>NC_083278.1:94209040-94509040 GCF_963506605.1 Zootoca vivipara | reverse complement strand
CACAACACTGCTCTCGATCTGTGACCTTGTAACTGGTAGTGATGGCCACCAACTTAGATGACTTTAAAAGAGGATTGATCCGATTCATGAAGGATAAAGCTATCAACAGCTACCCGACATGATGGCCATGTTCAGGGTATGCCTCTGAATACCAGTCCCTAGGGATCACAGGCAGGGAGAGCACTCTTGCGTTCATGTCCTGCTTGAAGACTTCTCATAAGCCTCTAGTCAGCCATTGGGAGAGCATGGTGCTGGAATTGATGGGCCTTAGGCCTGATCTGGTAAGGCTTTTCCTGCGTTCTTAACTAGTCTAGGGCGTGACTTTTATAATACATAGTTTTGGAGCATGTTAAAAACAACCTCGTGAAATAGCTCTTTTATCTTCCGATTGGTTCCATCCTTAGCTGACTTTAGCAAGTGTCCTAGAGGAAACACATTTCACTTGACCTCCAGGCTCAGGTGGGGCACAGGGCATCCTCTTCTCATTTGCAAAGCACAAATCTGCAATGTTGATTTTGTAAAAAAAAATGCCTGTTTAATCTTCCAGAAGCAGGACTGGCCCCTGCACAAGCTGGAATGCTCGGCCATGTGCGTGTTTGGGCAGAACTGGAATCCCTCAGAGACTGTGAGACTCACTGCAAGGATTATTGCCAAACAGGTGAGCAGGACCCAAAGACTTCGGCCAGATTTCTGTTTTGTTTTGTTTGGAGATGGAAAGAGCCAGGGAAGTGACTGTGTGCTCTAGCAGTCTCCGGTGCAAACTTCTTGTTTGTGTATATGCCGGCAGTTGCTCCTAACATGAAGCATTTGCAGTGTTTGTGCTTAAGAACCTCTTGAAATACTGTGCTCTTGAACCTTTTCCATCTATTAAGTCACCTCCCTCATTCTTCATTGCATTTCTCCATCAACCATGCTTTGCGCAAAGTCTTTGGAAAGCAAAGCCTTACAAATGTAATAGCACCTTTTATTTCCGGTGTCCTCAGGCACAAGACTTGACTGCAAGCAGTTCACACACTGTTTTTGCATTGCAGAACGTTGATGTGAAGCTCAGTGAAACAGGGTTTATTGGGGAACTGCACAAACCTCTGTTTCAGATGCTCATTATGGCCATCTTGCCGTGAATTCCAAATTCTTCTGTCTGTTTTGGCCAGATTCTCCACAGTCCAGCTGTCTGGAGGCTGGTGGTTCCTTCGCATATGACATTACATACACATGGGCTTCTTGGCAGCTTGACCAGGGACAGTCCAGTTCCCCAGGCTGAAGAATCGACCAGATGCTCCTCTCACTAGGAAATGAAGCCTCTGTGGCAATATGTCCTTCCCAGATGGAAAGGACACCTTTCAGGGAAGAACGGGTCACTAGTTGCTACTTAAAAACAGGGAAGGATGCAGAGGAATTGCAATACCTTGAAGACCACCTCTCCCCATATAAACCATCCCAGACTCTGTGATCATACTCTAAATCCCTTCTTTGTGTGCCTCTTCCACAAGAGGTCGGGAGGGCAGCAACACAAGAACGGGCCTTTTCTGCAGTGGCTCCTTATTTGTGGAATGTTCTTCCCAGGGAGGTCCGTCTGACGCCTTCATTATACATCTTTAGGTGCCAGGCGAAAATGTTCCTCTTCTCCCAGTCCCTTGGCTGATGAATATTCTACAGCCTTTTAACTGTGTTGGGGGTGGGTGTTCATCTTCTTTTAAACTATTTATTTTGTGCTTTTATCTTGTGAACTCCCCTGAGGTAGAATCAGAATGTTCGGACATACAGAAATTTAATAGATAATTGATAAAATTCATAGAATTACAGTGTTGGAAGGGACCTTGAAGGCCATCTAAGTGAACTCAATGCTCATTGTCGGATCTGCAATCAACTGCAGCATCGCTGGCAGACTTGCAGTTCCAGAGTAGTGTAATAATCAATATCTTTTCCCAAGGAACTCTGGGAGTTGTAGTTGATGGGAAACAGGGGTCTCCTAACGACTCTCAGCATCCTTAACAAAGTACAGTTCCCAGCATCCTCTGGGGGGAGCCATGGCTGCTAAAGTGTGGTACAGTAGTGCTTTAAATGTTCAGTATGGATGTGGCCCAGGTCTCCTTAAGTAGGAAGCCCTCTAAGCTGGAGGGAAATCCGACCCCATAAATGGAGGCTCCTCCCAAGGCAAAATGTGGGTTTTCTGAGGCTTGCTCTCTCTCACTCATAAAGCGTTTGCAGGGAAACAAAGTGGGACCGGTAAGTTTCAAGGTCACAGCTTTGTATGTTATCGTAAGGCTCCCAACTTCTCTCCCCCTCTGTAATAACGTTTTTTAAAAAAAAATCAAACCTCCTAAACAATGGCCTTTGAAGAAATGCTGTACATTTTGAGAACTGCTTTTGTGATAAGGGTGACCCAGATGCAGTGGGGAGAGAGGACTCTGAAGGCATGCTGGGATGGTAGCTTGCCTGACTCCCCCTGTGCTTCTTTCCTTTCCTTTCTTTTTTTTAAAAAATTTTTTTAAAACACACTCTAGTGGTGATCCACAAACAAAATTAGATGTTTAATGATGAAAAGTCATTGGAATAAATTTGTGCTTTTATAGCTTGCAGGGGAGTGGGAGGGAGCCCTACATGCCATATGAAAGCTAAATATGCAAACCGTAGTCCCTGAACCTCAGCTGCTGGGCCACCTGCAAACCCATATTTAATGGCCAAGATTACAAAGAAGTGGCCTTAGGCCAACGCTGGAGTGTTGCTTTTGAACTCTGTCAACATTGAGATTATTCACTTTCCTCAAAGCAAAGTCTGCCTTCTAATAGCTTGCTGCTGTTAGTTACTTTCTGCAAATCTGCAGCTAAAAGAAATTACAATTTTCATTTAAAAATAATAATTAAAAATTACTTGTTCTGTTTGTGCAGGCATTTTCACAGGAGTTTTGGGACATAGTGCCATACGGTGTCAGCAGATTTAAACCAGAGTGCAATTTGTTGACTCATCTGGGCAGTGTGGTTGTGTGTCTCTGTGAGTGTGTGTTGTAGAAAGGACAGTTGTGAATAAGCTGATGGAATGTGTGTGGGATTTTTTGTTGTTGAAAATGTCATTTTTCTTTTCTTCATTACTAGAAAACACACCCTGGAAGGACTGAGTCAGAAAAGCTCCTTTCTATAACAGAGTTTGAATCTCGTAAGTATTAAAAAATGGAAGACTCCAAGGGTTTTTCCACAGGGGGTTTAGAATCATAGAATCATAGAGTTGGAAGAGACCACAAGGGCCATCCAGTCCAACCCCCTGCCAAGCAGGAAACACCATCAAAGCATTCCTGACAGATGGCTGTCAAGCATCCGCTTAAAAACCTCCAAAGAAGGAGACTCCACCACACTCCTTGGCAGCATGTTCCACTGTCAAACAGCTCTTACTGTCAGGAAGTTCTTCCTAATGTTTAGGTGGAATCTTCTTTCTTGAAGCTTGAATCCATTGCTCCATGTCCGCTTCTCTGGAGCAGCAGAAAACAACCTTTCACCCTCTTCTATATGACATCCTTTTATATATTTGAACATGGCTATCATATAACCCCTTAACCTTCTCTTCTCCAGGCTAAACATACCCAGCTCCCTAAGCCATTCCTCATAAGGCATTGTTTCCAGGCCTTTGACCATTTTGGTGTTTTACTGTATAGCTGTTCAACAAAACCTGCCTGTTTTTACATCTCTCTCTCTCTTCCTGTAGTATTGAGAATATTTATTAATCACTCTTTAGAAAAAGTCTCAAAGTGACTCACAGTACAGCAAAAATATAATGCAATAGGCAAAAACAATAAAAAAGACACAATACAGTACCAAAAGGTTACATTAGCACTTCTGTTATGAATCATCATTATTTATCTTGAATACAGTGAGTTTTTATGGAAAAGTGACAGGCTATATAAACCCTCTTTCACCTTGCTGTTTGCATTTTGCCTCTATAACTTTGCATATACTGATTATACTACATATACTTTGCATATACTAATTATAGTACAATATAGTACAAACATTTTATGCATGTGCATTTCTATATTTACTTCAACAAGGTGTCCCATTCTCCTACCCCGCCGCCACCGCCAATGATTCTACTGTTCCCCTTAACTTGGGATAAAAGTGAATTAAAATTCTGGTCCATTGATTACACTTCTGTCTTGTCAAAACAGCCTTCCTGGCAACTCGGGTGACTTTGGTGGATTGTAATGTAAAATTTTAAAACAGCCAGCATTGTTACCAGGGGGCATCTAGTCAGTGATGGTACATTTGCTTGATAGTGACAGTGTCTTTGGGGCTAATTGCAGGGCCCTCCAGTGTTGAGCTGCATATCTGTCACTGCCAGTCAAATCTGACATGTCCTCCGCGGTTGCCACATCCCAAATGCTCCAAAGGTGATCTAAGGAGGAGTGAAGGCCTGTGTGTGTGTGTGTGTGTGTGTGTGTGTGTGTGTGTGTGTGAACGAACTTATTTCCCCCCCTCAAGGCAGAGCTCAAAACTGAGCCACTATTAAGAAGGCTAAGCAAACTGGAATTGCCTGCCAAGCATTTGTAGTGTTGCTCTCTTCCTCGGTGTGACAATAAGGGGAACAAGTGAGCACAACCATGCACATATTAGAGAACCATAATGTCTTAGATTTGCCTTCTGATCAGTCGGAACACCTTGAGATGCGGTCATGAAATGCAGCTATCTCTAGGAAGAAATGTACAACTTTTGCACATTTGACAAGAATACCACTTCATTATATTTATTGTATTTTTAAGAAGACAATTTAAAAAAAAAACCACCAAGCTTCTGGCTTTAGCATATTAGGTTGTTTAATGTGTCGCTTTTTCAGGCAACTTGATGCTGAACTTAACAGAAGTGGGATGCAGTATCACATTTTTATGCTGTACTAGCTGGCCCGGCCACACGTTGCTGTGGGTTTTTGTGTTAAATGGACCTTTTCCTGTTAAATGGACCTTCAGAGTCTCCCTTTAGAGTCCCTTCACCTGCCCTGTCCCAACCTGATTCCCCTACTGTAAGTTTCAAAAATAAGACTCCCCCCACGCGTGTTCCTGAAAATGTCCCCACCCCCCACTGCTTTGGCTGACTCAGGGTCCTACCTCCCCCCCATGGCTATGTGTTTTCCCCCTCCCTTTGTTGTGCCGCATCCCTGTGAGCCCCCTCCCCCGTTGTTGTGCCTCCTCCCTGTGATTCCCCCACCCTGTGAAAGGCCCATATTCTGTTTGTTTTTGCCTGTGGCCTACTGGGCAATGTTGCAGCCTACTCAGTTTTACCTGTCCCAACCCACCCCTCACTGCTTTGGCTGACTCAGGGTCCTCCCCCCCCATGGCTATGTGTTCCCCTTCCCTTTGCTGTGCCTCATCCCTGTGCCCCCCCCCTGTTGGGAAAGGCCCTATTCTGTTTGTTTTTGCCTGTGGCCTACTGAATGGTGCAGTCTACTCAGTCTTCCCCGCTTGGCAATGCTGCGGCCTACTGAAAAAGCTGGGCCTTTTTGTTGCAAAAGGACTGTTTTCAGTTGGTTGCTGTGGAATTTTGTGATGTCATCTGGCGGCGCAGCTTTGGAGGTGGCAGCGTGCGATTTGTCTTTCTTTTGGATGCTGCTGGTGCTTCTGGTGGTGACATCTAATTTGGGCACCATTTTTGTGTTTAATCATTATTTTAGGTGTGAAAGGTGTGGGGTTTTTTGGGGGGGGGGGATTATGGCAGATCCCTCCCTGATGGGCATGGAACATTGTGGCCAACTTTTTAAAATTACGGTTCAGCAGTTACGGAGAAAGGCTGTGACCTCCGCGCGCGCAATGCCTACATTTTTACATATATAGATGTGGAGGGGAAACGAATGTGGATCTTCTCCCCCCGCCCTGCCCCCCTGCCATACACACACTCACTCCAGGTTCTCTATCATTGAAGTCTGGCATGGCATTTATCAATATTTTATTTTTTAACCAGAGTAAAAACCCAGTTTTGGTGTCCTGTGAGGAACTATTCTTCCCACACAGGGAGGCCTTTCATTGGGTGTCATTTAATTCAGTGGTTCAGTGGCTTACTTTAGCATTCGATAGTGGTGCATTGACAAATACACAAAAAAGATTACACAGTGCATTTCATAAGCCAATATTATTCCCAGCTAATACTAATATATGGGTAGAATTTTGCCAGCTGTTAGATGCTTCCTGGCATTGTTGCCTTCCAAAAGGCCTACAAGGAGGAAAACGATACTCGCTGCAGTTCAAAGAAGAGTTCTTGTGACTGATTCTCTTTTCTTCGAGGGCGTTCTGTCTTGAAGCTGGCTTCGCTGCACTTCACTGCAAGTAAATTGGTCTTTGTATTGAAAAGGGATTTCTTTTCCTTTGCAGATCTCGATAAGCTCGACAATGAAAAGAGAGAGTTGATTCAGAATGACATCTCGGCTCTCCATCACTTTTATTCAAAGCATATAGAATACCCTGACAATGCAGCTCTTGTGGTCCTTTTTGGTCAAGTAAGTTTTTTTTAAAAAAAGGGGGTAGGCTGGATCCAAATGGCACCTTTGGGGGCATGTGATCTTGCACTGAACCAGAAGTACAGGAAGAAGGTTGGAAAAGAAGCTTAGAGTTGTGTGCAATTTTGTGCGATAAACCCCACATTTTGGGCCCTGCCAGCCCCACAAAACTCTGTTGGATGTACAAAATGCAGACCAATACATAAACATACTGGACATATTGTAAACATAAACAGTAAATATTAGAAAATGATTTCTTACAAACATTGAGATACTAATGTTTGATGTTTGTACATGGCATGAATGCTGTTGTATAAACATTTTAAAAGATGCTGCTGTCTAAATGATATAATGGAAGGTACTGCTTGGAACTGAATGTCATTTGAGACTGAGAATAACACATTCAGCTGTCTTTTTGCCCCACCTGGTTCCAGGATGCTGACACACTCTGCTGCAGCTCAGCCCGGCTGCCGCATCCTTAATCTTCCACTATAAAACTAAATTGTAGGCAAACTCTGACCTCCCTTCTTGTAAAGCTAGTAGCTCAGCAGCAAGACTTGATTAAGAATAAGCAGCATTCTAATCAGATTAATCAGGATGGTGCAGACAAATACGGTCACTTAGGCATGCAATGCTCAACAAGCCAGCGGGTTTTTAATTTCTCTCCGTCTTTCCCTTTCTCTCAGGTGAACTGTAACGGCTTCACAATTGAAGATGAAGAACTGTCACACTTGGGATCAGCAATATTCCCCGAGTAAGTGTTTTAGATGCAGTATTTCCCAGAGGGAAAACACACACAATTTCTAAGATCTATAAATTAGTTTCCAACAACATCATCAAAATCCTCCAGTTCTGTAAGTTATTTGCAAAGCTGAGCAAGGTGTTCCTTTCTCAGCTCTTGGAGCTCTGCACACGGCTCCCTTCCTCTTTTGTGTTCAGCATCTGTGCCTGTCCCATGAACCAGGTCCTCACCATATACCAGGTCTGGGTGGTCCAGGATTTCAAAGAGCCAAGCGGAAAGGGCTTCTCTGCTCAAGACCTTGGCGTGTCACAGACAGTCAGGGCAATACTGAGCAATAGCCTGACTTCCGTAGATGCAGCTTTATGTGTTCATTGGGGGGACGATTGAATTGGTACAGTGTCAGCAAAAGAGTGGACAAACCCAATCAAACATGAGCCACCTGGTTTCGCATGCAAGCATAAAGCAGGTTGAAAGTGTGACTCTTTAACGACTTAATGAGTGTCCACTGTCATAAAACAATGCTGTGTCATTTGCCGGTATTTAATTTCATTAAAGGGGAGGGGATGTTGATACCATATATCTAATGAACTATCAGAGCAAAAGGCATGCACACTAAAATTCCATTAGCTTCAATGTATTACTGTAATGGCACGAATATAAGCCACACCTTAAAAAAAAAAAATTGGGGGGGGAGAGACAATACCCAAATATAAGATGCTCCCTTAAACTTGGCGGCGACCACATGGTCCGAGCAAAAAATTGCGGCCCTAAAGGACCCGCACTGGGAAATGATGTGGGGGCGGTTAAGAGGTCCTGACACTCCTCCAAAATGCCAGCCTTACACAGTGCAGCTGGGGGGAGATTTGCGTAGGGTGGTGGTGGCGGCCCGCCTAGGCACCCGTAACCCGCCGCCGGCTACCACCCCCATGCCGGGTGGGCACCCCCCACTCCCTAAAGGCAGCGATGGGGGCCGGCTGAGCAAGAAGAGACATTCAGGGGGACGCAGCTCACCTCACACCACACCAGGTGAGTGCCTCCCGCTCCATTAACAGCATTGGGGCAGGCAGAGGGGGATCGCATGGCAGTGGCGGCGCAGCTGCCCCTGCTGGCACTCACCTGCCCACCACCTGCCTCTCCCAGAACTGGGCGGGCACCCCTCTCCGAGTGCCAGTGAAGGCCCATAGCAGGAAGCGCGAAGCAGCCCACCACCCCTGCTCGCTAGGGCTCCAGCATGAGTTAAAGGCTTGGGAGTGGCAGGTGGGCTGCTCACCGTTGCCCTGCACTCCCAGGCTGCTTTGGGGGGGGCGCACTGCTTTGCCGGTGGCCTCCCCCCCTTCGTTCTGACAGCTTGGGGGAGACTTGGGAGCAGCAGATGGGACAGATGCCGTTGTCCTGCCCCCCCAACAGCCCTTGTGGTGGCATCCTGGGCCGTTTCAGCAACGATATCATAAGGCCATGAATATAAGCCACACTTTAACTTTTCACGGTTGGAATTTGGGGGAGGGGGAAGTGTGGCTTATATTCGGGCCAGTATGGTAGTTCTCTTGAAACTATTGGGATTTTAAGGTGCTTCCCTGTGGCTATGCTGCAGGCAGCTGTTTCCTAGGACTTCACTTGTGGAGGTAAATTCTATAAACTGATAAGACATTTTGTTGTCTTTGAGATTTCTTCATGAACTCGTAACTTTGCCCTGAACATACAGTTGTAATAATAAACTTTATAAAGAGACTTTTGAGCTTCTTTGCACATAACGTTAAATCAAATACGGGCTTGCTGCAAACGCACAGGTTTCCAGAGAGGCGGTTGCGGCTGATGAGCTACTGCTCTGGTCCTGCTGCTGTTGCACTGCTGTGCGCTAAGTCATGGTTTGCCTTAGTGAGCCATCCAAACCCAAGTTCATGGTTTGTTTCACTCCAAGCAAACCATGGGCATTAACCAAGGTTGGTCTGGAGGAGACGAGCCTCCACAATGTTAAGCCAAACTATGGCTTGCTTTCCATGACTGTAAAAGCAGGAGGACAATGGGGAGGACTGCAAGTGCAGTCCATTCCCCAGGAGCCCTCGCACTTGCACATCTGTGCTGAGGCATGGTTTGGCTTGGTGTTATGTGCAGACCAGCCCATTCAACACAGGTAATTGTCGCAAGTTCTGCATTTTATAGTGCTCTTCCTTGTGGTCTTTAATATTGCTGCTCTTGGAACAAATGGGTGCCCTTTTGTTTTTGTCAGTGTGGCGCTCATGAACCACAGTTGTTGCCCCAACGTGATTGTCACCTACAAAGGGACCGTGGCTGAAGTCAGAGCTGTGCAGGAGATAGAAGCTGGTGATGAGGTAACTGTGCAGTGAATGCCTGCTTTCAAGGGATGGGGAGGGACGAATTTGTAAAACACACAGCCTGCCATGCAGCTGCGGTGTGTCTTTCCATCTTTGTGGTACACCCCGTTTGAGGATTCTCCCCTTCATTTCCAAATCCAGTTACGACAATGTGGTCTTTAAACTGTGGGAGCCAGCACCTCCCCTTTCGAAACGGTGACTTTTTTATCTGACAGAAACCACACCTGGTGTTTAAAGGAGGTCTTCTGTCCAAAATGGCAGCCCCCAAATGAGGTCTCCCTCACCTCTCCCCACAAGTATTAGCCAGACTTAACCCATGTTTCTTAAGCATGTTGTTTAACCATGTTGTCCTCCTCTATCTGAGGAATGGGGATTGGATTTAAAATGGGACGGTGCAAAAGATTTAACACCGGCCTGCTGTTTTTCAGCAACAGATTCACGGGTATTTTCCACCCCCCCCCCCTGGACTCAGGTTTGAAGAGGTCACTTAAATAGGCCAAGGGTAGCTTCAGATACTGCCTGCAACATTTCAGGTCGACCTGTTTCATAACCTAACCCACTCCACTAGTCCACCACACGACTGCCAAACCCTTTCCCAGAGATCCATGCTCACCTGACATTCCCACGAGGGGCGAGGACATCGTTTACTTTTGCCGCATTCCAGAAATCCCAGTTGTGGGATTATTCAGGAAAATATTTATGTGTTCTCTTTGAGCGCCTTATACTTATTCATTTATGTAAAATAAAGACGATTAAACAAAATAACAACAGTGCCAACAGAAAGAGTGTGTGTTAACAAGTTGGTAGAATATTCCTAATCAAGAGAGTATTGAACTCCTGGAAAAGGTTCTCTGCCATTCAATCAGCGCAGAAGCGCAACAGATTAGTCCTCTGTGGCGTGGCCTGTGCCTCCACCTTCTGGCTCAATGTGGTTACTGCATGGGAAAGCTGTCAAGATTTCTGTGTGTCTGTGTGCGTGTTTAGATTGGCTCCCATATTTTCTGCCTGGAGAAAAGCAATTGAGATGCACTCACTGTAGGATAAAAACAAGCAACTGCAAACTAAAGTCAACTTGCCCTGGGCATGTTGAGAGAAGGTGAAGGACACACAGATGCACACAAACAAGAGCAGGCTCGATGGAAAACCTTGCGTTGCTGCTGGAGCAGATATGTGTTTGGTTTTCCTTGTAGCCTTTTAATTTTATTATATTTGGGGTGAAAATTTTTAAGATCAGCATTTGAAACTCACCGTCTTATTTTATAACCGGAAGAAAATTCTTTGAGTTTGCGTGTATTTGGAGTTCTGTTTTCTGCTTCTGCTTTTGCTTCTTCTTCTGGGCGGATAAGAAACTTTGCTAGCCAAAGCAAACTGAGTGGCTATTTACTTTTTGCATCCACGAAGAGGCTTGGAATAAATGTGTCTCTGCCTATATGCCCGTTTGTGTTCAGACTTGCAGCGAAATTCAAAATCCAACCATAACAAATCTCAAGATCCCGACCGTGATATAGAATCGTAGAGTTGGGAGGGACACTGAGGGTCATCTAGTCCACCCCCCCTGCAGTGCAGGAATCTCAGCTAAAGCATCCATGGCAGATGGCCAGACAACCTCTGCTTAAAGTCCACCACCTTCCAAAGGAGTCTATTCGCCGTCTATTAACAAGAATATTGGCAGTATCAAACAAAACTGATCTGCTAATGCACAAAATTTTGGTTGTGCAATGGAACTTCCCCTTCCCTCCCTCCCCGCTCACCCCAATCTAGGGTTAGAGGGAAACCTGCAAGATAGGGGCATGCGAGGAGAGGGAGGCCAAAGCACAGGCCAAAGCAATTGCGCTAGCAAGCGTGTTTGCCTGGATATCGCCCGTTTTTTTATAAGAATGTGCTGCTAAATCGCAACATATCAGTTCTTTCCAAAAGTAAATACCTCTTTTTCCTTACACTGTATGATGCTTAATTTCCTTCCTGGGACAAGGCATGCTGGATATGCTGGCACCTTTCTTTCCCTGCTCTCCCACCTCTGCCCCCAATTGACCTACAGTGGCAATATAAAGGGGCTTTTTGGAGGTGGTATATCTACTGCTGCCACCACCTTGCTGTTCCCCATTATGTGCCGGTGGTGATCTCTGCTGCCATGGCCGTGGGGGGGGGGGCAGGCACTGCCAGTGGCTTCTCGTCCTGCTGGTGCCCCTCCATTTCCAATGGTGGATCATCTCGTATGCCCTCAGTCAGCCTCCCGGTGGCTCTCAGACGTTTGCCACTTTGCCACACATAAGCAAAACTGAGGCTCTTCTTTTCTGAAACTAGGTCTGCCGAAATCCTGCAAAGAATTGCATCTAGGAAGAAGATTGGAATCTTTAGCTGTTTTGTTGCTGTTCCCATTTCTTTAAAATATTGTCTGGCCCTTTTGCAGCACAGCAAACGCGCATGGATTTAAGGCGGGGTTGGGACCTAGGTGCTAGCTCCGCCCCCCCCCCAGTGCCCCATGTACTGCCTCCACTGCGGAACCCCCCCCCCCACACACACACACTTTTGCTGTGCCAGCCTAAAGGGGGAGTCTTAAGCACATTTGAGAAAATGTGCTTAGAACCTTCTCCAGGGAATGTGATAACGTCAGGTTCCCAGCTGCAGGAAGGCCTCTGAGCTGGATGCAGTTGGGCTCCCCCTTCAGAGAGTGTGTACTCCTCCCCACTTTAAGCTGACACATGTTCAGCCATTAGAACCTGCAGATTCTATCAGTAGTAAACAAGGGACTTAGCCCTGAAACCTGGCGCATTGTGGAAATGCAGCGAGTTTCTGGCCACTGACTGCAACCAGTTTGTAGATCAGTGTATGTTTATGTACTAACCTGTAGCATTTTAATACCTATCTGCTGTTATTACAGTACCCGTCTGTCTTTTCCAGATTTTTACCAGTTACATTGACCTGCTATATCCCACAGAAGACAGGAATGATCGATTAAGAGATTCCTATTTCTTCACTTGCGATTGCAGAGAGTGCATTACTAAAAAAAAGGTGATTGTATTTATTAGAGTGCACATGCTTTATTTATTATTTAGATTTATAGCTCGACTTTATAGCAAAGGCATAGCGTTGGGTTTTTTTGGGGGGGGGGGGTTCTCTACCTCATCTTCATTTATTACCATCTAATATTTATATTGTGCCTGTAATATGAGGCTTTAAAGCAGATCCACAGATGGCGTACCCCCTGCTTCCAATTCCCATTGGTGCAGCTGTGTCTGGCTTATTCAAGGTCAACCATGTAGACTGCGGGAGTAACTAATGTGGAGCCCACTAGATGACGTTGGGCTACAGCTCCAGTCATCTCAGACTACTGACCATGCTCCCTGGGGCTGGTGGGAAGAGGAACCCAAAAACCATCATGTTGATTACTCTTTGTCAGAGCTGGTTCAGCTGCACATCAGCGCAGAGACTCAGAGGTGAGCGGTAGAGTTGATTCTTTATTCAGGGAAAGAGAAACCTACGGGCAGAGACAGACAGAGAAACCTACGAGCAAGACTGGACCCCAGTAAAGCAGTTGTCTGAACTGACAATCTGGGTCTCCCACTCCCCCCTAAGTCTCCCCTCTTTCTGGCTGTTTTCCCAGCAGTCTTAAACTCCATCTTAAACTCCCCCTGTGCTCTTTGCTCTGCTACATGCAAGGCCCTCCGTGCCCTTGGAGACAAGGGAGGAGGGGGGGGGATGAATATAGTAGGACTGCTGGAATCTATTGCAGCCTCACCCACTACCTCCTCCCCAGCTGCCTGTCATATGTCTGCAGTACTTTCTGTCTCCTCTTCCTCTCTCTCACTGAAGCCTGTTGCTTGTTCTATGGGTATAGGGCAGTATACAAATTTAATGCATAAGCATCAGTATCCAGCGCTTCTGGTCTTCCCCCTTCATCCTCTGACCTGTTTTCAGTGTCCTACCACCACCACCCACCACCCCAGGCTCTGAGCCTTCCTCTTCTGAGGCTTCCCAAGGGAGTTCTCCAACTGAAGCCTCCCCCCACTCCTCATCGTCCAGCCAGTCGCTGACACCCTTGCAGTAGGGCTATGGCTGAGTGCAGCCTTACCCCCTGCCCCCCCATATACCTTTGCCACAGTCTCTCCCTCTCTCCAGAGAACATATGCCACATTTGGGATGATCAAGACATTAACCTGAGAAATTTGGGGGAGGGTGTGTGTGTTAAGGGAACATGTCCTTGCTGGGGGAGGGGGAATAGCCACCATGCTAGCTCCCCAGAAGGTGGGTCACCGGGAGGGATGTTGCCGTTGTGCAAATGCACCAACAGAGCCAATCTGGTGTTCCTGCTGGTGCATTCGCACTGCACCAACCTTGCCCCGCCCTCCCAACAAGCAGCAGCAACCCACCCGCCAGGAATCCAGCACAGTGGCTTCGCCCACTTCTGACAGGCAGCATTTAGGTCTCTCAACATCCAGGGTCCCAAGCAGCCCCTTTAGTATGCAGCATCTTCAGGCAGTGCTTGAAAAGGCTCCTGCTTAAAGCCCTAGAGTGTCGATGGGTAGAGAATACTGACTCCATATCATGGAACTTCCTATCCACCCAGCAGTGTGTGGAAGACATGGGTAGGCAACAGGGTGCCCTCCAAATGTGGCTGGCCTGAAACTCTCATCATCCTTGACCAACGTGGCCATGCTGGCTGGTGGGAGTTAGAGCCCACCAACACCAGAGAGGCATCCATTGGCTACCCCTAGAGATAATCAGTCAGGGACCCTTGCAGCTGCTACAGTGCTACCCTCATGTCCTCTGTGAGAAAACCTGGTTTATTTTTATTATGGTTTTCAGTTCTCTTCCTTTAACAGATCTCTATAATCTCTCTCTCTTTCTCTCGCTCTCGCTGTGTGTGTTTTGCACAGCTATTGTTGGTTTCTGTGTGGATCTGCTTTTTGTCTCGGGGTTGGGGGAGGCCTTGTAACTCTCTCACAACTCTTCCCTCAGGACAAAGATAAACTGGAAATCCGCAAGCTGAACGAGCCTCCATCAGCAGAAGCAGTGCGAGATATGATCAAATATGCCAGAAATGTGATTGAGGAATTCAGGAGGGCCAAACACTACAAATATATCCTTTGGTGTTCTCTTTCTCACTCGCTCTCTTTCTTATCTGTGCTCTCTGTTTAAGCTGAACTTTAGATTCAATTGAGCAGGCTCATTTTGTTGAGGCATGTCCAAAAATGCAATCCCCCAGAGTCAGGCTGCTGTATTCCTCTCTCATCTCCCCCCCACCCCACCCCTTGTTTTGTTTCTCAACCCCAGTGTTTCTTTTCCAGCAAGTAGGTTTGGTTTCCCTTAGAGCTGAAGCAAAGTAAAAAGTGATTTGCAACTGCAATTCTTTTTTGACCAACAATGCAAAAAAGGGAGTGTGCAAAGCTCTTTAGCCTAACACAGTAGGTGCTTGCGAGACCCTCCGCTGATTTAACATTTCTTTGGGATTATTTTACATAATTGTGGGGTGATTCCAGGTGGGTAATGCAATCCTAGCCCAGCCCAAGGATGGTCAAAGCAACAGAGTCACTGCCACAAATGGAGCCCCGTTGCTTCCTTGCTAGTCAGGGTTGACAGTGTAGAAGGGTTTCCTCTCCAGTAGCTGAACCAGTACAGGATCCAACAAATTTCAGGGTCCTATCCTTGCAGTAGCGTCATGCTGGAGGTCGGGTCTCCAGTGCAGTGGAGCTGCCTCATTGGAAATCTGTGGGTCTGGGCAGGAATGGAAACGGGTCCATGCTTCATTCTCACTCCCAAGCTCCATATCTGATACTTCAGAGGGGAGTGCAAACCAGTGCAGAGCAAGCTGAATTCTGTCACCCAGCAGTGTCTCTGTCTCGTTGGGCTCTGTCTCTTGTTTGCCTACATTGTCTTATCACTGATCCCAGATGGGGGTTCAGAAGTTTCCTGGGAGCTGATGAAAATGCCAGAGAGAGATTGAGACTAAGAATATTTCCCCCCAATTCCATTGACAGTCTCAGCCAGCAGTTTCATGTAGATTTTACAACATCATGTGGGAGAAGGTGGAATCATGTGCTCCTTCAAATGCCTGGGTATAAGAGTCCACCACCTGACCATTGAGGTAGGGACAGAGCTATCCAAGCTCAGGACCTCCTCCCAAGATGTTGTGTTGCTGTTTAGTCGTTTAGTCGTGTCCGACTCTTCGTGACCCCATGGATCAGAACACGCCAGGCACTCTTGTCTTCCACTGCCTCCCGCAGTTTGGTCAAACTCATGTCCGTAGCTTCGAGAACACTGTCCAGCCATATCATCCTCTGTCGTCCCCTTCTCCTTGTGCCCTCAATCTTTCCCAACATCAGGGCCTTTTCCAGGGAGTCTTCTCTTCTCATGTGGTGGCCAAAGTATTGAAACCTCAGCTTCACAATCTGTCCTTCCAGTGAGCACTCAGGGCTGATTTTGCAGGGCATACTCCCAAGATAGCTAACAATAATGTTTAGATGCAGTTTGCCTCTGAATGCCATCTGCTAGGAACAAATACTTGAAAGGCTGTCATGGGAAAGATGGGGCAGGCTTATCCCCTGATGCTCCTAGAGAGCAGGAGCTTAGACCACATGAGCTCTTAAGTCCCTTCCAACTTGTGTATTTCTGCAACGGAGCAGCACTATACGTTTCTGTATGGAACGCTTGTGATTTTGCTTAAGAAGACTTGGCTTTTAAGGAACAGGTGTTCGGCTGTGATAGCCCTGGAGTCATAACTGGGCATTCGTTCCCCCGCTTACTTCCTGTGCTCCTTAACTTTTGGCTTACCCCCAAGTGAACTGCTCGAGGTTTGCGAGCTTAGCTTGGACAAGATGGGCGCTGTGTTTGTCGAGAGCAATGTTTACATGCTGCACATGATGTACCAGGCTATGGGAGTCTGTCTGTACATGCAAGACTGGGAGGGTGCTTTGCGCTACGGACAGAAGATTATCAAACCATACAGGTAGTGTTCCTGATTTTTTCTGTGTAATTTGTATGATGTAGTAAGCCGAAATGTCTCTAAAGAAACACACCCACCCAAACACACCTTCACCTTCCAATTCGGTGAACTGATCTCATTAATGACTGTTTCTGTGTAAGCCAAGCCCAGCAGGTAGAAGCAAAACAAGATAATTATGTGCTTGTTATCCCAAGAAACCAACTCCTGAATTATTTACATATTTCGGAAGACAGGGCTGTCAGCTGATTGAAGAATACTTAGTTGATTGTGTGAGGTTTAATGTTATTTAAATCTCCATATGAATGAGATAGTAGCTTTGAGGGGGGAAGGAAAGCATTTTGTTGTAACTGAATGGGGGAAGGAACATACAAGTATGTGTTGCAACAGGCATCATCTGGGACGTATTCCTTCTGGTGTGATGGAAAGTGGGAAATCCCCTTAGAATTTTTCTGAAACGGTTCTTGCCAGGTGCAGTTTTTATATGAAACACGGTTAGCACTTTTTAAAAGTAAGTTGTTTGGTGATTCAGAAGAATCATCCTAGTTGATAAAATGTCTCCCCGCACAAGGTTAGATTTTATCTACTGAGATAAATCACTCACTGGAGGAGGGGTTAAATCTGCATGGCGATTTGTATTTAAATACATATCTTTGAACATATTTTATCCAAAATATATGCATATTGGTAATTGTCTTCTGCTGGAAAAGTTAAAAAAAATCGGAGAAGTGCAAAAACTGTACGTTTGTCTAGGAATTGTAAGTGGCTCAGAAACTACAATTAATCCAGAATTAATTCTGTTAGATTAGTGTTTTAGGAGCAGCTGCCGGGACCATATAACATCAGTCCTAAAAGATCGACATTGACTCCCAGTTCGTTTCCGAGCACAAGTCCAACTGTTGGTGTTGACCTTCAAAGCCCTTAATGGCCTTGTCCCTGTATACCCAAAGCAGCATCTCCACCCCATCATTCAGCCTGGACACTGAGATCCAGCTCTGAGGGCCTTCTGGCAGTTCCCTCCTTGCGAGAAGTGAAGTTACAGGGAAACAACCAGAGGGCCTTCTCGGTAGTGGCACCCGCCCTCCCATCAGATATCAAGGAGATAAACAATTATGACTTTTTGTAGACATTTGAAGGCAGCCTTGTATCGGGAAGCTGTTAATGTTTGAGGTTCTGTTGCGTTCTTTTATATTCTGTTGGAAGCATTGCCCTGCAGCCCATGCAGAAAGGAGCACTACCAGCAGCAGGTTAAGCCCAGAGACTGTGGAGCTGCGTGGCACACCCTACTGTTGTGTGTGAGCCAGTCACAAGGCTGCTCAACGAATTATCTCAGGGCATAATTTTCTCTCCAGCTGTGGAGTGTAAACAAACATCTCCCTTTGAGTCAGATGCCAGTATGAAACATAGATCAGCTAGTGGGGAGCGGTGATTGGGGAAACACAATGGCACATTCTTCCCCTGGAGCCCGAATCAGATTTATCACCCCGGTGATTTGCCTAGGTTTTTTGGTGGGGGGACTTGGAGACTGATCTTCTAAGATGGTTTAGGCTGGCTGCGCAACCACACTAGTATAGCGGCATGCTGACATTGCAGCTGCGAGATTGCTCTTGGATTGCCCCTCTGCTCCTCTGATCTCTGGTCTAAATGTGTAGTTTGCCCTGCAAAAGTATGCCCTGCAAAAGTCCGTTTCATAAGACGATCACAAATTGACCGTGTGTGTATAAGTTGGCAACAGCCGGAATGCGTTAGCAAAAATAAAGAAAAGTGGAGCGCACCAATAATTCCTTCCATTGAAGAATAAGAGAGCAAAGTATATGCCTGTGGGGTTATGTCTGAATAAACTAATCCCGTGAGATCAGAGTGGAAAGGCGAAGGGAACACTTTGATAGGATGGAATACTGTCAGAATAGAGCACGTGCAGTTATGACACAATTCCTTGATTTATTAAAAGTAAATGGATAAATGTTATTATTACAAAGTATTTCATTCTTTATGCAATTTGTTTTATGTTTGTCCTGTACAATTCATTTGGTGAAATTGTTACACATGGAAACCCAGCCAGATGGGCGGGGTATAAATAATAAATTATTATTATTATTATTATTATTAAAAAGAAAATGGTAAATCAACAATTATCAATAATTGCATAAAAGGAAGAGCAAGATGTGTATCTTGGCCTTCTGAGCTGTTGCAAACAAACTTTGTAGAACTGAGGTTTCAAGCTCTGGTGAAAGCAGATGTTGTTCCTGTTTTTCTTTTCTTGCAGTAAACACTATCCTTTATATTCCCTCAATGTGGCCTCCATGTGGCTGAAACTGGGGAGACTTTACATGGGCCTGGAAAACAGACCTGCTGGCGTTAAGGCTCTCAAGAAGGTATCCTCGCCGCCCCCCCCCCCCCCCGGCCCCTTAGATGCCATTATGACATGCATATAAATGTTTTGCTTGGGTAGAAATGTGTGCGCGCCACACACAAATTCTGAACTGCCTTTGCATTGCTATAGTACTTAATTTTCCAGCCACCTTCTATCTACATCTTCCTGAATCGGCAAAGTGAAAGTCCTCCTCCCATTCCAAAATGATTATTTTAGAACTCAAATCTTTGGATAGTACTTTTGCTCCTACCTTTGATGCCCCGAATCTCCTTCAATTAAGGTGGCAGCAACCAGCAGTTCAATTTAATTGGTACACACGGTTTTCCCAACAGGATCCGTCACTGAAAAGTCCCTCTCAGTTTCTGTAGCTTTGTGTACAATCAAGAGCTGTTCAGAAACTGAATGTTCTTGGCTCTGATGGAAGCTGGCATATGGCACAAAGCAGATTGCATTTCAGTAGCTATCTTGAATGTTAGTGCATATGGTAGTCAAAATATTTTTTCCCCTGTAGCTGGAAAACCTTGTTAGGTGGGGTGGGGGTGCAGGCAGTGTATTGATTGGTTGTGGAGGGTTTTTGGTTTGGCCTCCCTTTCCTCACCTTCACCTTGCAAGGGCTTTGCTGTAGAGTCCTCTCTATACTGACAGACCTGTAAGCATTAGTTGGTAGGGCATCCAGTTTGTGAGGACTGTTCCCTAAGGCAGTGGTTTTCAAGCTTCTTGAATTCACGGCTTCCTTGACCAGCTGCATTCTTTCTGTGGCATCCCTGTGGGCTGAGGAGCCCAGTTATGTCACCCCTCTCACCCTTCTTTGTTCCCTCAGCCTCCTCTCCTCTCCTCTCTCCTTGGGAGTCCTCTGGACAGCTGTTGCCACCACCCTTGGTCTCTGAGCTGCCCCTCCCTGCCCCAAAGAGAGGTGCCTCCTCACACTGCCCCACAGGGGCCTGGGACTTGTCTGTCCATTCCCAAAAGCAAGGGCAGGCAGGCAGGCTGGCTGGGCTCCCTTGCCCGCTTGCTTGCTTGCTTGCTTGCTTTCTCCAAGGCTGCCTCAGCTTCTGGCAACCAGTACCCCCTGGCCAACCCCAGAGGCACCATTCACCTGGGGAGCTTGTAGCCAGGGATGCCGCAACAAACAGCTGTGCAAGCCTTTGGGAGGCAGAGACGCAAGAGGGCATCAGAGGAGGGAAGGAAGGAAAGAGGGACAGAGACCAGTGTTGCCCACAACACCCCTGACCATCATTCAAGGCAGCCCAGGGTGCCATGGCACACTGGTTGAAAACCACTGTTCTAGAGGAAAGATGGGGAAAACAGCTGGATTTTCTACATCGACCTAGAAATGGTGTTGTTGAGCTTCCCCAGTGAATCCTAGGTTTGCTGTGCACAATTTCCTTACTTTTTTAGTTATTTTAATTCAGTAAGGTAGCGATGGCTAAAACATGCTTCTGCTGCACAGGTGAGCATCATCAAAAGGAGGATTCAGGTTGACCTTTTAAAAATAGCATGTAAAGTATTAATTTACAGTGCAATCCTGTACATATCTACGTAGAAGTAACTGTGCATATCTACTGTATGTAGAAGTAAGTCCCATTAAGTTCATTAGAACTTACTCTAGGTAAGTGGGTACAGGGAACGGCTGATTTGCACGGGGGTTCTGTTCTTGATCCCCGTGCACATTGATGGAGCACACATAAGCCTGCTCCATCCCGTTATGCCTCACTCCACCCCCTTTCCCAGCCACTACCGGGTTGCCGTGATGCATGCGGTCGCAGTTGCATGTCAGTTGGTCGTTCCCTCTATAGGGTTGCAGCCTTGGCTACAGATTTTATTTTAGAGATGAAGACCAAAGTAGGGCAATGCAGGCTTGAAATGCAGATCCCAGGAAGTCGCCTCAGTGCCAGTGGTTCCGGGCAACTTGGCAACTCAGCTTCAACTTCTATCTGCAGCATCTGAATGCTGTGGCTGTTGCATCATAAACTTGGGGTGGGGGGTGGGAATTTGTTACAGGAGGCCCAGCAAAGGGTGATGCTGAAACTGTTCTAGTCAGAGTAGCAGATGCATGGAGGGTTGTGGGCATTCCAGTTAATGGCTAAAGCATCACCCTCTCCCATTGACCATCCAGACTCCATCTTGCGGGCCCAAATTCTGCTCGAAGCAGCTCTGCTTGAGAGTCATCTTCTGGTTAAGTTTAGAACAGAAAGGCAGGTACAATGTCGTTTAACTTTTTGCTTGTCTGTGCCTTTCAAAAGAGTTTGGAGATCTCTTAGGATCAAAAGGTGCTGTGTATATAATAAGGTTTGATTCTTTACAATCAAATGGGCTGTTTTCAGTTGGGTACATTTAAGGGGACAAAAACCAGTCAGAGGTTTCTGACTCTTTGGAATCCCTGACGAGAACATTTCATAAACCAAGGCTGTCTGAATCAATTGTATTTTCTCTCTCCCTCTTTTGCAGGCAATTGCCATCATGGAGATAGCACATGGGAAAGATCATCCATACGTTATAGAGATCAAAAAGGAATTAGAGGCCCACTGAGTCTTTGAATCTATGCAATCCTTCAACCTTTCTTTAAAAGCCTTGCTATGGAAACTTCAGGAGTGCTTTGAAAATTGACATGGGATGAAAGCTTTTCTGTAAAATAATTGGAATGACAAACATGTGGTGCACCCGGGCCTTACCTCTTGCATTCTCTGAGGTTGATGTGAAATATCTTGAGCCTTGATGAATTAATTTTGAATGCTTTCCCCCCCACTAAGGAAATGCCACGGTTTCATACAGCTAATGCCTTTGATTGATCATGTGCAGAGATGACCAATTCTTTTCTCTACAGATTTTAATGTACTATGTATCTTAGCCATGCAAAGCAATTAATTAAAATGGGACAGCCTTGCTTGAGCCTGCTTGATTGCTTGCCTTGTTTTTATAACATGAACTTTGTCTTTCAAAAAATGCATTGCAGGCATATTCGTTGTAGCTGCAACATTTGCACTCCCAAATTTTGTTACAAGCTTAGCTCTTGCATATATTGACTCCAGTTATTCATTTCTAACACTGTGTGTCCACACTTAGGATAATAATGTCAACATGGATAATGGAAACATACTGTTCCCTACAAATTGTGTATGGATGTATTAGCACAAGTTTCTGGGGTCTTACGGATCTTCAGGAATAAGGAGAGATGTAGGGTTGACTTTACTATTGTTCTTTGGTAAGAACTGGATGCAGTATCAACCAAGAAACTGGTCCCAGTTGATTAGCTTTGCGGCCCAATCTTAAAGAACCTTAGCAATTCCAAAACAGTAGGAGGAAGATTCCAAAGGGAAGGACTAGAACCAAAGAGTGGAAAATACAGGGAAGCCAATTTCAGCCCCACCTGCAGCCAATTCTCCCCACCTGCAGTTTCCAGCAACTGGCATTTAGAAGCATTTCTGCCTCGGGCAGTGGAGGTAATGAAAAGAGAGCAGCTCAGCAGTAGAGCAGATTATTATTATTATTATTATTATTATTATTATTATTATTATTATTATTATTATTATTTTATTTTATATTTTACTGGAGATATTTAGGCAGAGGCTGACAAAGCCGTCTGTCATGGATGCTGTCATTTCATCCTCCATTGTTGATCCTGCACTGAGTAGGAGCTTGGATGAGATAAAATTCAAAGGTCCCTTCCACCTCTGTGATTCTCCATGTGCGTGGAAATTTTCTTTTTCCAGTGTTGCATATCAATGTCTTCTAGTTTGAGAGAGTTTCATAAAAGTTCCCTCCATTTAAAACCTGAAAGCTTCTGTACTTGGCGATGTTTTCAGAGCAGTCATCGTAAGTGGAACTTACCTGAAAGGATGTGCTTCTAAGGAATCTGGATAAACTATAAATCAGGCATCCCCAAACTGCGGCCCTCCAGATGTTTTGGCCTACAACTCCCATGATCCCTAGCTAACAGGACCAGTGGTCAGGGATGGTGGGAATTGTAGTCCAAAACATCTGGAGGGCCGAAGTTTGGGGGTGCCTGCTATGAATGAATGAATGAATGAATGCCAGCAGCATAAATTCTCAGTGAGATCCTATGCATGTTTACCTCGAAGTAAGTCCCACTCCTTTCAGTGGGCCTTATGCCCAGGTGCATGTGCTCAGGATTTCAGCTTTGTTGTTTATGTCTGTTGTATACACACACCCATGTGCAGTGGCTTTGTATTTCCCCCCTCCTCCCTTAAGAAGGCATTTCTCTTCTGCAGAAAGCAAGCATTAGGATGATGTGCATCGAGATGCACCTTAAGGTGCACATGTTTGTCCAGGGCCCTCCGCTGAGCAGCTGAAGCTGCGCATCCAGTTGCCGGTGGCAACGGGTCCGTGTGGAACTTTAATGGTTAGATCTGCCCTATTTGTGCTCATGAGTAGCAGTATTTAGTGCACAGAGGCAGCACAGACCACTGCATGCCGTGGACAGAAGTACTGCCCAGGCTTTCCCTCCCCTCTGAAGGTACTGCCATAAACTCTCACACTTCAAAATATAAGGACGAACAGTTGGAAGCTAACACTTAACAAGTCCATAGAAGGCCCTGGAGCACATGTTTTACAGGAAATGAAATTAGTCAATGAAACATAATTTCCAAGCAGATGGGCCATGTCTTGATACTTTCAGATAGCAGAGTTTTAATCAAATGCTCGCTATGGCTGTGCTGCAGTTGATGAAAATCTTTCTGTGAATCGGATTGCCGCTAGCGGATGGGACAGTGTTACCAAACTCCAAACGAAGGGTGCTAACAGTGCAGTTCTAAAGTGGAAGGCAATTGGAACTAACTCCAGTAGTGGCTGTACCTTAGGCACACATGCAAAGGAAAATCAATTGGATCATCTAGTTACTTGCTACCCTTTGCTATCTCATCACGTCAAAATGTCTGCTAGATAAGAGAGTGTAGAATTGCTATCAGGGATCAATATGCACACTGCTGGATGGCACAGTTGGATGAGGGTGTCATTTTATTTTGGACTCTGTTTACAGCCTTGTGATGCTCCCGGGATGCTTTGAGACAAGTCACTACTACCATTGTGTGTGAACTGGGAAATAGCATGTGAGCTAAGGACTTTGTGTGCAGGTCACACAAAATGAAGTTGCAAAGGCACTTTACATTTTAAATATTCTAGTAGATCAGCTTAGCAGTCATGTGCTCTTCCCCACCCATCCTCTGAAGCGCCTCTATAAACATTCAAGCATCACCTACCTCCCAGCATGCAAATTTATTGTACAAAATTCACTGCACTCATTTGTCATCCTGCAAGCCCTGTGGCATTGCAGTGTAACCTGGGGATTATTGCCTAATCCGTCAAGAATGTTGGGAGATACATGGTCCTGCTTTGCACCAAAGTATCAGATCAGGCATTTAAACTGACATCATTCCCCGTCACCGAGAAAATGCTGTAACACATTCCTCCTTTCACAGGTGCATGGCAACCCTCCCATTTTTGCAGTCAATGATGCTATATTATGCTGGCTGGTAGAGATGGGCACATTCTTACTCTATAATGAGGGAAGTTACAATGTTCTATAAATATATCCCATCCATTGTCTTCAAATCACTAAGATGACCACTAGAATTTTGAGGGCAGAGAGTTTTATTGCATAATATGAAGGCTAAGCAGTCTCTTACAAAACAAAAGTTTGAGGCAAAACTTTCTTTCGCTGCAAAAGGCAGGTATTTACACAAAGGTAGTGTAAGGAGTAAAAAAAAAAATATTGCAATTTTTAATGCTAAAGGAAACTTTATAAAAACAGGAAGGAAAAGGAAAAAGTGCAAAAATACTGTCAAAAGTCAATCGGTTCTATACAAAACAAAACCGACAAGCATAAGCTTATGTTCTGATATGAATATACATTAGGGTACAAAATAGCATGCATGCATAGATTTCTTTTATTTAAAAACAGTCTTTCAATAGTACAAAAGGGTGTCTGGCAGTCATACCGGATTAATGGAGATAAAAATAGTTGAACTCAGTTGTTTACAAAATTTATACATACAGAAGGACGCAAGTCTTTCTAATAATGGCTCTGGACTCAACAAAGAAAATCCCTTGTGATACACAAAAATACTGCAGTAAAACCAGACTAACAACAATCCAGGGATGTAAAATTGATTTAGTGTGTTAGTCTGCATAACACAAGTCAGATATGATTATACAGGTGCAATACAGAAATAATGCACATGCAAGCGTTCTGTAAAACGGATACTCCTGTTTACACAAAGAGAATGTTCCCATCAGAGGTGATCCCAACAGGCTAATTTTAGTTCCTTTCAGCTTCTATTTTTTTAAAAATTAATGCCTTCAAAGGCAGCAGCAGATAGCAGCAGAAAAACCAGAGTTTTAGAAGAACGGGCTGCAATGAATTAATTTCCAGACGTTATGTTTCGGGGGAAGGGAGGAATTTAGATTCTGAAGCTGTTAATGGAACTAGGGTTCGTAAAAAGTGTTGTTTTTAATCTTTTGTGTGTGCCATACCATGGCATTTTAGCCACTTTGCCAAAATCTGTAGCATACAACTGTAAGGCAGGAGACAAAAGCAGTTAAAAACAGGTAGGTAAGCCATGTCCAGTCTAAAAAAATTCAACCAACTAACATTAGTCCTATTCAGGTGTTATTGCCCTCGGATGCAACACAGGTAGAGAGGAGCTGCAGAGACATGGCCTTGGCCTAAGCCCTTCTCCTGGGGCCATGAAACACCTCCCAGCACCTTGTGTGATCTTCCAGGGTTCTCAATTGCTCAGGGAGTCTCTGCAGACACACAAGGCTCCACGATGCAGAAGTTCACATAAAGCTAGGATGTACAAGGGAGATTTCACCTGGTACCGGAAGATAGCAATGATGATGCCTGGAATATGTCCCTGAGCAGTGCTTCCATAATCTGGGGACAACCAGATAAAAAGACCCCCATCTACGATAGCTACCCATCCAACATTAGAAAGCAGGAATGTTCATAAAATAGGAACCAAATATCTACGTTTCTGAGAAGGTTCATATGGGAGAAGAATGTCCTTACAGTAGAACTAGTGGAGGAAGCCAGAGGAGGACATTTCAGGAAGATTTTAAACTGGGAGGAGAGATCCATAAGAGAAAGTAATGCTTTAACAATTAGGGCACGGGTAGGCAAACTAAGGCCGAGGGGCCGGATCCGGCCCCATCACCTAAATCCGGCCCGCGGACGGTCCAGGAATCGGCGTGTTTTTACATGAGTAGAATGTGTGCGTTTATTTAAAATGCATCTCTGGGTTATTTGTTGGGCATAGGAATTCGTTCTCGCCCCCCCCCTTCAAAATCTAGTCCGGAACCCCACAAGGTCTGAGGGACAGCGGCCCCCTGCTGAAAAAGTTTGCTGACCCCTGATTCAGGGCTTAAGAGGCCATCGGTGGCTCTTTGCATTGGGCCAGGAAAACAACGTAGTTGTTTCAACATCAGCATCATCAGCTCACTATGGTTTTGCTCGACGTCTGGACTAGCTGTAATCCCCAATAATAATATGATGGGTGTGACAGTCGTGACCTGGATATCACTAAAGCAAGAATCATCATGGCCAGTTGGGATTTGCCCAGGGAAGGGCATAAAACTACTGCCGCCACCTTACAAGGCTCAACAAGGCTCTCCTAATAGTTAACAAAGTATTGGTCATCCAACAAAGTCAGAACGAAAGGTCATGGAGTTTGGGTGCACAGGTCAAATGTCAGACAGGGCGATTTAGTAAAGCATAAATTTTATGCAGAAAGAAATGGGGTTCCTAAAAACATCACTCTTCTTTGTATGCAGATACCTGGTTAATAAGAGTTTAAATTAAACTCCCAAGTTAAATGAACCCTTGGAACACAACCCAGCTTTCTCAACCAATGCTGCTCCTTTCAGCCCTCACAGGACCCCTTCTTGAATAGGAATGTGGTTTTCGACTAACTTTATCTGGATTAGGGACTACTGAGCATAGACGTGTGTTAGTAAAAGAAGAAAAGCCAAATGGTTGCATTATAAAACTATGGCAAAGTAACGGAAAGCAACTCTCTTAAAAGTCTTGCTCTCATTTATTCTGGGGCAAATTCATTCCCAAACTTGGGTGCCATCCGAGAAGGAACTTGGGTTTTGAGAAAGTACTTCATTGAAATCACAACCTTAAGTTTTACTTTTGCCAAATGACCCTACTAAAACCAGGGGGGGGGGAGAGAGAGAGACACAGTATTGATATATTGGTGAGTGTTATAATTAAGGACAGAGAGGAATAACTGAAGATACGCGAGGATCTCTTGTTCTGAGTAAGATGTTAAGAAAGTTGTCAAGGTCAAACCTAATGTGGAAAATCACCCTAAATTTAACAGGCGTTTTAATTTAGAAAGAAGGAAAGTCACTTTGAACACCATCAGCCATTTTAGGAATAGCATGAAAATTGTTGCTTATTATGTTAGCAACTATTTGGCTCGCTCGTGAGCATTGTTCGCTCATTGCAGGAGGCTTTCCTTGTAATTTTGTGGGCAAGATGTGTGCACTGTGACAAAAAGCCTTGGCGGCTTTGCATTGACTTTTCCCTTTTAGCATCCATTATGCCTGCTTATTAAATATGGCTCTTTTTTGTTTGCGCACTTCCAGAAAAGCCAAGAATATACCCATTCCAACCCAGATCTCGTAGTAATCAGACCTTGGAGTGGTTGATTTCCCCCATCTTACTCCCTACCTGTCAGGCCAAATGGAGCAATGGGACTTGACAGCTCTGGGTTCAAACTTAATTCATCATTAGGAAATTATTCAAAAAGCTATAATGAGATAACTAATTTAATACACTTTGCTTCAAGGTTTATTCCTTGGCCGGCTTCCCAGATACAAAGTGTCTCTGTGCAATTATCATGCAGATGCCACTAAAAGACTTTAAATGGTTGCAGCTAATTTAACAAGAGATATGTTGGCATCGACAAGGAGATGCTGGACTGAAAATTGGAGTTAACTAAGGAAGCAGCAGGATTTCTAAAGGTGCATCAGCGAGAGGCTTTCCCTGTGCTTTCTTCACTTAAATCATTTTGGGGGAAACTTGAAAGTATCTCTTTTTCTTTACCAATGTGGTCTGCCATTTTATTAGGAGGTATAAAGTCTGATTGATTCGTCAATTAAATTGATAGATTAAAAGCAACACTTTCAGGGAGAAATCCTAAGCTCCCAAGAAGGGCAGTAAGGAGTCCCATTGGAAACTGTGTCTCTCCCTCTGTAAAATGGAAGTCTGTGGCTACAGGCCTCCTAGCACTGAATGAATGTCATTGGTGGCACTGAAATGTCATTGGTGTCCCAAGGGTGAAAGGGTTAAAAAGAAGGTCACCTCAGCGGCAGATCCGGATCTAGTAGACTCAAAGCCCCGTCACTGCCGAAATTGGCCCCCAGAATTGGAGGATGGGGGAAGGGAGAGAGACTGCACGAGTGGGGTTATTTCCTTTCATTTGTTCCAATGGAAAGGGGGGGGAATCCTTTCATTTGTTCCAATGGAAGAGGAAAAGCCTTACAAATAAAAAGTGGAAACAAAAGAAAAAAATTCCTTCCAGCAGCACCTTAGAGATCAACTAAGTTTGTCATTGGTATGAGCTTTCGTGTGTATGCATCTGAAGAAGTGTGCATGCACACGAAACCTCATACCAATGACAAACTTAGTTGGTCTCTAAGGTGCTGCTGGAAGGATTTTTTTTCTTTTGTTTTGACTACGTCAGACCAACACGGCTACCTATCTGTAAATAAAAAGTGGGTGGGGAAGACCAATGCAACTCCCTCCATGATGTATTCCTCCACCTCCCTCCATAGATTTGCTCTAAAAGTCAAAGAGTGCAGCTTGATTATGCACCAGTACTTATAAAAGGTTACAGATAGGAAGCCAGCACCATCTTAAAAGAGACGTTTCTCCTTTTCTCTTGCATAGAAGAAAATGCCTGTTCTAAGATGAGCTCTGCTCTGACGTTTGTGTGCATTACCTAAACATAAAGGGAATTCATTTCTAATGCTTTTTGCTTCAGAAATTGAGGGCTGGGTTCAGCTAAGTTGCTAGAAGCCAGCACAATGAGTCCTGCCAGTGCAATTGGACTCCCCCCCCCCAAACTTCTTCATCCGCCCCACACATCACCCCTCATGCCTTCCCAAATCTGCTTGGAAGAACCCACAGTGCTGGAAGAGGAGAAGGGAGATTTAATACAGAAATGTTTGAACTGACGGAACTATCACCTTAGCGCAACATCGAGTTCCACCCACTTTTTTAAATTCACACTTGACAAATTAAATTAAAATGCATACGATTGATTAAATGAATAAAAACCGGGATTTGTCCCCGCTTTCTTTTGTTACATCCAATGTCGCTCTTGGGTACCAACTGCCTGCCAACCTCAGCGACAGCTGCTTAAGCACTATTGCCTGAAATTGACGGCATGCAAAGAAACAAACAGAAGGCCAAAGAACCAGCTACAGAACATCATAGATGCATCGTTGAAGGAGGAGCCATGCATAGCTTAGAAGCGGAATGCACCTTCTTCCTGAAAACGATTCCATGGCCATTCATCAGGTTTCCCAGTTGAATGGCCATCGGACAGCCACTGCCAGTCTAGACTAGGAGGGCACAGCTCCCACTCATTTCAACAGACCTCGTGGGTACCATAAATATCCATCATAGATGGTGAAATCTCATGGGCCGGCACAGATGAACTTCCCAGTGGCTGGTTCCCTGTACAAGGCCTGAGCGGGCTTCCAGCTTTCTTTTGTACTAGAATTCTGAAGTCCACCAAGGGGAGAAAAAAAGTGGGCAGGCAAAGACTAAGAATTAAAGAGAAGGGAGCCTCTGAGCATATGCTCAGCCAAGGAATTTGTGATCCATAACAGAATTAAATCCACATATTGTTTTCACACAAAATCAGTTCTGGTTTCCCTCCCAAATGCCCCATAAACTCACTGATAGGGCTGGGTGGGGGATTTTGCCCTGTCTGCATTTTTTTTAAGCTTACAAACCCCATTCTCATTTCCTGGACAAAGGCATGGAATGGGAAATCACCACTCTTCAAGTTTTGCACTTTCCCAAATTTTGCTATACACTAAAGTACCAAAAATGTGTCTGTTTTAAAAAAAATCTGCATTTTGCAGTAAAATACATTTAGAAACCCGTACATTTCTTCTGCGATAAAATATGCCTTTAATTACACATTTAGAATACGTATTTAGATTTGTATTTAAATCATAGCTGCCAAGTTTTCCCTTTTCTCGTGAGGAAGCCTATTCAGCATAAGGGAAAATCCCTTAAAAAAAGGGATAACTTGGCAGCTATGATTTAAATACGAGTTTTCATACAGAGTTTTACTTTTCTTTTCTTTAAAAAAAAAACAGATTTAATGTGAAAACAAGGCAGAATGTGACTGATAGCCAAAACATGTGACAAACTGAAACACAACCAGAAACAGAACCGGGTGATCCATTTCTACTCACAAGATCCTTTGCTTAGTCAAGTGAAATCATTTTCCTGAGCCAGGATTCAATGCCATTTATGGGAGAAAAAAGAAGTGAAGTGGGTCTGGGGTGCTAGAGGATAATACCAATGACGGATTCTATGTAAACCATTTGAGCTTTTTTTGTGTGGCTACATATACCATCACCATTCTTGTCCAATGTTGCTCACCTGGATGTTAAGAGACAACTGGAAAACTAGGCTATTTCCCTGTAAAAAGCTGCATGTATCACACAGAGCAATGTAATATTACAGGCAGCAACTGTTTTAGGCGCATCTGATATGTGTGCGACTGCACACACACGCATCACACCGAATGCAGAAGTGACTCAAAAACACCACAAAAATGTCACAAAAGGGAGCAGAACAAGGTGGGGGTTGAATGGGGTGTTTGCAGCTTTTTCAACGGTGTTTCAAAATACATGATTTCACTTATATGTGTGGTGTGTTGGAACGTAACCCCCATGTAAATTGGGAGTCGCCCATATAGAAAAAGATATTGCTTTTAGATATGAGCCACCTCTTCTATGCCCTGAAAACAGGTTGCATCCCTCCAAATTGAAGAATAAAAACAGCCACTGCCTAGCAGGTCATACAGAAATGCAAAAGTCAAGAGAACGCTGTCAGATAGGAACTGTCAGGTTGTAAAAAGAAGGTCAGCCATATGAAATGTGTTTCCATGATTCCAAAGTCATAACGTGTTTCACAAATTAAGAACATTCACACATCATTGCGAGGAAAAATAATAATAATAAATTATCTCATATAAAATAATTTGTAGGAAGAACAAGGTCTCCCTACTGTCGGTTTTGCGTATTTGTCACAAAATACTGCCAAAAGAACACGCCACGTCCCCTCCAAACAACATGGAGGGAGTGATTCTCAGCCAGATCCAGAAGGTTGCATGTATGGGAAAGCAGCTGGGTCTCTTCTGAGGCTGTTAAATGAGTCTAGAGTTTTGCAGGAAGAGGATGAGGACTTGATAGACAAATTTATACTGAGCGATGGTTTGGATCATGAACATCCTTTGTTCCCTCAGGTGTTGCAGCATCACTGGAACATCCACTCTCTGCAAAATCGAAGGAATATAAATATGTAAAAATATGTACATAAAAAAAATTGTGATGTGGGAGAAACTGTGAAGCCAGCCATCGCTTCCCTCGTGATTCCTGCCGCCCCTGTTGCGCTGTACATTAAAATAACAAATGTTAACAACATGTTAAAGGTAAGTAAAAGATGTATTTGTTTTAGAACCCTAAAGTAGTAGAGGTTGCCAGGACATCACCCCATTTGCCTCTACATAGTTCCATCCTTATTTCAGACATCGTGGTATATCGGTATAGCGCTATTTTTAGCTGGTGATAGATCACGATGTTGAAAACCAGACATCGCCCAGCCCTACTCAGTAGCTATCAAAACTGGTGCGGTGAATGAAGTTGCAGAAAACAGAGTGGAGATACATAAGAGGGCAAATTTAGAGCAAACTGCAGATGGAGCAGCCATTAAAGGCATTTATTATCGTCTTCATATGAGAAAAAGAGAAAAGCAATGATTTCCTAGAAAAGAGGTTGGAAAATCAAAGGACATCTGTCACTGAGCCATAGCCAGCTCCTTCTTCCAGGCCACAAGCTCCTCACCTGAGAGGATTGCTCGCTCTGCATCAATGGCTCGACAGTCTCCCCTCACTCACCTAGTCACTACAGTCATTAGGGGACTGACGACTCTCTCAACCCGCCAGCCAGGCTTTTCCCGCCTTTGTAGAATTAGTACACTTCTCACCTCATCACTTTATCTCACCAATGGCCTTCTCCAACTCTGCCATTACCATTTTGACTGGAAGAGTCACCCTGTTAGCATTTCTCTCCTCTGTTGCTGGATGTATGATTGTCAGTGTTTACGTTTTAGGCTTGGAAAGTGTGAGAACGGGAAGTCAGTCTTATCTCTCTTCCGCTGTACTGTACTATTGCTACACTCATGCTCCATGATAGTTTCTGCTATGCTCCGCTGATTGAGCGTGCACATGTCTTTAGACATGTGCTGCTGGTGTGCACTGGGACTGATTTGTGATCATCCTGGGCTGCGTTTCGTAAGGAAGACACCCGGAGAGGTCTGTTTCATTCCAGGGGCTGTGTGTGCCCCCCAGGCGTGTTCCGACAACCCCGAGAACAAATGCCTTCTGTCTTTTCCCTCTAAATTAACCTCAGGATTTCACACCAGTTTCCTTCACCAAACGACGTTCGTTTCCAGTGTACAGACAACCTCATTTCTGAAACTTCCCTTTCCACACAAAAAGGGGCTTTCCCAAGCTGGTTCCCTACAGATGTTTGCAGACTGCAGACTCCCAATTCCCATCAGCCCCAGCCAGCTTGGAGTTTGTGATCCAAAACATCTGGAGGAAACCAGGTTGGGGAAGACTGACACAGACCATGCCAATGTGGCAAGAACCTCTTTAGCTCCCTTGCCACGGAAATAAGAGGACTTTGTTTTGATTTCATGTAGGCCGCTCTGGGAGCCTTTCTAGCTGAAGAGCTAGGTACAAATACTCTAAATAAATAATTGCCTCTTGCATCACAGGGCTTGTTCAAAAGATGCACTTTGGGAAGTTCTCGAGCTGGTAGTAATCTCCGCTTCTCATGCATTCCTCTCCCTCACCGCGAGGAGAAAGACCGTACAGAGAGCCCTGCTTGATCAGGCCGACGGCCCATCAAAACCAGCAGCGGCCAACCAGATGCCTATGGAAATCTGCAAGTAGGATCAAGAAATCAGCACTCTCCCCATCTGTGATTCCTAGCAACCAATATTCAGAGGCATAGTGCCTCTACAGTGGAAGGGGAACACAGCCATCATGGCCAGTAGCCACTCAGACTTATCTTCCATGAATTAATCATCTGGCCTGTACTAGATTTTTTTGGGGGTCAGCAGTTCCCCAGCTACCCAAAGAAGCTGATGAAACCAGCATTGTACTGAGGCAGACAGCTGGCTAGAACTGTCTGTGGCTCTTCAAAGGCCTCAGGCAGAGATCGTGCCCAGCACTGCCACCATGGCCTGGCATTTCAGTTACATTGAAATCACAACAGTCTGGGACAAGAGACAGCGTATTCTTAGCAGCTGCACCCAGATTACGGAACGCCTTGCGCTGTGAAGGTTGCTAGCTCCTTCCCTCACTCATTTTTGCCAGTAATATTGATTTGTACAGCTATTATATAAGTTTGCAATCTGCTCATATATCGTTCATGAGCTATATATTTACAATAAAGCAAAAGCATTGTACAGTTGAATATTGTTCTGGTATTTATCCTTCCAAGACATTGCAAACAAGAGACCCTCTTTCTATAAACTTACTTGGTTCTTCTGTGATATGTTTGGCCATTATTACGACGGTTTGTATTTTAATCAAGCTAATCTGCCGATCCTGGGGTGCTAGTCTTTTTCCAGTTCTTTGCAATACTTATTTTTGCAGCTGTCAATAACTGAAGGCCTTTTTATTCTAGCAGGCTTTTATTTTATGAGGCAGACAATGTTCAATCAATCAATCAATGTTTATTATGGCCAACGGTCAACAATAGAGGCAGACAATGCTCTTAGGGTGTTTTGTTTAAACTGCCACCTGGTCTCTCGGTCTCTCTGGAATGGTTTAGTATTGTTTCCAGGAACAGCAATTTTTCATGTAGTTAGCTACCCTGAGCAGTATTTTTTAGGCTAGAAGGCTGGGATATAAAAAATTAAATAAAGGAAAATTGAGATATTGTTACATGCAAAGCATGGACTAATGTACTAATGAGGGCAAATAGGTAAAGGTAAAGGAACCCCTGACCATTAGGTCCAGTCGTGACCGACTCTGGGGTTGCGCGCTCATCTCGCATTATTGGCCAAGGGAGCCGGCGTATAGATTCCAGGTCATGTGGCCAGCATGACAAAGCCGCTTCTGGCAAACCAGAGCAGCACATGGAAACACTGTTTACCTTCCCACTGTAGTGGTTCCTATTTATCTACTTGCATTTTGACGTGCTTTCGAACTGCTAGGTTGGCAGGAGCTGGGACCGAGCAACAGGAGCTCACCCCGTTGCAGGGATTCGAACCACCGACCTTCTGATCAACAAGCCCTAGGCTCAGTGGTTTAACCCACAGCGCTACCTGGGTCCCATGAGGGCAAATATTATTATTATTATTATTATTATTATTATTATTATTATTATTATAAATAGTACAGTCAGGTTCATTTATTACTTTCTCCCTGAAAAGAATGAGAATGAGAGTGGGGTGCACATACCAAGTCTAGAACCAAGTAGACAGTACCAACCAGAATGCAAAGCCCAAATAGGGCCACATGGCATGGCTCTCTCTCTCTCTCTCTCTCTCTCTCTCTCTCTCTCTCTCTCTCTCTCTCTCTCTCTCTCTCTCTCTCTCTCTCTCAGGTTCCCTTATGGAGCAATCCATTTGAGGCACCTCGTTCAAGCAGATGTAGGTTAAGAATGCCAGCTCTCTATTCTGAAATTTGTTATACTTGCACACTCTTATGAAAGAATGCTGCTGTGTGGAATCTGATAAACAGCTCATGATCTAATTGCTTTGCTAAGCCAGTTAGAACTTAGCCTTGCCTAGGCATGGGGGCAGGGAATGCAGACCAGTTGGGACTTGCACAGCCCAGCCCAATAACTGAGCATCTGCCATATTTCTCCCCCCCCCCCCACTACCTGATGCAAAAACAAAGCAGTGGCTACATCCTTGTTTTCCAAGTCAAGCTTCCTTAATGTTTAGCCATCTGGGAGAAATGTTTTATATGTCATGGCATTCTTATTGCAACTCTCTAAATGAAAACTTTTTCTTTTTCTTTTTTGCACTCAGTATTGCAAAAATATATATGTGTGTTTTTCATTTTGCCAGTCCATCTCAAATTACCTTGGTTGGCCATTTTGTTCCTGAAAAAAGTACCTTAAAGGGGTGTGTGTGTGTGTGTGTGTGTGTGTGTGTGTGTGTGTAGAGGAAGTAGCACTAAGAGCACGGTTCTTACTTGAAAGAAAGTAATAAACCTTGCTTACTAGTCTTAGGATCAGGTTATAAAACCTATATAAAGGGAATCACATAATAGTATGGAAAGGTGTTGTGAATATAAGTTTTGCTTACCTTAAGCTTTGCAAAAAAACAAAACCTGTCAACAGACTACTTCTTGCACTTCGCAAACAACCAGCTCCATTTTTTCACGACACCTGACAACCACTTTGGGCATTGGCTGAAGCAATTTGCGAAAGCTTCCGCCAAGCTCTTGTATGTTTGTTCAGACTTAACCTGGTTAACCCTCTGGAATTTGCGGAGCTCCTCCCCACATACTTTCACGTTTTGCAGCAGGGCTTGCAGGATCACACCTGCATTTAAGCAAGAAGAGGCCCGCCTTCTGAAAGACAGGTTTGCTCACCTCATTGTGCTCCAAGCAGCCAATCATGAGCTCCGTCAAAATGACGACCCCCGTCCTCCCCACGCCGGCGCTGCAGTGAACTACAATTGGGGGGTTGCAGTTGTTGCTGCTGTCCAGGACACTGTTGGTGTGGCGTCGCACAGATTGGATCTCTTCCAAATAGGCTGCATGGCGGGAATAAAACGGAAATCACATTCCTGAAATGCTACCCAGCCTCACATAAAAAGAGGACAAATGCATGGAGGAGCAAGCAAGCTTCCTTTTAAATTATGATAATTTACCATTCTTAGAAGGCACTAATTATTTGGCCTCTGGACAGCAAACAGCACTGAGTTAAGCAAGAAGCAGCAGGGTGTCAATTACTACTTGGGACTTCGGTCCTTTAAATCAAACAGCTCTTAAACACACACACACACACACACACACACACACACACACACACACTCTTTCCCCCTCTGCAAATCCCCAAGTCCCTTAAGCAGATGACTGTAGACATTACTTACAGCAATTCCTGCTATTAACAGGCTGGGATCAGAACAGCAGCAAGGTCCCCTTGAAACAAATGCCTGTCAGAGCCAGTATCTAATGGGTAGGGAGCATCCATCTGGCCCTCTCCTTACCTTGCAGAATGTCTCTGAATTTCAAACATGCCTGCTGCTCTCTCTCTCTCTCTGGCCTGTTTCATGCACAAATTTTCCTACACAGAGAAAGCCCCGTGTAGGGTAACAAAGAAGGAAAGAAAGCAATTGCCTGTCTGGTAACAGACAGTCGTCTTAACGTGGGCTACATGTCACTGAAAGTCACCAACCCCCCCCCTTAGTTAAGTAGACATGGGAAGGGTGTGTGGTGAGCATACCAGCTCCATTGCTAATATTATCACCCTCCACAAGTGGCAGCCTGAAGATGGAATCTGCATTACAAGCAGCTCCCTGCTGCAGAGGCTCCCTTCAATTTGTGGAGGACAACCAGGGTGTGTGAGTGTGACAGAGCTAGCATGCTCAGTCCCACTAATCCCACCACTAACTCACATGCTTACTAAACACAGACGTATTTAGGAGTGAAGAGGGCTACTGTCTTTAACAAAACCTAAAGGCTCTGTGGTCTACATGAACCCAACCTTTATAAGAAGAGACATGCTGTGTGTGCCATATGCTTCCAAGGTTCATCAGCTAAGAGCAGGGCCTTTAGAGTGGTGGCACCTGTTAGCATAAATCCTATACATGGCACATCTGTTGCATGTGACTGATTGTTTACATATATGACTGCTGTTATTTCCCACGCAGGAGCCCGGATTTAACCCGATCTCCTGTCATGTGATGTTCATTGTTCTCATTTTACTTTCGCTTCTGACTGAGAGAAGATGGCAGAATGCTTCTGCATCTCTCTCTAATAAAGTAGTTTAGCAACTACAAAATGTGTGCTGTCTTCTTTAACCGGAGGGCAGTCGCAGCACAAGAATACTGGGCTGTGGGCCTAGTATTCTAACAGCACCTGCCCCTTGGAACGCACTCCCAATGAACATTAGGTGGGTACCTAAGGTATTAGCATTCAGGAGCCTGCTCATGTATCTGTCTCCCATGTTTTCCCTGATGGGGGGCTCTGCCTATGTTTATGTATTAATATGATCTACTCATTTGTGATGTATTGTACCTTGGAGTACCCAAATGTGTGCCATACTTGGCTATCTGTGCAGAATTGGGCCAACACCTTCTTGAGACAAGTGGTTGGATCATTACTTTTAAATATTGGCTAAAAATTCATTTTAATACCGATCCAGATAGCCTGATATCCTATCTTCTGAAAGACAACTATAGCTGTATATGGTTCTCTAATATTTCCAACAAACTCAGGCAACTAGGCTTCTCAGTGGATTCCCTCTTGACATATGAGGACTCATATATCTTATTAAGCAGAGACTGCTTGATATTGAACTCCAGAAACTTCATCCTGCCCAACCTCTAGTATGCTCGCCTGCCTTCTTGAGGCTGCTGCCGCACCAAGAATTGATACCTAATTATATATATGACCTGGTATCTCCTTTTTATCGCAGAGTATTTATGTTGGCCCGCCTAAATGCTTTTCCGTCCTCCGTGTTATCTGGAAGACTCAAAGGCATCCCCTACTGGAATAGATTATGCCCTTGTGGCCAGAAAGAGGTAGACTCTATGGCCCACATGATTCTGGACTGTCCCCTTTCCAATTTTTTTTTATTTTGGCCCCCCTTTATCCTTTATGAGACCTGGAACCCTCCCCAACAAGGAAACAGTGGTCCAGCTCTTGCTGAGGGATGACTTCCCCGAAATTACCAGAATTATGGCCCACTACTTGTCCAGAATTTATGTAATTAAAATCAATACATCTAGCCTTCAACAATGATAGCTGAGGATCCCTTGTGTGCCTTTTCCTCCTCCTGCTCACCATTATTTCTGTATGATGTAGAGTTACTATTTATACTAATGACCTATATGTTTTGTATGTTTTGTTCTTGTATTTATATTTTATATATATGCCAATAAAGGTGTTGAATTGAAATTGAAGCATTCAGGAGCCTGCTCATTTATCTGTCTCCCATGTTTTCCCCGATGGGGGGGCTCTGCCTATGTTTATGTATTAATATGATCTACTCATTTGGGATGTATTGCGTACTTGTTTCATAAACATAGTTTTGCTGCCGTTTTCATGCTGTTCATCATCACTATCGTTTTTCCCAAATTCTGCTGATTTGCAAACGTTTGCATATGAATGCAGGGGGGCCACCAGGGTCTTTGTTGTAATGACATAAAAGAAGTTTGTGCAACTATCACACATTTTTAGTTTTATAGTTACAGGTAGGTAGCCGTGTTCTGACGTAGTAAAAAATAAAATAAAAAATCCTTCCAGCAGCACCTTAGAGACCAACTGAGTTTGTCATTGGTATGAGCTTTCGGGTGCATGCAATTTGGTATCTGAAGAAGTGTGCATGCACCCGAAAGCTCATACCAATGACAAACTCAGTTGGTCTCTAAGGTGCTGCTGGAAGGAATTTTTATTCATTTATTTATTTTATTTTAGGGATTTTAAAGCAAAGTCTGAGTGCTGGCATAATCTAGCTTCTTTTCTTCTTAAAATGGGCAACAGCTCTTGGGCATGATGATTCCCATCTATGTTAGCTGGTAATCCTGGAGATGCCAGGGAATCAATCTGGGATCTTCTGCATGCAAAGCACATCCTCCTCTGCGGAATAAACACTTTACTTGCAAGGCCACCTTAAGCATGAGGCAATGGGCCATCATCTCAATCCCCATTCCATGGAGTGATCTGCAAGCAGCTTCTGCTGCCATAAACTCCAGGAATTTCACACAGCCTCTAGGTTGGCATATGGGGATATGCATCCCCAGATTAGACTCGGCTGAATCCAGCGGCTGATCCCTAGCATGCATGCTTTCCTCCTGCCCTGGTAGTGTCAAGGGAAACTAGGAAAAACCCTGGCAAAGTGTAACTCTTACAAAAGGCCTACACACAATTGCACAACGAAGCTGTTGACACAGTCGAGAAAATATTTCCCTTCCTTTTTGTTATTAATAGTTTTTCACGTATTCTTTTTAACATACAGCTTCACCTTCGGTCCCGGCCTGCACACACCCAAACATAATAATAATCAGGCAGAGGGCCTTCTCAGTAGTGGCAATTACCCTGTGGAATGCCCTCCCACCAGATGTCGAGGAAATAAACAACTATATGACTTTTAGACGACATCTGAAGACAGCCCTGTTTAGGGAAGTTTTTAATGTTTGATATTTTATCACATGATGATTATGATGTTGGGAGCCGCTCAGAGTGGGTGGAGTATAAATAAATAATTTTTTATTATTATTATTATTATTATTATTATTATTATTATTATTATTATTCCCTAAAAATAAAGCTCAGCAAATAAATGTCAGTATCATTATATGGCTGGCACATACACACACACGTATATGATATGTATGTGTGTGTGTGTATCAGCAAATAGTTCTAAGGATTCACTCCAACATTAAATTCAACTTCACTGATGTCCTCACTCAAAACAAAAAGAAAGCACCCACATTTCAAACACACACACACACACACAACTTACAGAGGAAGCCTTGTTCTTCTGGGCAACCGTGATCCGGCCAGTCGGTGTACTGCAAATGCCACACCGTTTTCTCCTGCCCTAGCAGAAGGTGCTTGACCTTGAGACCCGTAGTGGCATAGCAACCAGAATCAGTGCGGAATTTGGTGGTCACCTTGAACTTCCCGTAAGTGGCTGAGCTGTGCTTGGAGCCGAGTTTCGGCCAATAGCGATGGCTCTTGGCTCTCCCTCTTTCCTGTCCCATGGCAAAAGGAAGGAGAAGCAAATAAAAAAATCAGCACGGTCCGTTCTTACAGCCACAAGCCACAGTGAACAATGGGTATGCCTAAAAATCAAGTACTGTGCCTGTGTGGTTTAAAGCAAGGGTGGGAAAACTTCAGGAACGCAGGCCAGTTGTGGCCCTCCAGGCCTCAAAACTCTCCCTAGGCCCCACCCGTCACTTCATACTCCAAGTGTTTTTGCCTGGCTGGAATGTGTCCTTGAAAGTTTTGGCTCAGCTGCCGATCCCTAGCATAAAAGCTTTCCTCCTACCCCAGAAGCTGGTGTGGGAAACTGGGCAAAACCCTGGCAAAGTGTAACTTCTACGCAAACTGACCCCTTCTCCCTCAAGGCGCCATGATAAAGCTGGCGCCACCAACCAGTGAAGGCTTCACGGCTACAGAACAAGTGAAGTCAAGGACAGTATTACATACCCTTAGGCACCCCTGCATGGGTTGTACACGCCGCAAGCAAAATCTGAATTAAGGAATTAAGTAAAGGAATTAAGAGAATGGCTCGAAACATCCCATAATTGTCCAAAGTCCCAAAATGTGTGTTCAGACTAATAACCGCACAACAACATGCAGCCTCAAACGATGCTGTGTGCTCCAGACAAAAGCATTTCTAGTGTGCGTTTACAGCACTGCACAGAAAATATCGCAGATGCTCTTCATTGTGGGGGACTGCAACAAACCCAAAGTTCAAGCAACCACCTCAGGGAAGCATGTTATAGTTTCCCAGAAAACAGCTGAGTGAGGACATCAGAGGAAAATGGGGAGCGGGCAGGAGACTGTGATATTATTTGACTGTTTCCCCATGAACAACTAACTCCCTTGCCCCCGTGTATCCTGGGGTTCCAGGAGTGCCCTCTTATCACGGAGTGTGCATTCATACTGCAATTACTGTCTGCAAATTTCCACCGTCTCAGGACAGTGGAGATTCCTCGTTGTTTCCGAGCATCATAAAAGCCATGATATGAATGCATGCATATAATCAGAGTTCAGGTCATAAGACAGCACCGTTGCCTGCCGCCGCTTAGAAAGAGGCTTTCTCTGTGGTCAGATTACTCTGTAACTGTGCATTTAATGGACTCTTGCTCCCCCTTCTGAACAGCTGATAGTGCTAAATGTTTAAAATGGGGGAAATCAGGCCGCACTATTTAAACAGAACAGCTGTTCCTGTGTGCCTGTAAAGGCAGCAGAGTTCTGAACAGGATGCAGGGCTGGTTTACTTGTGTGTGCCAGGTTTATAGCACAACATACAGTTGTGGGATTACAACAGAAATAACTGTTTTGCTTGGCATGGGAATAAAGGTGATTTCTTCTCTCTCTTTTTTACTGGATACTTTAACTGGAACAACAACTTCTGATGTATTTGCAGCTGATAAGGATGCTAGTAATGCAGAGGTGGCCTTGGATAGGTTGAGAATATCATTCTTCTCAAATAAGGGCAGCTTTGTGTTCTCAGAATCCACTGCTTTGTTTGGCATGCAGCAATCTTCTAATGGAGCTAAACTTCCATCATTATACTGTGAGGCCAGCTAGACTGATACAAACAAGGTTGTAAGGGGTTGAGTCATCCCAGGCAAAGGTTCAAAGGAATTTTGAGAAAGAAAAAAAAAACAGCAAACAGAAGACCGGCAAAGAGAAGCAGATTGTCATGGAGAGCGCTTCCTCGATCTTCAAAACATGCATGCAACGATTTGAACCTCCCTTAAGTGTACACAAGATAAAACATGGTCCGGTCTCAAGAGTGGCTCTCGCTCTTATCCTCTAGCACAGGACAAGCTGATCAAAGGGTAGGGAGCAAGCCCACAGAGGCCCAAGGAATGCATGCTCTCAGGTTTGAACTAGGACTGGGTGGGGAAGAGAGAAAATGCAGGCAAACAAAACATCTTTGAATGTACTGCCTATATCTGCAGTGAGGGTCGACCTGAGGTCGGTGGCAGGCCCACTTGGACGAATGCCATTCCAAAGAGGTGATCTGAGGGGACAGCTCATTGACACCGGGCCCTTTTGTGGCCGTGAGGGTGCAGTGAGCAACTCGCCCCCCCCCCGCCCTTCTCAGTGGTGGAGTTTGGGGGCTCAAATTTCAGTGGCGCCTGTGCAACGTCAAATCCCCCGCTCGCCTCTCGCCTTACATTCTACATCACAGTTGTGATGCCCCTGCAGCAACCCCAAAGCTTAACTCCCAGGGCCACCAAACCGGTCATGCTCCCCTAAATCCACCTCGGCCCATCTTCTCTGCCTGAAGATGGGCCACCAAATTGTGCTGTTCTGTCTGAGAATCAGGTGCTAGTGACTAAAATGGAGAATGGTGTGAACCTCCCTCACCACACCTTCTGATTGGACACATTGTATAAAAGATACAGTGGAACCTCGGTTTATGAACACCTCGGTTTACGAATTTTCGGTATACGAACGCCGCGGACCCATCTGGAACAGATTAATTCACTTTCCATTACTTTCAATGGGAAAGTTCGCTTCAGTTTATGAACGCTTCAGTTTATTAACAGACTTCCGGAACCAATTACACCCATGCTTCGGGTTAAGTACGCTTCAGGTTGAGTACTCCGCGGACCCATCTGGAACGGATTAATCCACTTTCCATTACTTTCAATGGGAAAGTTCGCTTCAGTTTATGAACGCTTCAGTTTATGAACAGACTTCCGGAACCAATTGTGTTCATAAACCGAGGTACCACTGTATAACACTGGGACAGACAGAAATCTGCCTTTGTCCATTATTCATGCCATATATGTAAAGAGCTACGACAGCAACAGTCATGGCTTCCCCCAAAGTTTGTTAAGGTTGCTGAGAGTTGTTAGGAGGCGCCTATACACCTTACAGAGGTACAATTTTCAGAGTTCCCCGTGAAGAGGACTCTGGTGATTTGTTAGCATGCAACCACATATTACATACCTCCTCTACTGTCACCATGGCTATCACATTCACCCCTTCTTCCCACACCATTTGCCAGAAATCATGGCATGTTTGTGGCAAAGGTCCTTGTGTGGCTATGTAGTGCCATTCTTCTCCGCCCACTGTAACCTGAGGAAGAGAGAGAGAGAAGGAGAGAACAACAGATTACTACAAAATCCATGCCACAATTGAGCATCTTCACCTCTCTCTTTCTGCTGTAGCAACTGTGCATAGTTAAGGAAGGACCTTAGCTCACTGCTTTGCACGCATGAAGTGCAAGGTTCAATCTTTCAATCCCTGACATCCTCAGGTAGGGCTGGTTCAAGACTCTGGAAAACAGCTGCCAGGACACTGGTAAACCATACCAATGGACCAATGGTCTGGCTCAGTACCAGAGACCTTCCTATGCTCTTCGTCATGAGCTCATAGAGGTTCATGTTTATCAGCCAGCTTAACCCACTCACCCATCCTTGCTGCATGCAATTTTCTTACATGCACAAAACATGACCCTCTGTTTATATTTTGGCTTTAGGACCTGGTTGGCTTAGCTTCAGAGGGCAATGTTGGAAACAAGGAAGCAACAGAAAAGGACCAGGGATGTGGAGGAAAAATAAAGAGCCAATGGAGCGTTCAGAACCCCTTTCCATCCTTCCTTTTTCCAGATGAAATACCCACAAAACACCCATTCTACAAATTTGCAGGGTGGTGGGGTAGAGGGGAGAAACCTGAATCAGAAGAAGCAGGTCTGCCTGTCACATGATGATGATGATTATGAAGAGGATGATGATAACAACGGTTTATATGCCGTTTATATGCCGCCCACCTGGCTGAGTTGCCCCAGACACTCTGGGGCACTATGGGAGGCTTCCAACAAATTGAAACATTAAACACAGTAAAACATCACACATTAACAACTTCCCTATACAGGGCTGTCTTCCGAAAGTCAGATAGTTGTTTATTTCCTTGACATCTGACAGGAGGGAGTTCCACAGGGTGGGCAACGAGGGAGCCGTCAGAAGTACATTGGAACTCAACCTTAGTGTCTGGGATGAATGATGGGGTAGAGACGCTCCTTCAGGTATACAGGGCCAAAGCCATTTAGGGCCATCCCAAGATTCAAGGCCTATATAAACATGCTCCTGTGGTGAGCACATCATTATATGGTGTTTGTGTGTGAGAGAGAGATAGACATGTTTATTTCATCTGAGGTGAGAAACACCACAGGCTGTTGAAAAACTAGTTAAGAATGATCCCAACAATTTCAGTGAGATTTAGAATATGGACATGGCGACGTAAGTAGAGCCCTCCTTGATCAGGCCAAAGGCCCATCAAGTCTAACTCTGATCTCATTGTGGACAAGCAGGTGCCTATGGGAAGCCCACATGCAGGAACTGAGTTCCATGACACTTTTCTCCACTTGCAATTTCCACCAACTGGTATCCAGAAGTATAGCGTGTCTATATCCCAGCAGCTCAAAAGTGAAGAGAAAGTTGTTTGCTGATGTGGACATATGAGTGCGCCCACTGAAAACAGATTTCTTATTATTTTTTAGCATGCACAGATTGAAGGCATGTTAATCTTGACAGCCAGGATCAAAGCAAAAAAGGGAAAGGCAGACAACCCTGTTGAAGATTGCAAGCTTGGGTCTAGCAGCGTAGGAGTCTGGGGCAAGATCTTATCGTAACGTTACGGAAGTTTTTGCTCTGTCTGCTCCACGGTGGCCCAACCGCCCAGCCTGCTGGCACAAGGCATGGGCAAAAAAAACCATAAATACTAGTCCAGAGGGAGTGCACAGCATGGAATGCGGCAGCACTTTGCGGCCCCGACTGCAGGATATTAAAAATTGATAACTGGGTGAAAAACACTCGCTGCGTGGCGGAGGTAAAAATCTGCAGATGCAATTTCACCTTCTGAGTAAGAGAACATCTGCCTGGCTTCTGCAACAGCCCCTTGGAGGGGGGGAGTGCTGGCAGCGCACAGGGTTGTATACTACTAAGCATCAGCACATGTCGCTACATGCGCCACAGAACAATGTGGGTATGTCCGAGGCCGACACACAAGATGAAATATGAACTCTTAAAGCTGGCTGGGGAGAATTCTTTCTGGGCCCCTGCCACCTGATGGAGCAAAATTATGCTCTCAGAAATGATTTGTCCTCCCCCCCCTCCCATTGGATGGGGGGGGGGGAGGGAGGGAATTCAGATTCCGCAATCAGTCATCCAAGCCGAGGTAGGTTGTGCCAAAAACACACAGTATCTGCTACCCACCAGATCTTTTGGCAGAAATCTGACAGGGTTCTGGTTTTAGAGAGGTGTTTTGACTCAACAAGGGCTTAGCGTTGTAAATTTATGACCAAACCGAGCTTGGAACTTGGTACGGATGTCTTGCAGCAAAGATATGCTCATAATTTAATACTGTTTTGACCAGCGCAGAAATTGTTCATGAAAGCAGATCCGTTCAAGTTTTCTCAAATCACCCTTGACCATTAGGCCTGCTGGCCGAGGCTGGTGGGAGTTAAGAGTCCCAACAGCATCTGCAGGGCCACAGATTCCTCACTCCTGATGCAAAGAGCCAGGAGGTTTGCTTCCAGAGCCACTCTCCTATAGGCCGCATATGCACCATACATTTAAAGCGTATTTAAAGCACATTTCCATCTCCCCTAAGAATTCTAGGAAGTGGAGTTTATCCCTCACAGAGCTACAACACAGCAAATTAACCAATTATAGTTCTCAGGTTTCTTTGATGGAGGTTAAATGTGCCTTAAATGTACGGTGTGTACGGTAAAAGTAAAGGTAGCGGGTGGCACTGTGGTCTAAACCACTGAGTCTCTTGGGCTTGCCAATCAGAAGGTTGCCGGTTCGAATCCATGTGATGGGGTGGGCTCCAATTGCTCTGTCCCAGCTTCTGCCAACCTAGCAGTCTGAAAGCATACCAGTGCAAGTAGATGGTGTGTACACAGCCATAGTGGTTAAGAGTCCTGGATGTGGACAGGAGAGAGCCAGATGCAAATCCCCCACTCAGCCATCGAGCTCAGTGTATAACCCTGGGCCATAGAATCATAGAGTTGGAAGAGGCCACAAGGGCCATCCAGTCTAACCCCCTGCCAAGCAGGAAACACCATCAAAGCATTCTTGACATATGGCTGTCAAGCTTCTGCTTAAAGACCTCCAAAGAAGGAGATTCCACCACACTCCTTGGTAGCAAATTCCACTGCCGAATAGCTCTTACTGTCAGGAAGTTCTTCCTAATGTTTAGGTGGAATCTTATTTCTTGTAGTTTGAATCCATTGCTCCGTGTCCGCTTCTCTGGAGCAGCAGAAAACAACCTTTCTCCCTCCTCTATATGACATTCCTTTATAAATTTGAACATGGCTATCATATCACCCCTTAACCTTCTCTTCTCCAGGCTAAACATACCCAGCTCCCTAAGCCGTTCCTCATAAGGCATCGTTTCCAGGCCTTTGACCATTTTGGTTGCCCTCTTCTGGACACGTTCCAGTCACTCCCTCTCCACTTAACCTACCTTGCAGGGTTATTAGGATAAAACAGAAGGGAGAAGGGTCATGAATGCCACCCAAATCTACCTTCCTTTCACAGATTGCCCAGCTTTTCCAAATTCAGGGTACAGAACGTAGGGACGGCATAGGGCCAGGGTCTGAGAAGCAGCAGAGTTCAAAGCAAGGTTCAGCCATGGACTGAGGTTGACACACGATTTTCCTTTGCAGACAGCACCTAGGCTAGAACCCAGGGTGCCTGACTGGGCTCAAGGCAAAAGTCTTTACAGAACCTGCAGCACTCGCACAGCTTTCCAGCCTGTTTTTAACTTTTGTTCCAAGCCACTCAGAGTAACATCAAGGCAGGCTGGAGATCAACCTGGCCCTATTCCCTGGTCACGGAGGGAGAAGCTGCACTTGGCTTCAGCTGACAGCTGTCCCAGGACTGCACAGCTGAAGGGCACACACTCTCGCCCCTGGCTTCAGCCATGGGGCTGAAGGATTCTGGATCCAGGAAGAACAGTGTGGCAAAGGGAGACTAGCATGGCCGCATTCATCAGCCAAAGAACAGAGCTTGCTTCCCCCTACCTTCCCAGCCAGAAATAACACTGGTGAACTGGTGCCCCGAGTTTCTCCTCCTCCCTCCCAAGTCCCTTTTCCCTTTGTGCTGTTTCTTCTACATTGTAAGCCTGAGGGAAGGGACTATCTTATTAATGATTGCTTTCAGCTGCTTTTTTGTGGCTGAAGAGCAGGGTAAAAATAAAAGAAAGAATGAAAGAAAAAAGAAAGAAAGCCTTGTGTCAGACCAAGTCGAGTCACGGAAGAAGGTTATTGCGAGGACGAAGAAAGGTTAAGGCAGGAGAGGCACTATTCATGTTAAAAAAAATGTTTAACAAATTATAATTACTACAATCCTGTGACGACAGGCATGGACTGCATATAGGTTAAGTGATGCTGAGACAGAGCGTCTGGGGACTGGCCAGCCGGGTGAGTTCACATCCCAGCACAGTTCACATCTGAACTCTGGCCTCCCAAGTTCAACCCCAGCCTTTCAACCCACAAAGGCAGTTTCTTTCCGTCCCCCCAGTCTTTACCTTTATGTGTGAGGCGTTGATGTAGCCCGTGTTGTTTTCTTTGGTTGGGACAAGCTCCACGCGGTTCTCCTCATACGGAATAACTTCTCGGACACGGTTACGTTCAGTGTTCTCAGGAAGCGTCGCTGTGGTAAAGACCCCGTCTGCTTTCCTCTTTGGAATCTGCTCATATTCAGTGAACACCATCCCCTCTTCTAGCTTCCTCCTCAGGATTTTGCACTATTTTCAATTAAAAACAAACAAACAAACAAACAAACACAAAAGGGGGCATTATAATCAAAAGTGACTCATATAAAATACTGCAGTTGCTTGTCTTTCAGTGATGAGATAAATCATCAGAGGAGGCCCCCCCCCAAATGCTAAGGGTTGTCTATTTCTTCCATCTTGCCTGCATTAAACTCTCTATGTTCTCTATAGGGTGGGGCGGGGAGGTATTTTACAGATAACACCATAATCCCAAACTCCTGATAATCTACAGTGGTACCTCTACTTACGAATAACTCTACTTACGAATGTTTCTACATACGAATGGAGCTCCGTCCGCCATCTTGGATGCAGTTTAGATAGGATTTTTTCTACTTACGAATTTTTAGATAGGGTTGCTTCGACTTACATTTTTTTTCTCCCAATGCATTCCTATGGGATTCGACTCACAATTTGTTTCGATTTACGAATGTGCGTTCGGAACGCATTAAATTTGTAAGTAGAGGTACCACTGTATCCCACCTGTTCCACATAGAAGACAGTTGAGAAGAAGTAGACACTTGAGGCCAAAGGACCATTCAAAGAACGAAGAGGTGAAATCAATAATCACCACATCCCCAATTACTTTCTCTGACTGTAACATTGGGGGGGGGGGAGTGGAACAATTTAAAAACCCTTTCATTTCACAGGGGATGAAAAAAATTGCATGGTCCACCAGATCAAAATCTGGTGAAAGGTCTAGGACAGGCATTCCCAAACTTTGGCACTCTAGATGTTTTGGACTACAATTCCCATCTTCCCTGACCACTGGTCCTGTTAGCTAGGGATCATGGGAGTTGTCGGCCAAAACATCTGGAGGGCCGCAGTTTGGAGATGCCTGGTCTAGGAAGACCAGCAGGGCCGGATTGGCTGTGTTGATCTTTAGATGGAAATAGCCTGCCAAGGCTAGAGAGTCTCAGTCTTATGATGTAAGGACCTTTGGTCATGGAAACATCCTCGATGAACACCACTATACATTTCAAGCACATCCGATATGAGCATGATCACACACACATGCATCGTGCCACACCCGGAAGTGACTCAAAAATGTCACAAAAAGGCAGGGCGGAGCGGGGTGTTTGTAGGCTTTTTCGATTGTGTTTCAAATATACGCAATTTCACTTGAACACGCGGTGCCTTGGAACATAACCACTGCATAAATTGGGTGTTACTTGTGCCCATAGTTATGACCACAGCTAAATAATGATGGCGGTGCTTGATTGTGCAAACACTTCGTGAAAGACTTAAGGCCATTGAAGTTGTAACAGTGACAGCCAAATGGTTGTGAACACAGGAACCAAGAGAACTGGACACTGGGGCAACGATGTTCCTATAGTAGTGTCTAAATTTCAAGGGAAATGATAGCACTGAGTGAAAGTCTGTGAAACCGTGGTGCACATTTGCACGTGTGGGTGCGTCCATACTGTGTGAGAAAAGAAAACCACTAACCCACTAACAAGCACTGTGGGTGTGCTGATAACAGCTGCCTAAGGCAGTCTCCATTTATTTTACTTTTATCCTATGAAAACATGCTTATGGGACAGCAAATGTCTACAGGTGTGTCCATTTCGTTTATTCAAATACCCTTCGGTGCTTATGGAGACTTCTGTGGGCAAAATACTCTTCTGTTGTGAGGCAGAGGTTTTGCACAAGGGCTCATAGCTGAGGCAAGATTTGCATGAGCTAGCTCTGGCCCCAATTACATGCATCCTCATGTTACACCAGCAGTCTTATGCACAGAGTTGTGATTTCTGCAGCCGTGTGTTAACCGGGGCATTGCAATATATCACCTGGTTTTTAATACTTCAGAAGCCGTTGCCGACGGAAACCAAAATGGCGGCCCTTTGTTTTGCTAGTCCTATTCTTACCCGCTCATCCATTGGCACCTTGACTGCTTCATCCTGGCTGTCCTCAGGCACTGGAACTCGAGCGACTGAGAGACCGTTGAGCGCTGCCAACATCAAGGGCCTCTTCTGGGCCTCCAGGCCTGCCATCTTCTGTTTCTCTAGATACTTTTGGCAAGAAAAGGCATGCTTTCATCTCGGGGTGATTAGAAATAATGCCAGCAGAATGTTGGAATGCCTTTTTAATCTCCCACAAAATCTACAACTCCGGCCGAGGAGTGCAGATGACGGCCATTAGCAGAGCAAATCCAAATGCGTCTCCTAAACTTCCTATTATTTCCCCGGGGGGCCTGTTCCAACATGAGTGCAGAGCTTTAATTTCAAAGGAACAGTCCCACGATACAGGGGACCTGCTATCAAAAACAGGCGTCTCTCTCTCTCTCCCCCTCCCGCCCCCCTTGCGTGCTGTGTGCTGTGTGTGTAAATGTTAGGCACAGAGTGAGCTGCATCAGGCAAGCCAAACAAACCACAAAGATGAAACATAAGCCCAGACTGGTGGCGGATTTTTAAACAGCATTGTTACATTGAAATTAGTACAATGGGCTCTGTTGAGCGAAAAGTGAATAAATGCAGATCCAACGCCCACCCCACCTCCAATTCAAGAAAAGGCCAATTGGAAATGCTCTGTTGCCACCAGGTAGAGGCGTTGTGGAAGGAGGCGAAATTGTGACACGTAAAACGAGAACGTTTCTAAGCTCTGAAATGAGTTAAATTAATCTTTTGTGTGTGTTTTTTTCCCCTGCCTCTAAATTTACTTCCAAATGTGGGTTCAACATTCAGAAGCGCCATCAATTCTCCTAAAACTAAGGGCGAACAAAGCACTTTCTCGACCTGCATCCCGTTTTAATTGCTGTGTTCTGCCAACCTAGCAGTTTGAAAGCATGTCAAAGTGCAAGTAGATAAATAGGAACCACTCTGGCGGGAAGGTAAAGGGCGTTTCCGTGTGCTGCTCTGGTTTGCCAGAAGCGGCTTAGTCATGATAGACACATGACCTGGAGGCCATACGCCGACTCCCTCGGCCAATAAAGCAAGATGAGCGCCGCAACCCCAGAGTCGTCCGCGACTGGACCTAATGGTCAGGGGTCCCTTTACCTTTTTAAACAGGACTGTTTTACTGCATATTTTAATTATGGGGTTTTTTTTTTTCAAAACAAAAAACGAACACGCTTGTGCAATTGCTTTTTATACTTGTAAACCACTTAGAAGCTGGTTTCAGCATTTAGCAGCATATTAATTTGTTATTCTTAATAAAAATAATAAATTGTTATTTCCATTGCCTTCCCTCTGAATGAATGGACTCTTCTGTGACCTTTTTAATGGCAAGGGGCACTGCCAATCAGGGAGCACCCAGCGGTGGCTCCACCCATAGTATGTCCTCTGCCAGTCACAGCACCTGAGATGGTTGATATCGGGGAAGGCGCTCTGCAATCGCTCAGTGGGGCTAAGGAATAGTTGCAAGTCAAATCCAGGTGTTTCCAGGAAAGCTGCTCTTATGCCACTCCCCAAACCTTATCACCTCATCATCCTCTGTAGTTGGCAGTAGCGTATAACTTGGGTATTTCCAGATCTGTAAGAGGCAATGCATTTCTGTCTACCGTGTTTCTCATATTATAAGACATGTCTTATATTTATTTTTTCCTCAAAAAAACACACTATGGCTTATTTTCAAGGGATGTCTTATTTTTTTCCTCCTCCTCCTGCTGCGGCCGGCATTGCTGCTGCGCCTATCACTATGTCTTATTTTCGGGGTATGGCTTATATTCCTTGAATGCTAAAAATCCTGCTATGGCTTATTTTATGGGTATGTCTTAAAATATGAGAAACAGGGTAGTTGCTTCTGGCTGACCTGGAAACTGCATAAACTAAGGAATTATGCTCTTGGGAGGGGTTGTGGAAGAAAACCTTGCCCTAAAATGAGCCTTGAATTAATGTTCTTCAGTGTGGGTAGCTTTTGATGGGGGGGGGGAGAGATTGGAGGGGTGATGATGACTTCAGCTATTTTGTATTTTTGTCTGTAGTGTACTTGATGAAAGCTTTCAGGCCTCCTTCTGCTCCAGCCTCTCATTCAGGACAATGGAGTGTGTTAGGCTGAAACAAATGGGAGTTAAAAAGTCCTTCAGGATGGCTGAATCAATCCTGTCTTTGTTTGGAAAGCCTCCTTACAAAATTACTTGTTCTGCCTCTAACTGTATTTGACAGAGGCTGAGTTCTGACATAAACTGAGCCATGGTTTGCTTTAATAGCTGGTTTTATTATTCTTTCAATGAACCATCATTTAAACCAGGGGTCCCCAAACTAAGGCCCGGGGACCGGATGCGGCCCAATCACCTTCTCAATCCGGCCCCCGGACGGTCTGGGAATCAGCATGTTTTTACATGAGTAGAATGTGTCCTTTTATTTAAAATGCATCTCTGGGTTATTTGTGGGGCCTGCCTGCTGTTTTTACATAAATGGAATGTGTGCTTTTATTTAAAACTAGTGGAATTCAGCCCGTTTAAAAACGGGCGCTAGAACGCTGCTGTCGTGCAGCGCCAGCATGGGACGGAGCTTCGGAGGTCTCCGAAGCCCCGTCTCATGCGGGAGGTGCGCAGCGAGGCGGCGGGGGGGGGGGAGAGAAGCACTTCTCCCCCCCCGCCGCGCACCTGCCGCATGAGACGGGGCTTCAGAGACCTTCTCCGAAACTCCGTCCCATGCCGGCGCTGCGTGCCGAGGCGGCGGGGGGGAGGAGCGCTTCTCCCCCCCCCCGCCGCCTCGCCGGGCACCTCCCGCATGAGACGGGGCTTCGGAGAAGGTCTCCGAAGCCCCGTCCCATGTCGGCGCTGCGTGGTGAGGCGGCGGGGGGGAGGAGCGCTTCTCCCCCCCGCCGCCTCGCCGCACACCTCCCGCATGAGACGGGGCTTCGGAGAAGGTCTCCGAAGCCCCGTCCCATGTCGGCGCTGCGTGGTGAGGCGGCGGGGGGGGGAGGAGCGCTTCTCCTCCCCCCCCCCGCCACCTCGCCGCGCACGCCAAGCCAGTCCCCGAGCCGAAGTGCGGCGCGGCGGGTGCTTTTCGCTGTTTGCCTCCCCCTTCGCTCCGGGAAGGCAAACGGCGAAAAGCCCCCGCCGCACCGCACTTCGGCTCGGGGACTGGCTTGGCGGCGGCGGGAAAAAGGGGAGGAATTCCTCCACTTCTTCCCGCCGCCGCCAAGCTAAAGCCAGCTTCCCTCGGCGCCCGCTGCCGCTTCGGCTTCCTCGGGGAAGCAAGCAGGCGGGCTGTCTGCCTGCTTGTGTTCGCCGAGGAAGCGCCGTCCCATGCCGGCGGTGCGCAGCAAGGCTGCAGGGGGGGAGCGCTTCTTTCCCCCGCCGCCTCCAGCATGAGACTGGGCTTCGGAGCGGCGGTTGGCGGAGCGGCGGTTGGCCGTTGTCCCTCCGTCCAATCCCTGTGTCCCTGGGGCACATGCGCAGTACCCCAGGGACACACGGGACAACTGGACGCAGGGACAACTTGGACATTATTATATAGGATGCATCTCTGGGTTATTTGTGGGGCATAGGAATTTGTTCATTTTTTTTTCAAAATATAGTCCGGCCCCCCACAAGGTCTGAGGGACAGTGGACCGGCCCCCTGCTGAAAAAGTTTGCTGACCCCTGATTTAAACTAACCACAGTTTGTCCTTTTTGGATACAATGGTAAGTTCTGGTCAGTGAAAAACTGTAAAGGTGTTTCTATTTCCTCCTTGCAGTTGTGTATAGAGGAGAGAGGAGAGGAGGAACATGCAAGCCCAAGGTCCACATCTGCTCATTCACATAATACTGAACTATGGTTTAGCATCACTCCTGAAACAGGACCAGTGGCTGAACCCAAGTATGCTCACAAACAATGGTTTGCTTGGAGCTGAAAAACCAGGGTCAAGAACCAAAGTTTGAAGCTGGTTTGCAAACAAATAATTTGTGCTAATTCTGGTTTGTGGTTGAAGTCACAGACTACTGACAAACCACAGCTACGATCTCAAGAGGCTTCTGCACCATGGAGCTGGGATGAAACTGAGTTCTGAGTGGGTGGGAAATGAAAGCAGGCAAGCAGCTCCAAACCATGGCTGCCTTTTGTATATTTGGAACCTCAAACTATGGCATAGCTTAATTATGGCTGGCACAGTGCCTGAATCTGAGTCATTACATGTGAAGTTCTTCTACCTTAGAGGCATGATTAGGAGCTCTGAACCCAGCATGGCAGAACAAGAAGAAGGTCTGTAACAGAGTCAAGTGCTGTGAACAGCACTTCGAGAATCTCAGCATCATTCTTCAAATTAAGTTTCTAGCCAGTATGATTACAATCTCAACTTTTACTACAGCTACATTCTTGAGCTGACTTCTTGACAGCCAACACGATTAAAGAAAGGCATTGACTTTACCTCTCCTTCTCAGACTGTCTAGCTCTGTTTCCAAACTTGGGTCCCCAGCTGTTTTTGGACTACAATTCCCATCGTTCTTGACCACTGGTCCTGCTAGCTAGGGATGATGGGAGTTGTAGTCCAAAAACAGCTGGAGACCCAAGTTTGGGAAACACTGGTCTAGTCTTTCAATGGCTCTGCAAAACTTTTTTAAATTTTAAATCTATTGTAGCAGTTTGATTCAGAGATTCCACTCCACCCCATCTGTGTCCTAACTGAAAATATACTTACCCTCATCTCTCTTTCTATGATACTGTCTTCAATCGAAAACATTTCCGACACAGGCCTCTCCTTCACTGGCTCTTTCTTGACTCTTTCCTTTACACTTGTGAGGTCCGGTTCGGAGATGGATGGGCCAAGTGAGGACCCATTGACTGATGCCTGATCAGTTCGAGATATGCTGATGGCTTTCGCAGGACCCGGCCTGAAAGCCCTGGCTCGAGAGGCGGCCAGCAAAACGTTCGCCTGCTCATTCCGGAGGGCTCCGTTGCTGACGCTTTTCCTGGGGCCCGGATACTCAGGGGGAGGCTTGTTTGGTATCCTAGCCAAGGCAGCCTGCAGCTGAGCGCTGTACTCCACGTTTTCATGGAGCGCCGCCATGGAAGGCACCGATTCCGAAGGTTCTTCGTCCTCTTCGCTTTCGCTGCTGTGTATCAGCATTGTGGCGTCCGAGAAGGTCTTCTTGTGGTGGTAGTGAGGGAGCTGCTGGACCTCATGAGCCCTGGGCACCACTTCCTCTGGTTGCACCTGCTCGCGCAATGTGTTCCTGCGTGGCAGGGGGGCGTTGAGGCTCTTCAAAGCCATCGCCTCTATGCCACGCACCATGTTGCTGATCACTTCCAAGCTGTGGCGCTTGTTGACGGCCGCGTGGTGCTTGACTGCCATAAGGGGCTCACTAACTTCCTGGAGAGACTGGTGGACCACCGGGGAGCTGTCCTCTTGGAAGGTCTTTACCAGAAGCTGCACCTTGCGAGTGACCAGGTCGGGGCTGCTACCGCTGACATACTTGTGGCGGTGACTCGCGAGGTCGGGTGTGCTGGTAGCTGGGCGGGGGCGCGGATATGGCGGCGGCGGCCTGAAAAGGTAGTTTTTTAAGATGTGCGCCGTGCCGCATCTCTGGTTGTTGGGGACTTGCATGTTGGCCAGTTCCGGGGTGCTAACGGTGTGGGAAATGGAACTGGCTGCTGCTTTCGTCTGCGCAGCGTTGATGGGGTTCACTTGCTCAGATGGCGCGGCGTGCTTTTTGTAAGTGCCCTGAGGCCCGTACGTAATGGCGTAAGGAGGCCTCTCCCGGATCTCCGGTTGACTGTACACAAGGTCTTTGGGTTGGTTGTATGCATGGGTGTTCCCAATGTTGAGGTTCCTCAAGGACTGGCTCTGGCTGTCCGGGTGGACAACTCCCCTCTTCATCTGCCTCATGACCGTCTCGTAGTCTGGCGTCGGCCTATAGGAAGGCACGATGATTGCGCTGTGCCTATGGCTCGGGATGTAGTCCGCTCTCATTATGTCGCTCCCAGGGATGCTGAGGTTGGAGGACACCGGAGAAGCCTGGATGAAGTTCTGCGAGTGGTTGAGAGAGTTCATGCTCTGGGCGCTGCACACGCTGCCGTTGGGAACGTTGCCGTTCAAGTAGCTGAAGTCCATCGCGCACCTGTCCAAGCTGCTCTGAGATCTACAGTAAAACATATCTTCGTTTCCATGAAAAATGCTGTCTGTGGGCAGGAGAAAGCGAGAAACGAAGGAGAAACATCATGAGCAAACAGGCTAAGGACAGTGGAGTAAGGGATAAGAGAACGTAAGCCGGGTCTTTTGGACTAGCAAACTGTTCTGACACTGGCCAGCTAGTGGGTAGCCTGCAAACAGGAATAAAGTGGCACTCTGCCCACCTGCGATTCCCAGCAAGTGGTATTCAGAGGCATATTGGGTCTGAAAGTGGAGCCAGAATATTGCCATCATGGCCTTCCAAGAGAGAGGGCCTTCCAAAACTCTGATGACTACATCGCCGTCCTGCCTGCACAAGCTGGGTCTCCCCACTGCTAGCTATGGAGCCCAAGGCACTCGTGGAACCGGCCATAGTCAGGAAGAAGAATGTGACCAGCAGGGATAGAGCTACGGATCACTTCCTCTTCCGTTAAGAAAATGCCAATGTTGTCGCAAGCCAGCACACTCTTGCAGACAAATGACTCCTAATGTGCACACGGATTGCCCATCCCTGCAAAACACAGGGAGACATCCCTCCCAACACAGGAGACTTTCTATAGGCACAGCTCTCCAGATGTGTGAAGCAAACTGTCTCACCTCCTGCTCCACCACCTTGTTCATGTAAATAGGAAGCCTGCTTGCTCATCTTAACACACATGGCGCTGGATTAGGGGCACTCAGCCATATTACTGTAATACTTGAGTGTATTGAAATTTGCTGGCGGGGAGAGGATGCAAAACAGAACAAACACTCTTTTCCAAAATCAGCAAAACAGTGGGGTAGAATTAGAAGCTCTCGGCCTCTAGAGCAGGCAGAAATGACAGTGCAGAAATAGTAATGATCGGGGATGGTCTCGCCCCTAATCCACCTTCTCCTGCCAGACTCCTGCCATTTAAAAATATACTCTCTCTCTCTCTCTGCAGCTTTGGATTTTGACACAATGAGAGAAGTGCCGGGGGGGGGGGAGAGAAATCCACTCCTATTTGTTGAAAGGTGTGGTATTTTTTCCTGACCATTAAGCCAAAGCTTGGTGGGATAGCACATACCGCTTAAACAGGGGGCCGTTTCGGCACAGTAGCCAAGAGATTCAACTGCTAACCAGTTTCAATCTCACGCCTGCCACAAGCCAAGTTGCTGGCCTTAGGGCAGGCATGGGGAACTTTTGGCCCTACAGATGTTGCTGAACTACAATTCCCATCAGCATGGCCGATGACAGGGGATGTAGTTTGGAGCAATATTCGGAGAGCCAAGGGTTCTTCACACCAGCTTTACGGCAAGGCACTGTCTCTTGTCCTCTTCTCTTTCTTGCGGATGTGTAACCATATTGTCCTACCCTACAGTTCTATTACGCAGGTAAGTGGGATCAAGTTTGTGAAGTGCTTTGAAAAATCTAGGCGCACTATACGTGAACAAGTGGAATGTGTAACAAAATGTTGCAGCATGGAATGCTTCTGTTTAAGGTTCCAGACACTCTTTGCCCCCTCCCTTCCCCATTCCATTTCTTCTCCTCTCTACTCCCAGCAGCAGCTTGTCAGCATGACCAGCACTTGACGACTTAATAGCCCTATCAATGTATTACAGTGGTAGCTCGACATCTGAACGATTCGACTTCCGAAGTCGACAACCCCGGAAGTCTTTTCGCCGCGCACGCCCCGCGCACACGTTCTACACCTGCGCAAAGTGGCGCACACAGTCAGCGCATGCGCAGAAACGCAAAATGACGCTTCGCGCATGCGCAGAAGCAGTGCTTCAACAAACGAATACTTTGACTTACGAAGACGGCCGCGGAACGGATCGTCTTCGTAAGTCAAGGTACCACTGTATTTACTATTGCTGTTGTTGTTTTTCGTCATAATATTTGTGATAAATACCTTGTGAATTGTGAGTTTCCGTGTAGTGCTCTCCACACTGGACATGCATAGGTGGCATAATAAATGGGTGTTGCCTTGGCTAAAATGCAAAAAGGAAAAAAAATGCAGTTTGACACAGAGTTATAGGAAACAGTCTTCTCATGAATCAGAATCCTTGGTCCAGCTAGGTCAATATTGTCTACACTGACTGGCAGCGGCTTCCCAGGTTTCAGGCAGGGAAACTCTCCAAGCCATAGCTGGAGGTGCCATTGATTATACCTCGGGCAAGCTCAACAACTGAGTTATGGCCCTTCCCCAAATATTCAACCCCCCCCTCCCCAGAAAACATTTAATGGTAGAAGGAGTCTTGTACTGACTTTTCAAGTAATCTTTCCACAAAACACTGCTCTACTATAACTATACTATAAATTTCTGTGGTTATAAAAAGAGCTCTAGATTTCTCTCCCCCCCCCCCTAGGTGCTTAGTGTTTAGCTCGTCACTTATCCCAAGATATTTACCAAGGATGATCGACTCCAGGTGGGCCGCCGCCTAATAGGAGGAGGAGAATTTGATTGTCTGTGGGAGGAAAAAAATGAAGGGGGATTTTAAAAATAAACGTCATTTTGAATAAGAATGTACACATCATACTGTTAACGTCCGGTGTTTCGTATGCGTGGTATTGGGGAGAATCTGGAAGGAGGCACCCCAGAAATATGTCCTGTGACAGGAACTATGAATAAATGATATTGGCAAAATACCAACTATGCGAAAGGCTTAAATGAGAGGCCTTTGGGTAAGCCAGTGGGGGTAAGCTTAGGACGTGTAAACAAATTATCCTGAAAACGCAAGGAGGGGAGGAGTGAAAGGGAAAGAACTAAAGCAAATTGAGAAATGAGGACAGGGAACACAAGATAGTTCAACGTGGTTTAGGCAAGGAAGAAAACAAGAATCTGGGAGCATAGCAAGTCACTCAAGAGGCAATGCACACACACAAGGCCGAGAGAGGAAATATTAAATAAGTGCTGGACATGATGCTAGAATAGCAGGATGCATGGCAGGATAACTTAACGAGAAATTATGCTAGAATGGAGGAAGAGAGCAAATGAAAGAGAAAAGCACTCGCAAGACAGAGCAGGAGTAAAGTGCTTACGTGTAGAGAAGAAAGGTGGAATTTCTCCTCTTACAGTTTCTGATCTGGTGAATGACGTTATGTGCAATTAGAAAATAAGACACACAAGAAGAAATGCGAACAACAGAGCCATTTTTTAAAAAAGCACTAGAGGGGAAAAAGGTTTTCAGCTAGCAATCACAGGCCTCGAATACCCTTCTAAGAGAATGATTAAACCCGTGTCTTATTTTATTGATTTTTGAAGGCATCGCCCATGCCTTAGGCAAGGCCGCAAAGGCAGTCAACCACAACCAAAATGGAAATACAGCATAAAACACACAAAAAATGGAAGAAGATGAGAGGTACCAAATGATATGACCTGGCAACCAGTAAGTGGAAGCAGGGCAAAGCCATCTTGCAGCCACCATGAAGATGTATAAATGGCAAAAGAAGGGGCAGGGAATGGCAGCCCAGAGAATTTTCTCTGTGACAGCTCCTAAATTGTGGAACTCCCTCCTCACAGAGGCCCATCTAGCAACATCGTTATATGGATTCCATTGAATGCTGGAGACATAGCTTTTGGCCTTGGACTTTGGCAGTTCAGGTATTTTCGTGGGACATGCCTCTTTGGTATTTTTTGAACTATAATGCACTGCCGTTGCTTGGAATTGACTCCCACCCTGTGATTGCTATCTGAGGCCCTTCTCTGTGCGCTTCCTCCACGGGAAGTTCAGAGGGCAGCAACACAAGAATGGGGCTTTTCATTAGTAGCTCCCCACTTGTGGAATGCTCTCCTCAGGGAGGCTTGCCTGGCACCTTCTTTGTCTAGTTTTCACAAGGCAAACATTTTCCTTTTCGCTTGGGCTTTTTGGTTCTTAGCATGAAGGCTTTTAAAGAAGAAGAGTTTGGATTTGATATCCCGCTTCATCACTACCCGAAGGAGTCTCAAAGCAGCTAACAATCTCCTTTTCCCTTCCTCCCCCACAACAAACACTCTGTAAGGTGAGTGGGGCTGAGAGACTTCAGAGAAGTGTGACTAGCCCAAGGTCACCCAGCAGCTGCATGTGGAGGAGCGGAGACGCGAACCCGGTTCCCTAGATTACGAGTCTACCGCTCTTAACCACTACACCACACTGGCTGTACAGTGTACAGTAAAGTACAGTGGACCTTCCGGATACGAATTTCATTTGTTTCGGGGGTCCGTGCGCACCCCGACAATTTTGTAAGAAGAGGCGCCGTTTCTGTGCACGTGCGAGGTGCACAGAGCGCTTCTGAACATGCGCGCATGGCACACTTGTATACACTTCTGGGTTTGCCGCGTTCGCAACCCGGAAGTTACGTTACCTGAAGGTAACATGACCCAAGGGTCCACTGTATTTGTGTCCTCTTTTGGTGGATGCATGATCTGCTAGACCTGTCTTTTAGGTTTTCATTTATACGGTTTTTTTTGCAAATGGTGTTACTATTTCTGCTGAGTTTGCACACTGCTCTGAGTTATTTTTATAAGTAAAGTAACTAAATAATAATAACAATAGCAATAGCAATAATAATAGCTTAGCTTGTTTTTATAAACTGTTTTTCCTTCTTTTAATTGTACGATCATATGGCTATAAACAACCCTGGGTGACACATGGAGATCTGCACATTGTCACAATGCATCCCTAATTATAAGATTATAATTATATTTTCTTTCTTATATTATAAGATTATTGTGTAATCTTAGAAGGTTGGATAATCTTAGTACGGCCGTGGCTGTGACAATCACAAATGGGTCCCTGCACTTCTGAATATGCCACTAGACCACTGGCAGCCTGTGCTATTGCCCACTTCTGGGTGGACGTTTGTGACGATCCTCCCTTCTCTATTACTAACAGTGTGCTGAAGGAATTCAGTTATTGTTCAAACAACCTACTATTCCTTCTTTCTCCCAAATAAACTCCCTGTTTTTATATGGGTTTGCTAGTACATAGAGTACAGTTCCAGCTTTCCAAGTAGCGTGGCTCTGTATCCTTAAAAACTCCAGGCAAATGTTTCAGGAACAATCTTGTGCCCTCAGTAAGGTTTCCCTCTCAACTCAGGTTCACCTCAGCAGCTGTTGCCTCAGCACTTTAGCCTCTGCAAGGCACTCTTTTCCCTCCACTTGCCTCCTCTGTGCGTGACTTTGAGATGCAAACTATCCACCTGCTCCTCAGGCTCAGTTTTTATCTCCCCTCTTCAGTCACCACCCTATTGAGTTTAGATACGTTGCTGGAATAAGGAGGAACATCCAATTTGACACAACATAGATGAAAGCTTTATTTTAACTGGAGAACATGTATATTTCGTTATGGTTTCATTTGTTTAAACTCTTAGTTCATCATCTTCTTTTCATATAACACAGACTTGTTAATACAGCTCCTGCATCCCTCTCTAACACTCTACTCCCCACAACTGTCAACTCCCAACTGCCATTTAGAATGCCATCAAGCTCCGCCTCCCAAGGAACACCTGCCTATACTGGGAGTGATAGATTAACCCATGATGAACTGGAATTATCATCAGGCACTATTCCGCCGCAACGTTCCTGCACCTAGGAGAGGGTTGGTCTCCACAGTTTCCCAAGGTCCTTTTTAACTCTCCCATTGCAACCAGTGTGTTTCGGATTGCGGCTACCCTTTCATCCTAAAATGAGCCTCTAAGTTTACAATCGAGAAAGCATTTGTGCAGGCCTTTCCTTGGATTTCTGAACCAGAGCAATTTTTCTCTTTGCTGTGTCTCTGCAGGTGAGGGTGGGGGAGAAGGCAGGTGGGGAACAAATAAGAAAAACGGCCTCCAAAAGCCTGAACCGAAATGAGGTCGCTTCACATTTCACAAGCAGAAGCCAGAACTGGGAAAGGGGAAAGTACTCACTCTGTGCAGATGTTGTTTTGCTTGTAAAACTTGTGCTTTGCAGCAAACAGCCGTGAAATATACTTGGCATTTTCAAGGTCGTCCTTTAAAAAGTTGAAAGGGTGGAGGGGGGCAGGGAGACAAGGGAATGCAGGAAAAGCACTTAATTACACTGTGACTAGCATAGCAAAGGGTTATGTAACGGTTAACGCGCTCCTCTAAAATGTTCAGTAGGAATAATGCTTTGCTCAGAAACACACATGCACAAATGCCAGCATCCATGTCATAGGGATGCTGGTGCTAATGCAACAGAAATGCTAATGCAAACTAGTCACACCATTGGTGCCCAGAGGAGAGCAGTCCAATGGTGAAATGGTGCTAATGACAAGTGTCAAACCTAAGGCTTCAAGCCCTGTTTCCTGAAAGCATCTGGCTTGACATGGTGCAAAGCAAGAGGCTGAACTACAGCCACCAATGGTTTGATCCAGCAAGGCTTTTCTCGTGAGAAATCAAATGGAGTTTCTTTTAAAAGACCAAGATCTGATTTACAGGAGGTTAAAGAGAAGCACCAGGGCACAGCAATGAAGTTCCCAAGGCATTTGGCTGCCCACTGGTAAAAAATAAAATAAAAAAATGACTAGATGGATTCTGGACTCAGCCTGCAAGGCAGTTCTTTTGTTGCTACAAAACTGGATAATACTGGTGGCTAACAATTAGGGTTGTGCACAGCCCCCTTGACCCAATCCAGAACCCTGGATTATTACTGTATTATTTTATTTATTTATTAAATTTCTTTACCGCCCTTCATCCGACGATCACAGGACAGTTTCCAATATGAAAACACAAAAAGACATACCATAATAACAAATACCCCTCCCCCCCGGTTTAAAAGGCCATAGATCAAGTTGAACCACCTTGGATTGCCCCCGAATCAATCTGTGGCTGGAGTTCATGTTCAATTATGGTTGGGAGGAGGGGCGGAGGAAGAAGCAGAGACTCCCCCCGAACAGAGAGCAGGAAGGTTCAATCCTGCTGGGTGCTTCTTTGCAATCGCATTCCGTATGGGAAAGAGGCTTGGAAAAGTAGCGCAGCTTTGCAGGATCAAATCTTCCACTCATCAGCTGGTGAGCGAAGTTTTCAATCTGTTTTGCCGACATGTTCCCTGTTGAGAACACACCAGTGAAGCAGACCCCTGCAGCTTTGCCATCTGATGTGCTACCCCTCCTGACAGCCTCGGATCACTCTGGGCAGCCAGACTTGATCCAAGGCTGCTTCAACCTAACTTTGCCCAAGCCCTGTGTCGGCCAGGCTTCAGCTGAATCCAGTGCACAGCCCTACTAACAACCTCAGTTATCATTCACTGCAATCCCTTTCCAAGCTCCTGGGGTGGGGTTGATCTCACGGAAGTTAGGCTAGCACGCTGGGAAACCGCCTGTAAGAATCCATCACATTTAAAAGGTATACAATGAAGATCCTGTGGTTGGAAGGGGGGGGAGCCCTGAAGGCTTATCTTTTAATGCTTTGCTTACTGTATGAAAGAGCACAGTTTCTTCTTTGTTGAGCAGTTCCACAGCAATGGAAGACTTGTTGTGTGTTATATTCCCGATATCATTCCACCTGCGGAGAGGCAAGTTTGCTGAAACGGACATGCCATTGCGAAACAGCCAGAGTTGACATGATTCTTTCAGTACAAGGAGAATGTTCAGTAACTGTTTGGCCCAATCAAGCCTCTCCATGCGTTTAGCTTGTGAAAATTATTATCAATGACCTGGCTGCATGTACAGAGTAATCACCTAAGCAGCAAATGTAAATGTGTCTTTACCTCCAACCAATTCATGTTAATGGTTCTGTGGATGGGAATGCTACGCAGCCAGTGTGTGGGATGAGGACCTTAGGAGACCAGGGTTCAAGTCTCCATCAGCCACAAAGCTTCCCTTGTAACCCTGGCCTGACTAACCTCCTAGGAGAGGGAGAATCACCTGTACTCCTTTGAACTCTTTAGAGCAGGCATCCCCAAACTGCGGCCCTCCAGATGTTTTGGCCTACAACTCCCATGATCCCTAGCTAACAGGACCAGTGGTCGGGGAAGATGGGAATTGTAGTCCAAAACATCTGGAGGGCCGAAGTTTGGGGGTGCCTGCTTTAGAGGAAACCTGGTATATAAATGTAACCATGAATAAATCGATAAAATAAAACACCTTGTTTTAGAAGGGGAAACAGCTGAAACACAAATGGATGTGTTGCATTTATTTATCACTTTGGGGAAAAATCTCCCTTTTTTGTGCAAACTCATGACCTATAATGAAATACAAACAGGGCTATATCCAACCCTGCTGTTCTGCTAGAGCGGTGAACTAGTCCCACTTAGAACAAATGAGAAATATGAGCAGCTCTCAGCCATCACCAAAGGTTTCCCCATATTTATATATATTTCAAGCTAACAAAAAAAGAACAAATAGGAGGAGCCAGTTGGTGTCATCAAAGTAGGGCATTCCATAATGTCTGTGCCACAACTGAAATGGCCCTATGCTGGACCGGAGTTTATGAAGGCTCCAGAACAGAACCTCAAACTAGGTTTGAGAGCCTCTGGAACAGTGTGGGTGGTAGTACTGGGAACAGAAGCCAGGCAGAGGAACTGGCAAAAGAAATCCTCCCTCTCCATTTCAGTGGAATCTCTTTTGTCAGTGGGATCCCATCATTGGATGAAATTGAATATAATTGGGTTGGATCCAGTTTTCACCCATCTAGCCAAGTTGATCGAAATCAAGCTAGCTTTGGATCAGTCAGACACAAATTTTCCTGATTCAGGTAGGTAGCCATGTTGGTCTGACACAGTAGAAATATATAATAATAATAATAAAATTGTCCAGTAGCACCTTAGAGACCAACTAAGTTTGTTCTTGGTATGAGCTTTCGTGCGCATGCATGCAAACGAAAGCTCATACCAAGAACAAACTTAGTTGGTCTCTAAGGTGCTACTGGACAATTTTATTTATTTATTTTAAATATTTCTACAAAGTTTCCTGATCCTGTATTTACCTGTAGATCACTGTGGGCCTTCCCATTCTGTTCTTGACAAAAATCCCCATGCAGTAGATTCCAAGGTGCATGTCATTTCCTTGATTGTCCTACATGAATAATAATAATAAGTGTAAATAATTAAAAAATGTAAATGTAAATAATAATAAAATAATAATAATAAATGTAAATGTTCAAAATTTAAGAAGCGGAGATCACAATATAAAGCAAAACAAACAACAAAAACAAACAACAACAAAATCCTATTTCTTATCTAGATGCCTTTTGCATCAGATATTTCGGGCTGAACAAACTTCCCATGAGAAGATCTGCACCACTGATGGAACGGACATATATCGCGTATCAAGATTGAATCCACAAGGCCGCTTGCTTCTTTCATATAAAATATTCCAAAGAAATATCATCAGAGGTACAATGGAGCAATATCAGAATCAAGGACCTTGCTGGGGCTTAGGACGAAGCATAATTTGAATAACTTCTAATTGCATTTTTCTCTGGATCCACCAGAGAAGTGTGGAGTTAGCTCTTACAGCAATGCTTACTGCGCCCTATCCAATTTGTGTTTATCTCACTTTGGTGCTTACCAAACACTACAAAAGAGAATGGATTAGAGAATTGATTTGCCGCAGCGCAGAACTTTAAATCTTTTATTTCTGTCAGTTGTCCCAAAGGTTCGACATGGAATACTGCATCAATTTCTGGTTTCCGGTGCAAAAATCATTAACTTTGATGCAGGCTGTCATAAGATTCAGAACACATCGGGAGGAGCCAAATTGTTTATTTCCTTCTGTCCCTTCGGGCGAAACAGACAGTTGTCCGGATTCTTCAAATCAGCTGAAGCTGAGACAAGGGCAGATCTTCAGCTGAGATGTGCCTTAGGGTAGAAATCAGATTGCCCCTGGCAGATAAAGCTACAGAATACCTCCACAAACAATGAATGGGGGTGGGGGTGGAGGCTGACTTTGAAAGCTAAAAGCTGCAACGTTTTGACTTATTCTGCAAGCTGATTGCAAGCTGTTCAGGACGTCTCATATTTTCCTAATACAATAAAAGGCCTCAGTTGGAAATCAAGTTGTAGTTCCTTACCTTCACGGGGAAGCTTTCCTGCCCAAACCCATCTAGTCGTTCTACTTCACTGATGTACAGGAATTCCGCATCCGCTGGAGAGATGCCACTGCAAATCGAGTTAAGAGAAAGACGGCTCAGGATTGCCCAGAGGACCAAAGATTCTAGGTTGAACCCTTGGAATTTGCTAACTTAGAATTATATTTGTTGTTGTTTAGTCGTGTCCGACTCTTCGTGACCCCATGGACCATAGCACGCCAGAATTATATAGGGGCATCCAACATGTAGAAGGCAAGTGTTGTGTCCTCCATATGTTCTTGAACTACATTGCCTATCATCCCTGACTATTTGCCATGCTGGGCGGGGCCGGATCCGATGAGAGTTGGAGTCCAGTGACATCAGGAGAATGGTACATTGGGTGCTGTTATGTACTGAGCTGAATCCTAGAACAATAGGATTCAGAATCAGCGGGAGCTACCCAATCCAACTCCAGGTGGAAGTGAATCCGCAACCTGATTGGCCTGCTGGAGCAGCCAATCAGGCGGCTGGCAGAAGTGAATCTGCTACCTGATTGGCCTGTAGGAGCAGCCAATCAGGCTGCAGGCAGAAGTCAATCCACAATATAATTGGCCCACAGGTGTAGCCCTGAAGTAGCCAATCACGCAAGGCCCATTGTGTAAATAATGTATATAAGCAGATGGTTTTGGGAAAAGAGCCATTCGTCTTCTCTTCTCCTCCTTGATGACTATGAGCTGAATAAAGAGCATGAAATTCACTCTCGACTCCGAATATATTTCAGGTGCCCTTGATAATGATAACATTCAAAGGCCAAAATAGATTGGGCAACCCTCCTGTCCCCCAAACTTAAACCTAGACTATCCAGATCTCATCAAAAACAGTCCAAAGCTGAAAATGAGCAAAGCCAAAGGAAATGTTATAGTCATGCAAAAATGGTACCACCCAGTCACTATCTGTTGCTAGTATTGGCTTCCTACTGGAATTAAGCTATTCTCTCTCAACCTCAGCACCCGCTGTCAGCAATAGATAACAGCCCCAGCCTTCACTACAGGCACAAGCGCATTCTGATGCACGTGTAACATCACAGTGAAATAATTAGCAGGCACGATTTCCTGTATGTAATAGTCAAATCATGCTTCCCCACCCACCTGAGAGTGCCCACCCAAATGCTTCAAGGCTGGCTTGAAAGCAACGGTGTTTCCTCTGTTGATTATCCCCAGCATCTCCTCGTCAGAAGCCCACTGCCTTTGAACTTGCCGGGTCCATTTTGTTACAATGGCTAATAGGCAAGGAAGCCACCTTTTCCCCAAGAGATGACATCCCAGACCGTATCAAAGCCATTGGCCAAAGCAGAAACACAGGTTGCAGGAAATAGCATCGCAGGCTAAACCTACTCCAGAAACAGTTGATAACGAAGGAATGTAAGCTGCCTTATCTGAGCAACACACTGACATTTTTGGGTCTCACCTGTGTTTTGTGTGCACCTTGGCTACTTTGTCAGTCAGCTCCTTCAGGGCTGCTTCGTCTTGGATCCAGTCCTAGAGAGATGGAAATAAAACAATGATCAAGGAGTTGGAGCAACTTTCCTAGAGGCAAAGATTGCCATAATCGGTGCTTTATTCATTTAGAAAAATGGTGAGTAAGTGGGGACATGACATACGGTAGGTGTGTACAGTTATGCATTGTGTAAAGAAAAGTGGGCAAAGACATTGTCCTCCCTCTCGTATAGCAATATAATGTTATAGATTTGGGTGGACCACCCCAACCACAACCACGAACCCTGCAATCTGAGGTGGTAGAGTCCTTCCAGGACTACAACATCATTCTCTTGTGGATGAAAGCTCAACTTGGAAGCTGCACAGCATGAAGCCTACAAACCATCTGGTATAACAGAGACTACTGAGCAAAAGGAAGAAAGAAAAAGTGCTTACAAAGCAAGCACTTTCATAGAATCCATCCAAGCAAAGGGTACAGGTAATTAAACTGACCCATTAAGAACACAGGAAGCTGCCTTATAGCAAGGCACACAATTCCATGCTCTCCCAGGTTTCAGATAGGACTCTTTCCTAGTTCTATTTGGGAACACTGGAAATGGAACCTGGGACTTAAGAGCATAACAAGAGCCCTGCTGGATCAGGCCAAAGACCCATCTAATCTAACGTCCTGTTCTCACAGTAGCCAACCAGGAAGCTATGGGAAGCCCAAGCTCAAGACCTGAGCACAGCAGGAATATCTCCACTTGGGATTTCCAACATACTGCCTCTGACAGAGGAGGGAGAACACAACCATTGTGGCTAGTAGCCAATGGCAGGCATATCCTTCTTTTGCATGCAAACCTATCTTTACCACTGAGCCTCAGATCTTCATCAGAGAGGGGAAATTCCTCTCCAATATAGACATGATCTCCCTTTCAAATGAAAGATACCCTTTTGCGTAGAAAAACATAAAATAATATTGAGAAAAAACAGCTTATTAGCTCCAGAACTAAGTTTATTTCTGCTACGTACTTAGGGTTTTGAGATCAAAAGCTTTGCTGCCAGTTCTGTTTTTTAAAAAAATATGCAATCCAATACATTTGTGATCTCAACAGTTAGGGGGAGAAAGATGTCTACATTGTAAACACGGTTTGCGTGTGGCACAGGTTATCTTTTAAAACCATCCGGTGCAATAGTACAAAATGGAATCTGCTCATAATTTCAAAGTTGAAAAGAAAAAAAGCCATCAAACTCTGAGTGATTATTTTGGAATGCCTCAAGGCTGTGTGTGTATGTATACTTAACCAAACTGCCTTAGTTCTTGCTCACTGGGGGCCTCCCCGTAATATTTGTTCCTGACACTGAAAAATGTGAAAGCAGTAGCGTGCTAATGAAAAATGGCATGCTACGTGCCTGTACACAGCTGCACACCTGCAAGGCGTTCTGTGTACATAACTTTGTTCTTTTCACTGCTGAAGAAACGCCATTTGACACATATTGTAGCTGCACAAGATCAAACACAGTCCGAAGGCAGCAACCTTTCACCGGTTCTCAAGTTTGCTATTCCCCCTCCCGCTCCCCCTTGCAAGAAACACCTCACCCGCCAGCAAAGTCTTTGGTCCATTGACTGTGCAGTTAATAAGGGCCAATTAAGTAAACTATCCCATGCGGACATCTAACTCTTTCCAGTGGGTGGACACCGTTAAAAAGCCAGGCAGGATGAAGGTGCCAATTACAGCGTCGAGTTTGGATGTGGGAAACCTTCCTTCAAATATCCAGTTAGCTATTACATTGAACAACAGATTACACGTGCTCATAGCACTATTTTAGCTTCCCAGTACTCCCACAAAGTAAAGTTAAGTATGCATAACTCAGAGTAATGAGATGAAACTCCCTGCCAAGTGTGCGAACAAAAGAAGGGCCCTGCAGGATCAGGCCAAAGGCCCATCTAGTCCGAAATGCTGTTTCCGCAGTGGTCAGTCAGGTGCATATGGGAGGCTGACAAGCAGGACATAAGCACAACATCGATCTCAGGACGCAAGGGAGAAACGTGCTAAGAGGAAGGCACGCTTGGCAAATCCACACCGTGATCAACTCCCGCCTGGAAACCAATGTCCCCACTGTGGAAGGATGTGTGGATCCAGAATTGGCCTCCACAGATCGCCAAAGAAGAAGAGACCTATGAGGCATACTGCTTCTGATATTGGAGGTAATAGAACCACTAGCAGCTATTGACAGCCTTATCCTTCATGAATTTGTCTAATCCCCCTTTAAAGTTGGCCATTGGTACATTGGTCCCGGGGAAGCAGATTCCACAGTCTAACTATGCACTGGGTGAAGAAGTACCATTTTTTGTCTGTCCTGAATCTAACACCTGAACAAGGTTCTGGAGCGAATGGTCGCAGACCAGATCCAGGCGCTTTGGGAAGAAACTGATTTTCTGGATCCATTTCAATTGGGGTTTAGGCCCCGTTTTGGCACAGAAACTGCTTTGGTTGTCCTATAGGAGCGAGTCGAGCGAGAGACAAGGGGAACATGTCCCTGTTAATTCTTCTCGGCCCCCGGCGGCTTTCAATACCATCAACCATGGTATCCTTCTGGAGCGACTGTCCAAACTAGGGGTGGGTGGCACCGCTTTGCGGTGGTTCCAGTCCTACTTGCACAGTTGTTCCCAGAGGGTTTTGCTTGGGGAATGCTTTTCAACCCCATGGAACCATCAATTTGGGGTTCCGCAGGAATCAATCCTATCCCCCATGTTGTTTAACATCCACATGAAACTGCTGGGTGGGGTTATTCGGAAGTTCGGGGTACATTGTCAGCAGTATGCTGATGACACTCAGCTCTATTTCTACTTTAAATCTGCAGGTGAGGCAATGGAAGTGCTGGACCAGTGTCTTGCCTCGGTAATGGACTGGATGAGAGCCAACAAACTGAAACTCAATCCAGATAAGATTGAAGCACTGTTAGTGGGTGGTTTCCTAGACCAGATAGGTGGGAGATTGCCTGCTCTTGATAGGGTTACACTTCCTCTGAAGGAGCAGGTTCGTAGCTTGGGGGTATTCCTAAATCCTTTGTTGTCGCTGCAGTATATGAAGTGAAAGGTCAGTTTTTGCTCCTCCTCAGTTGTGTCCCGGGAAGGCCCACTTGACCAGGGAGGAGGCAGGGATTGATGTACGTGCACGGGGAGGGCTTGGGAGGCAGGGTTTCTGGAAGGGGTGGGGCTTTTAGGCTTTTGTGGGAAGTGGCGATCAATATACAGTAAGCCCTCAACTTAGATGGAGGTTACATTCCAGGGATCGCACCTAAAGACAAAATTGTGTATAGTCAAAACAAAACGGGTGCAACAGGGGGTGGGATTGCCAAAGCCTTTTCCCCCATACGCCAGCCCCATTTCCATTTTTATTTAATTTGCCAAGCGTGTAAAGTTGAATGTGCGCAAATTAAATGTGCGTCAATTGCAAGCTTACTATATTCCAAGGTGGGAAGAGACAATCACTTTTCTCCACTGACTTCTTGAAGTTTGCTGAAGGTCAAGGCGGATCACTTAATGAGCAGAGCTTGGGCGGCCATTTGTCATGTCTGCTTTAGTTGAGATTCCTGCATTGCTGGTGGTTGCATTAGATAACCGTCAGGTTCCCTCCCAACTTTACAATTCTATTATTCTATGAAGCAGGAAAAGTCTACATGCAAAAGGTGAAATGAAAGATCAAGGTGTATGAACTCACCATAGGAAATAATACATATTCCCGGAGAAAATCATGAGATTCAAATTGATGGAAGTCTCCAAAATCAGCTGGAGAGGAAAGAGGGAGAGAAAATTAACCCACAAAACACATTAGCTCAGCGCTCCCTGCACATAAAACTCTCAATCTTGAACAGATACAAAAATGTTTAACATGCAGCGAACTGAGATGTCCAATGCAAATATGAGAGCATGGTGTCAAATCTGTGACTTAGAAGGAAAAACCCAATATGCCCTACCAAAGGAAAGACCTTTTCTCACCAAAGGATATTTTATTTTTTTAGTAAAAACAACAACAACCCTTATTTAACTTAAACATGGATTGCTTGATTCCTCCCAATTAAACACTGCCATAGAATCCATTTGGATGAAGAACAGTTTAAAACTATTTTAAACAAACTAAGACAAAACATGCATACATGCCCACAGGACCACAAATGTTATGATTTCATCACTTATTTTTCTAAATTGTTGCAAAAAGGAACCGCTTTGGGTTGTTTCCCAATTAGGATGATGTCATCCTCTTGATCACAGATCACAGATTTGAGGTAGGGTGTGTGGATTCTTTATAACCTGGCTTCCATTTTCAGGAGTGTCCCTCCCTCACCTCTCTTTCTCTTACAGTCACACATACACAGAGAGAAACACCCCCATATTTGTGACCCACCAAGCCAAACACAGTTAACCAGGAGCTTGATAATCTTCCAGATCATTATGTCTTGGAACACATACTATAAGGGGGCTTGCTAAACCCCTTGCAGGTTGGTAAGACAAAGGCGATGGTTTGTGCTCAGCTTATCGCAAATCTCTCCAGGTCAATATGATAGTATGCAAGCCTTCTCTTGTCCTACTCTGAAAAATGGGACAAGGGTGGTGCTGTGGTCTAAATCACCGAGTCTCTTGGGCTTGCTGATCGGAAGGTCAGTGGTTCAAATCCATGCAATGAGATGAGCTCCCATTGCTCTGTCCCAGCTTCTGCCAACCTAGCAGTCTGAAAGCGTAACAGTGCAAGTAGATAAATAGGTACTGCTGAGGCGGGAAGGTAAATGACGTTTCCGTGCACTCTGGTTTCCGTCACGGTGTTCCATTGCACCAGAAGCAGTTTAGCCATGGTGGGCACATGACCCGGAAAGCTGTCTGTGGACAAACACCGGATCCCTCGGTCTGAAAGCGAGATGAGCGCCGCAACCCCATAGTTGCCTTTGACTGGATTTAACCATCCAGGGGTCCTTTACCTTTAACCTACTCTGAAAAACAATTAAGTTTTCTGAGCATTTCTGTTGAGAAGCTGGCAGTGGAAGATTCAGTGCCTATCCTTTTCTGAGGAGGAGATAATCAGTTGTTGGTCTTAATAAGTTTCTTCGCAAAATGGGGACAGGCAATTCAAGCGGCCATGGAAAAGAGAACTTGCATTTTCAGATTTCTTCCTTTTTTTGAAGTCTCCAGCCCTCCTAGGCGAGATGATGAAAATCCTGCCCATAAGTCAAAGTTGCAAGGTGAAGTCTAGCAGAAATGTTCTTTCTGTAACATCTTGAAGGTTGCAGAATTCTTTTTCTCATTATTTCCATATCTTTGTAGGAACTTGTGCATAAACTTTTCTTCCAGTCATGAGGCACTGTAGGGCAATGGATTTTAAATTCTGCTTGTGGGTTGCTCTTCAATATGTGCTTACTCTGTTAGGGATGGGAGTGACTGAATAGGACTTTTATGTATCACTTGTATTCCGCACATAACGCCATGCAAATAATTGTATTCATTTTTCAGATGTTTTGGAATTGGGAGAATGAGGGTAGAAGTATTTCCTGAAGGCTATAATACTGTCTGTAAAAGACTCTCCCCCCCCCACCCTGCTTCATTTTAACAGAGAGAAATATTGCCCAAGAGCTCTTGCTTTCTTTTATTTGAACCAGATCAAACACTGCTGAAAAGGTTCTCAAGATGCTGGAAATTCCCCTCGTAAATTACACTAGTCAAATATTCTTGCAAAGCCTTCAAGACAATTTCACATGATTACTGGGTGCCAAAAATGCTGTTTCATTTCATTTCGCATTAGAAATGTGTGTTTACCTCTAAACTAGAGAACACAAGCAGATAAGAAACTGTGCGTGTAATTCTTTTCATTTTTTAAAAAAATCTGCACACCAACTTTTTAAAACACACACACATCTAAAGGAAGCAGGGGGGAAACTTTTGGAATTCCCTATGTCACTTTTCAATCAAGGACAATGGGGGGACAGGCAGGAACTGTAACTGATTGTATGTTTGTTCCTATATTCAAATTTATTATTATTTTTTTAAAAATAAGGCCAATAGGTTATGCAGAAAATTAACAATGTGGGCACATAAGGCTTTCTGAATGCCTACAACACTGGAACAATAAAACACATTCTATCTCAGTCCACAGTCAAGCTTTTGGAGCTATGCCCTGAGAAAACACTGGCTTAGTTTGGCTGTAATGAGAAACAATGATTTTCTATTATGAGAATGAGCTGTGGTGAACCTTGGTCTCATGCAGCCATCCTCGCTTCTCCTTCCTGCCACTTCTGATTTTTAAACTAACCACAGTTTCCTATTATGTCCTAACTGTGACTTGTTCAGACAATGCTTAATGAGATCAAATCAGAATCTGGAACCACTTTGATCCTGGTTGGCTATCATTAAAATCACAGATTAAACAAACCAGTTTCCCCAGTCAGACATCTTGGGGAACTCTGGTTAGTTTAAAACAGGGATGCCTAACCTGTGGTTCTCCAAATGTTGCTGGACTCTAAAACCCATCAGCCTCGGCCAACAGGACCAATAGCCAGGAATGATGGGGCTTGTAATCTGATAACATCTGGAGGGCCACAACTTAGCCAATCACGATGTAAAACTACTACTCTCCATCCCTGGGTTATGGAACAGAAAAGGGGAAAGAGGAAGCAGAAGTACACTCATTCATTTAGTGGGAAACCATGGTTTACCCACTAAAAGAACTAGACTACTGTTTAGCTAGTCACAATCTATAACAGTAACTGCAGGGTAGGTCTCTGTTTCAAGAGTGGTGCAAGCGGACTCTGATCTTTCTACCCTAGCATCTGATGCTATAGACCAATGCCTAAGAGCATCAGATGAGGAAGCATGAGTTATGGGTTCAAGACCTGTTCCTAAAATTATTTCCCCCTCTGTTTCAACATTTGTTCACTCTCAATATTTCCAAAATAAGAAAATTCCTTCAGTAGCACCTTAAAGACCAACTAAGTTTAAGGTTGATGGACTTCCATTTCATGCGGCTCAATGTGGTGCCTTCCATAGTTCTAGTTACAGGTAGGTAGCCGTGTTGGTCTGAGTCGAAGCAAAATAAGAAAATTCCTTCAGTAGCACCTTAAAGACAGGGAACTTAGTTGGTCTTTAAGGTGCTACTGAAGGAATTTCAATATTTCCAGTGTAACTTCCAGTTAACTGGGATGGGCAGCCACATAATGAGAAATAGAGAGAGAGAGAGAGAGAGAGAGAGAGAGAGAGAGAGAGAGAGAGAGAGATAACAACAACAACAACAACAACAACAACAACATATTATTATTATTATTATTACCCCGCCCATCTGGCTGGGTTTCCCCAGCCACTCTGGGCGGCTTCCAACAGACATTAAAATACAATAATCTATTAAACATTAAAAGCTTCCCTAAACAGGGCTGCCTTCAGATGTCTTCTAAAAGTCTGGCAGTTGTTGTATTCTTTGACATCTAGTGGGAGGGTTTTCCACAAGGCGGGTGCCACTACCGAGAAGGCCCTCTGCCTGGTTCCCTGTAACTTGGCTTCTCGCAGCAAGGGAACCGCCAGAAGGCCCTCGGCGCTGGAACTCAGTGTCCGGGCAGAACGATGGGGGTGGAGATGCTCCTTCAGGTATACTGGACCGAGGCCGTTTAGGGCTTTAAAGGTCAGCACCAACACTTTGAATTGTGATTGGAAATGTACTGGGAGCCAATGTAGGTCTTTCAAGACTGGTGTTACATGGTCTTGGCGGCCGCTCCCAGTCACCAGTCTAGCCGCCGCATTCTGGATTAATTGCAGTTTCTGGGCACTTCCAAGGTAGCCCCACGTAAAGCGCATTGCAGAGAGAGAGAGAGAGAGAGAGAGAGAGAGAGAGAGAGAGAGAGAGAGAAAGAGAGAAAGAGAGAAATACGTGGCTAGAATGTGCACTTCCAAATTTAAATTACATGTTTCAATCTCATGCAATAGTCCTGAGAATCTCCACCTAAGGAAATGTAGTGAAATAAATTTCTAACACAGTTATGTCAGGAATTATTTCTTGGGGGCTGAATTCCATACATATACTAGTTCCAAATTATTAAGCGGCACTTTTGGAAATGTCAGTCAGTGGCTGTCATCTGAAATACTTTTGAATCAAGCCAGCTACCATGTTGAGCAGCTTGCCATATCGAGTCTAACTGGAACGTATTCCTGTTGCGGTCAAATAAGCAGATGATATGAGAAAGAGAGAGCAGGTGAGTTTGCTGTACCTTGAACCGCCAAGGCAGCTAACTTTATCCCATGTTCCCGTGAAGATCGCAATCGTCCATCAAGAACATCTTTTTTTACCTGTAGGTAATACTGATACCTGTAAACAAGAGATACAGCAAAATGAAACCAACAGTACCTACATTTGGGATTCCCCCCACCCTTCCCCACCCCGAAAGAACAAAGAGATTTCTGGACAATTACGTTTATACCCAAGCATTCTATATGGTTTGTTGTGCATGTGAACCAGAGGGCCATGGAAGAGAAATGCCTGTTCTAAATTCCAGGATTCTCAACTGCATGCAAAGCCTACATAGCAGACTCCTATGCATGTTTACTCAGGCTCCCTTGTGGTCAACAGGACTTACTCTTGCCCTTTCCTGCTGTGATATATCAAAATCCAACCAACACAGTGCTCCTCCAGATAGTCTGATTAATAAGCATTCATCCTGATTTGCTTTCACAAAGGCTTGTGTGGAGGTTGTGCCCACTGTTCACTGAGCATTCATTCTAATACATTTGCATGGAACAACGAGCATTCATCGTTCTCCTCCCTGCTCTGTGTTTACAGTGGTACCTTGGTTCTCAAACTTAATACGTTCCGGAAATCCATTCCAAAACCAAAGCGTTCCAAAACCAAGGCGTGCTTTCCCATAGAAAGGAATGCAAAAATGGATTAATCCGTTCCAGACTTTTAAAGACAAACCCTAAAGAGGCAATTTAACATGAATTTTACTATCTAACGAGAACATTGATCCATAAAATGAAAGCAATAAACAATGTACTGTAGTCACACAATTATTCAATCCTTCAGTAGCTGAACTGGGTTCTACACAGTCACAAAAACAAAACAAAAAAGAGGCGCCAAAAAAAAAAGCAAAATAAATAGCAAAAACAGACAGACCTCAGCGTAACACTCAAAATGGAAGTGTGGCACTCAAATCAGAAGCGTAACACTCCAAAGGGAACACATTTGGCTTCCGAAAATAGTTCACAAACTGGAACACTTACTTCCGGGTTTGCAGTGTTTGGGTTCCAAGTTGTTTGAGTACCAAGGCGTTTGAGAACCAAGGAACCACTGTATAAATCTTACCACACACACTCTCTGCATTTTCCTGTTACTTTCCTAACTGCAAAAACTCTATTTTTTCCCCTTAACGGATGCTTTAATTATTATTATATAACTGGATGTGTTGTGCCAGGGCAACAGAGGACTTTAATCCACTTTAATAATGCAAATCTAAAATTTCCAGTATGTGCTTGAATCCGTCCCTGAAAATACTGACAGTCTGGAAGCTGCTAATAATAATCTATAAAGATGTGTTGTAAGAAATCAATGGAACTCTCTAATACGTTTTTGAAATAGTTCCTATAGTGTTTTTGCAAGATGTTAGCTATGAGTGTGGAGCATCTGAAAAAATGCCTGCTGAAAAACATTTGTTCATTGAAAGGCAAAGCTGTTCTTCTCCTTCTCCAGGGCCACTAAAAGATAGAGATGCAGGAGCTGGCCGCTAGACAGCACCAAAGTTCCGACCAAGCCTGAATTCTCCAGCTTGTTGCACAGTTGTGACATTATAATTAAGAATGCACTTCAGAGCCTTGCTGAGCACTGGAAAAGGCTGGGGAGTTTTGCTAGATGCTAAATTTCTGAAGGCCTTTGGGGCTTGTCTAAATTAGGTTGCCTGGAAAGAAAAATAAGCCTGGAGTATGTGAACAGAAGACCTTCCGTTAGCAATGATGGTCTAGCAGAGTTTTCCCTGTTTTGACTGTACGTAAAATTGCTGCAAGGTTGCCAACCTCATTTCAACGGGTATGCATGGGAGTGGAAAACAAGTCCAGGCAAAGATGGAATTACAAGATGGTTGTTTCCCTTCAGCAGAAAACGTGAGTTGTAACCTTACGCACCATCAGATGCATATCGTGGCATTTACAATAACAGACTAGAGTTGCACTTAGGGAGTAGAACAGGGCAAATGTTTTAGCCCATCCAGGTGAGAGCAGCAAGGCGGAACCATCTCTTTCTGTCTGAAGCCCTGTCACATTCTTTATCCTCATTACTGTACCATGGAACACATATTTAAACCGCAGCAGCATCCATTAAGCAGGGATGCTTGAAAATGTTGTTCAGTTATTTTTAAGCAAGCCGACCAGCGTAACTCTGTTGCCCTGTTCTGTTCATAGACCATGTCCATGTGACTGATACAATACATGAAAGGGGTTAGAGCAGGCTTCCTCAACCTTGGCCTTCCGGATGTTTTTGGCCTACAACTCCCATGGTCCCTAGCTAGAAGGACCAGTGGTCAGGGATGATGGGAATTGTAGTCTGAAAACACCTGGAGGGCCGAGGTTGAGGAAGCCTGGGTTAGAGTCATTCTAGAACTGCCTTTCTCACCCCTGGAAGTTGGACTACAACTCCCATCATAACTAGCTAGCAGGACCAGTGGTCAGGGATGATGGGAGTTGTAGTCCAACACCATCTGGGGACCCAAGGTTGAGAAAGGCTGCTCTAGAAAGCCATGATTGTGGGATTGTTGTTGTTTTTTTTAAAAAAAGAAGCTCAGGCACCAGAGATGGACCTTGCTGGGTCTCTTCAACTCCACTTTTTAGCTGTTCTCAAGAAAGTATAAAGTAAAAAAGCTGAAAGCATCTGCAGAAACAAACACCATACGGAAACACTCAGTGGAAGATCTTGGTTTGTTGACGTAAGATGGGAGAAACAAAATGGCCTGCACTAATTTCTGTTTCATACCATGGTCTGCATGATGTTTTTTCACCTGTAAGAACTATAACTTCCAACTGATCGATTGAGCAAGTACAAATTGGGTCAAGCTCACACCATTCTATCAGGAGGCGTGTACCACAAAATGTGGTAAAATCAGGCCTTTAGTGTGATGGTACCTTCTGTTGTATATCAGGCAGACGCCTTCTCTATGGTCTTTTCAGTGCTTGCTGAAGATGTTCCTCTTTCAAAAGGTCTTCTAAAAAAATCTTTATCTATGTGCTGTTGCTGTTGCAAACTTCTTTTTCATAATGGTTTATAACTGTTTTTATATGTGCAATTTTTAACTGTTTGCAACTGTTTTATATTATATATAAAGCGGTGCCTCGACTTACAAATTTAATCTGTTCCGAAGGCACCTTCGTAAGTCGAAAAACGCCATTGGAAACGCGATTTCCCATAGGAATGCATTGAAAACGGAAAAATTCGTAAGTCAAAGCAACCCTATCTAAAAATTTGTAAGTCGAAAAATCCCTATCTAAAACCGCCGCGTTTTTCCCCCGTACGTCGAGACATTTGTAAGTGTGCGGCCATTACCCCCATTCGTAAGACGAAAAATTCAGTTGTCGAGTCGTCCGTAAGTCGAGGTGCCACTGTATAAGCTCTTATATTGTAAACTGCTTCAGGATGTCTCATGGGAAGTGATTCATAAGTAAGACGTTTTGAGTGTTTAAACTGATTAAGTTTAGCGACATCTGCATAACATCAAATATATTGTTGATATATCAATGATCTGAATAAAATATACTTTTATTAAGTATATTTTATTTGGATCATTGATATACCAAAAATAATTACAATAGCTTTGAATTAATAACATTACAATAAACTAAAAATAGCATAGGGTTTACACTGCTGAACTTGTTATTCCAGAACATCTAAAAAAAACAACAGCCCACAATTGCTCTATAAATTTATTGGGTTGATTTACACATATTCTGTTATAGTAGGTTAAACTGATCGTCATCACTATGGCCCAGATCTGTTTGATACATTCAAACTCTGTAGCAGGTATGTTCTTATTCCAGTTCTTTCCAATCACTACGTTTGCAGCAGTGGTAAGGTTAGTTTCCACTTCTTGATCATTTCTGAGCAAACGTATTTTAAATACATGCATATTTAAGATACCAAAGGAAGTGTGTGGAGTAAAGAAAGCAATACTCAAGGAAGGAAACAGTTCTCTCCCCCCCAAAAAAAACAACTTAAAAATAAAAACACCTGTATGCTTTTAACTTTCAGCTGAATCCATTAAAATTAGCCTCTGCTGGATAATCAATGGAAGCTTTTGTCGATCAAACAACCATTCCAACTGTCTAAACCAGGGGTAGGCAACCTAAGGCCCGTGGGCCAGATGTGTCCCAATCGCCTTCTCAATCCAGCCCGCGGACGGTCCGGGAATCAGAGTGTTTTTACATGAGTAGAATGTGTCCTTTTATTTAAAATGCACCTCTGGGTTATTTGTGGGGCATAGGAATTCGTTCTTTTTCTTCTTCAAAATATAGTCCGGCCCAAAATATAGTCCACAGACCATGAATCAAACATGGTCTGAGGGATGGTGGACCGGCCCACGGCTGAAAAAGGTTGCTGACCCCTGGTCTAAACCTTGCAGCCTTACTGTGACTGCAGGGTGTTTCATTAGTGCAATCAATTCCACTTGCAAAATGGACCTTTCCTCCCCTCTCTCTGTGTGCACCCCCTGCCTCCCCCAAATCTGCTCCGGAAGGTTGGGGAAAACCCCAGAAAATACGTAGGGTTTAGGGTGGGAGGAAGAGGGCTGGAGTTCTGTTGCACCCGTGTGAATCCTTGCACTGATGGAGCTTGTTACTGGATACAACCCACTGTCTAGATGTCTCCAAGCTATACTTTCAATTGGATGAATTTGAAAAAAAAAAAAATTAAAGGAACGTGCTCAATAGCAGCTTATGATATAAAACACGCATCTTGGTTGCCAGCAAGGTACAACTCCTTTTACCATAAATTCCTCTCCATTACGTAATTACTGGATGGACTGGTTAATTAAACAGCCTAGACCTGTTCCCATCTTCCTGGTAATTTCTCAGTGATATGAATGGTTTTTATTTAATTTTATTTTATTAAAAAAATGAAAACGGTGCAGAAGAAATATTGATTCAGTGAACCGTAGAACTGATGAACGTTTTCTTAAAATGTCGCAAGTTTGGGATGACAGGCACCCCAGTCCCTAGCAGCTTAAAGATAGCAGTGAACTGCGAAACAGGAACTGGAGTAGGCTGAGATGTGTGTTTATAAGAGAGGCAGCGTGGTGCAGCAGTGAGAGTGATGGGCTAATACCAGTCCAGAAAGACCCAGGTTCAAATCTCCAGGAAGCCACAAAGCCTACTGGCTAATCTTGGGTCGCTCACTTGCCTTCTGGGTGGAGAAGCATATATGCTGCCCTGAAGCTGTTAAGAGAAAGGCAGGATAAAAACAATAATTGATGAATGGATCAGGTTTAAGGCAGTGCCATGGGGGCAGGAATGCCAGCCTTGGAAAGTGAAACTGATGGATGTGCTCTCGCTTCTACCTGTTTGGCCTATTGCTCACCAAGATAGTAATCCTGTGTCTGCCAACTGGCAGCAGGGTCCCAGACAGGGATCATCCACTACGCATCTTATGGCGTGAAATGGTTGGGGCGATATGTTTTTCTCACCATGCATCTTATGGCGTGAAATGGTTGGGGCAATATTTTTTTTCTCACCATACTTTCGAGATCTCCTCTATTCTTTGATTCCAGGCGCCGTTCTCTCCTTTCCTACGTTGAGGGGGAGAGCGCAGGGTAAGGGTTGGGGAGCTGCCATCACCAACTGGGAAGAAATGTTCTCCCACAAATCTTTTGTCCTCAATCTTTTGTCCTAAGGTTTTGGATGTACTGAAATAATCAGCTTTATTATTTTTTATTGAATTGGTTAGCTGCTTTATTTGGCCCGGGGTAACCTGAAGTGCCTTGCAAACAAACAAAGAGGAAGGCAAGAAAGCTCCCATATAAATACATTAAAACCAAGGCAAAAGAGACACTTAAAATAAATGTATTAAGACTAAATCTTTGGGGTTTTTTTAAAAAAAGGGGGGCAGTAATATAGCATGTGCTTTTGCAACAAAATGGAAGGCATGTCTCAACCCAATCCTTAGTGCTTGCCCTTGAACTCTTGAATTAATTAAAGCAAATTATAGGGAGACAAAGTACACCAAACTCCCTTCACAACCACCTATTAATCAGGGTTAATCCAAAATACCAGGAGATTCAGGACAGCACCAGAAACATGCAGGTTTGGGGTTTTGTTTTGTTTTTTTCAAACATCACACACACATTTCTGGAATAGCCTCCAATTCTTTCAAAGACATTCTTGAGCATACCTCAGCTGAACTAGGACCATAAATTATAGCAAATCCGAAACAAGGTGACAGCAATTAAAAAAGAAGAAGAAGAAGCAAAAAAGCACAGAAGCCCAATAGGATTAACCCAATTTGTCAAGCTTGGAAAGGAATAAGGAAAAGACAATTTAAAAAGAGAAAAGGCAGTTGAAATGAGCGGGGAAGAAAGCAAGAGGGTGGGAGAAAGAGCATGATTTCCTCCCCCCTCCCTTTTTAAAAGTCCCAGCTGAACACCATGTGCTTCTTATAACTAGAGTGCTGAACAGTTTGCACTGGGCATTGGCTACGTCAGTGCTTGCCACTCGAAATAATGGGTTGGAATTCTCAGCACCCTGCTTTCCCCTGCTATGACCACTCTCTTCCCAGGGTCTTGGTCATGGGTAGGCAAACTAAGGGCCGGGGCCAACCCAATCGCCTTCTCAATCCGGCCCGCAGACGGTCCGGGAATCAGTTTGTTTTTACATGAGTAGAGTGTGTCCTTTTATTGAAAATGCATCTCTGGGTTATTTGTGGGGCATAGGAATTCGTTCATTTCCTCCCCCCCCCCAAAAAAATATTATAGTCCGGTTCCCCCACAAGGTCTGAGGGACAGCCCACGGCTGAAAAAGGTTGCTGAGCCCTGGTCTTGATCTTTTATTTGTGTTATTTTTAATACAGGAAGAGTCCTGCTGGATCCAGCATGCTGTTCTCATGGTGGCCAAGCAGGTGCCTACAGAAAGCCAAGCACAGCACCCTCCCCACTCAGCTCCCCAGCAGCAACTGGTATAAACAGGCATAGCTGTGTAGTGGACATAATTATATCGCTCGCACAACTAGTTGCCATTGATAGCTTTATCATTCATACACAGCAGCTAAAGGGGGCACAAGAATTATTTAAGAAAGAAATCTCAAATTAGCACTGCACTGCAATGCTTTATATGGGGAACTTGAATTGAAAAGTTTTGGATTCTCACAGTGAAGCGACACATTATCTTCCAGGCTGTAAGCAGTTTGTATAGAAACTGCCATGATAAGCCTCTTTTACAGTCACTCTTACTTGGAGGCAAGTCCCACTGTACTGAACATGACTTACTCCTAAGTAAGTACCTGCATGGGCTTCAGCTGTATTTATGGAGAGATGCCCTTTGCAATCCCGAGCCAATGTGGGTCACCTCTCAAGAGGGGTTATGTAAAAGTGGCATCCTTGTACCCAGCAGCTCGCGCCCAGGTATGTGTTTACAGCTCACTACAGCGCTAAGCTCTGCAGAACCGCCACAGGTCTGGGCAAGCGAATGGAATTCTTTTGTGACTTGTAGGCTCAACGGTGTTGTTAACTAAATCCCAACTTCAGAATCACCTGTGCAACAGGATTGTTTTCAAATTATACATTCGGTTACCCTCCGACGACCCGATTACCTTCAGGGGTGGGTGCGCTGATAATGGAGTCTGCAGGCACTGGGGTGTGGTGTGCCATGACCCCGCTAGAGGAGTCCTCATCAGGGAAGAATCTGGTACGATTCCCTTACAAATCCCTGGGAAGAGGGATTCAGTGGCAAACCACTGTGGGAACTGTAGTTCTGGGAGGGGAACCGGAGCCTCCTAAGAATTCTCGATGCCCTTAACAAACTACAGTTCCCAGGTTTCATTCGGGAAGACGTGATTGTTCAAAGTGATGTCACAGTGCTTTCAAGGTACAGTACGGACATCGCTTTAAAGTAAGCTTGGCAGAAATTCTCCTTCCTTCCTTTCTCCTGCAACGGGGCAGGCAGGGAGAGCATGTGAATGCAATGCTTTGCCTGGGTGTGCATGTAGCACCTATTGCTTAAGGTTCTGTGCAAACCAGTGACATTGTTATCTGACCTGGGCAAAGATAGGGCACTGAGCAAGTCCTTTTACTGTCAGAGGCAAATTGGGTCTGCTCACGGGTGTAGCTTGATGGTCACACTGGAATGCTGCTGTGCCAATAGAGACTGTGGAGAGATTGAACACATCTCATGAAATTTTGAGGATATATTTATATTTCCCCTCAAATTATTCATCAGCCACTCTCCAGTGAATTATTTGAATGCCCTAGCAAAAAGAACAAAGCTGCATTCATTTACGTTAGTTACCCATTCACTGACCTCTCACAGTACATAAATTCCTCACTGTTAACTACATGGGGGGTGGGAGAAAGAGGGGGGAAAGTTAATCATATTCGGATAATTATCTTTCCCCTCCTTGCACAAGTGGGAACTACCATTTATTTTTCTGTGTAGAAGCATCTGCAGAGATGCTTTTCCTATTTTCATCTGAGAAAAATTACATCCCCATTACAGAGAAATCTACAGATTGTAAAACCCAAAAGGTCGGGGCCACTTCAGTTATTTCAAACAAGTCATGCTGAAAATGCCTCGTACAATTAGTCAGTAAGTTGTCTCGTTTTAATTATTGCTTTCATTTTTTTTCGTAACAAAGAGGGTTAATTGAACTCCGCAAGCACTAAGATGCAAGAAAGGCGCAAAGGAAATTGTGTCACACTTTTGAACTCCCATCTTCTTTCAGGCTCGTTTGCATATTACAATGGTTATGCAAATGCAGCTAATTACATTAAGCTCTCCCTCAACAGTTTATACAAGGGATGGCCAGTTCTTGAGTTCATGGGAAGGATCTGCAGCCCTGGCAGAAACCCGGGGTCCATACTTTGTTGCAGAACGCAATTCTCTAATGCACGGGTGTCAAACACAAGGCCCGGGGGCCAAATCCGGCCCGCCAGACCTCGTCATGTGGCCCGCCGAGCGCCCCAGCCAGTGGGACCCACCAGCGGGACCTTGCTGCTGAAGCGCCGCGCCGGCAAAGCGCCGACGAACAGCTGGCGCCGGGGGCGGTAGAAAGGCGGCCGGAGCAGCGCCGCACGGAGAGTCCCGAGCCTCTGCGACGCAGCAGTGCTCTGTAGCACTTTGAATCCTCCTCCTCCTGCCACGGCTCGGCGCCTGGAAACGGCTGCTGCTGCTGCTGCTGCTGCTGAAGCACAGACAAAGCACCCAGCAGCGCCGCGTGGAGGAGGAGGATTCAAAGTGCTACAGAGCACTGCTGCGTCCCAGAGGCTTGGGACTCTCCGCACAGCGCTGCCGGGCACCGACCCGGCAAGCCACCGCCGCCTTCTCCTCCTCTTGCCTCACCTCCTCCTCCTCCTGCTGCAGCTCAGCCTCATGAACGTGAGCTCAGCAGCGACTCAGCCTCACAAACATGCAACTCTGAGGCTTTACACACTTCTCCTAAAACGGACACCCGCTGCCTCATGCTGCACGGGAAATGCTTTTTGCCCCTGGATCCCTTCGCGCTCTTTTCTGGCGCTGAATCAAGGCGGCGACCCCCCCCCTTCCCTTTCTTTCTTCCTCTCTCTCGTTCTTATTCTTTCTTTCCCTCTCCTTCCTTCCTTCTTTATCTCTGTCTTCTCTCCCTCTTTCTTTTTCTTTCCTTCTTTATTCCTTCTTTCCTACTCTTCTTTCTCTCACCTCTTTCCTTCCTCTCTCCCTCCTGCTCCCTCTTTCCATCCTTCCTTCTGTCCTTCCCATCATTCTTCCTCTCCCTCATTCTTATTCTTTCTTTCCCTCTACTTCCTTCCTTCTTTCTCCCTTTCCGTCTTCTCTCCCTCTTTCTTTTTCTTTCCTTCCTTATTTCCTACTCTTCTTTCTCTCCCCTCTTTCCTTCCTTCCTCTCACCCTCCCACTCCCTCTTTTCTTTCTTTCTTCCTTCCTTCCTTCCTTCCTTCCTCCCTCCCCTCCCCTCCCCTCCCTCTCCCTCTCCTCAGAAACATAGGATGCTGCTTTATACTTCTGGCCCTTAAACCCTGGAACCAGGTGAGCAGCTCCACTGAGTCAACCTCAGCCAGTCCCTTTGGTGAAGGGTGGTGGCTCACTGGCAGAACATCTGTCCTGCATGCAGAAGGACCCCAGCATCTCCAGGTACTAGTAGCTCTGCAAAGGTCCTGCATGAAACCCTAGCGAGCCTCCACCACCCAGTGCAGTTACCAAAAATCATTTTTCAATAAATTGTACAATAATTGTACATTTGAATATCTACTTGCCATTATTCTGACTATGTTTCTGCTTTCAGAGCTAGTTATTACATACATCATTACAAAAAAACAGTAATAATTGAATGCCGTGACAATAATTTATGATAATAAAGAGTGGACACATAGTCCTACAGATACAACCGGCCCTTTGAGGGTGACCAAACTGCTGATGCGGCCCCCGATGAATTTGAGTTTGACACCCCTGCTCTAATGGATCATCAACCTCTAAATTCAAACTGATGCTGTCTAAACAGTAATGGATTCACAATTCTGGGGCTTAGGCAGCATAAGAGTCATCAATGGGATGGAATGGTGGCCGAGGAATGCAATACGTGGTTCCAATTTAAATATAAAGCAGCCAAGAGGGGGTAGTTTTCAGATACAAGAGTGAACTTCAAGATGCAAAGGGTGCTAAGCGGGGTATGAATGCGAAGAATAAGGTCCCCACATGTAGTGGGACTCCCCACCCCATCCCAGCCCTGTGTGCCCCCTAAACCTGTTCTGGGATTTCTCCCCAACCCTCCAGGGGCAATTTCAGGGGCATATAGGCAGAGAAGAGGGGGAGGTAGTCCGATTGCACAAGCGGACCTCGTTCACGCACACAACTTAGTTAAGAACATATGAAAAGGCTGCTGGATCAGGCCATCTAGGCCAGCATCCTGTTCTCACAGTGGCCAACCAATAACCCAAACAGCCTGACCGAATAAAGCAAGCATGAATATTTTTCTTCAGCAGGGGAAGGGTTAAGTGGCCTATAAATTATTAAATAAAATTAATAAAACATAGAAATAAGTATTACCCTATCTTTACATACCGCTGCCACCTGACACAGGGAAGGGCTGTAGCTCAGTGGTGGAACACCTGCTAATAATAATAATAATAATAATAATAATAATAATAATAATTTATTTATACCCCGCCCATCTGACTGGGTTTCCCCAGCCACTCTGGGCGGCTTCCAACCGAATATTAAAAACAGTACAGCATCAAACATTAAAAACTTCCCTAAACAGGGCCGCCTTCAGTTGTCTTCTAAAAGTAAAATAGTTGCTTATTGCCTTGACATCTGCTGGGAGGGCGTTCCACAGGGCGGGTGCCACTACCGAGAAGGCCCTCTGTCTGGTTCCTTCACAGGGCCGACCCAAGACATCTGGGCATCTGTGGCGAACTGCAAAATGGCGTCCCCACCCCATCAGGAAAGAAAAGGCAAATGAAATATGTACACCAGGAACAAGGGGTGAGGAGAAATCAAATCAACCTTACATGACGGTTGAAGGCTGCTGTGCGGTGAAAGAGGCCTGCTCTGAATCAAGCCGGGTGGATGCAGACTCCAGAGAGTAGCCCCCACCATTTTCTCCCTAAGGATGGGCTGAACTGAACAGAAGTGGGCTGCAATATCACATTTTTATGCTGCACTAGCTGGCCCGGCCACGCATTGCTGTGGGTTTTTGTGTTAAATGGACCTTTTCCTGTTCAATTGACCTTCAGAGTCTCCCTTCAGAGTCCCCTCACCTGCCCTGTCCCAACCCTGACTCCCCTACTGTAAGTTTAAAAAATAAGACTACCCCACCCACGCGTGTTCCTGAAAATGTCCCCACGGCCCACTGCTTTGGCTGACTCAGGGTCCTACCTCCCCCCCCCATGGCTATGTGTTCCCCCCTCCCTTTGTTGTGCCTCATCCCTGTGACCCCCCCCCCAGTTGTGAAAGCCCCATATTCTGTTTGTTTTTGCCTGTGGCCTACTGGGCAATGGTGAGGCCTACTCAGTTTTCCCTGCTTGGCAATGCTGCGGCCTATTGAAAAAGCTGGGTCTTGTTGCTGCAAAAGGACTGTTTTCAGTTCGTTGCTGTGGAATTTTCTGATGCCATCTGGCGGCGCAGCTTTGGAGGCGGCAGGGTGTGATCTGCCTTTCTATTGGATGCTGCTGGAGTTTTCAGAGCTTCTGGTGGTGACGTCTAATTTGGGCGCCACTTTTTGTGTTTAATCATTATTTTAGGTGTGAAAGGTGTGGTTTTTTGGGAAAAAATTTAATGCCAGATCCCTCCCTGATGGGCATGGAACGTTGTGGCCAAATTTGTTACATTACGGTTCAGCAGTTACGGAGAAAGGCTGTGACCTCTGTGCGCGCAATGCCTACATTTTTTTATATATAGATTAACTAACACCTAGTCTGGTTGCATTTTGGCAGGGCCACATGATAGAGCCATAATTCAACCCATAATCTGGCACATAAAAAGGTCAAAAAGCCTGCTTGCTTCTCGTGAGCAGCAAGGTGTTTTAGAACATTTGCAAGCAGAAACCTTCCCCAGCAGGAACCAGGACAATGAGCAAGGGCAAAGAATTGCTTGTGCTGAGATTGCAAGTGGGTAGCAAGGAAATTGATTTAAGCAGTCCCACCCCACCAGCAGCATGAGATGCTTAGGTGATGTCATTGCTTGGGCAGGAACACTATGAATCATCTTTGTTGCTATATTTATAAAAAGATGCAAAGGGGCACCCTCCTTCTGCACTGCCAACACTCTTCAGCACATCGTGGTCTCAACATGCCCAGGACCAAACCCTTCCCAGTAGATTAGCAGATTTCTCCTCCTCCTTGTTGGTGGTTCCTGGTGGTTCCTGCCACCAGGGAGAAAGAGGGATGACCTATCTGCTACTAAGTGATAAACTACTACTAGCAGTAATAAACTACTAGGCTGTACTAAGGTCTCCAAGACTGCTGCTGAGAGTTTATGTGAACACAAAATGTGGTGGTTGATTTGGGAAGATGCCCAAGGCTTACTTACCTAGGAGTAAGTCCCAACCAATTCAACAGGTAAAGGGACCCCTGACCGTTAGGTCCAGTCGCAGACGACTCTAGGGTTGCAGCGCTCATCTCGCTCTATAGGCCGAGGGAGCTGGCATTTATCCACAGACAGCTTTCGGGTCATGTGGCCAGCATGACAAAGCCGCTTCTGGTGAACCAGAGCAGCACACGGAAACGCAATTTACCTTCCCGCGGAGCTGTACCTATTTATCTGCTTGCACTTTGATGTGCTTTTGAACTGCTAGGTTGGCAGAAGCTGGGACCAAACAACGGGAGCTCATCTTGTTGCGGAGATTTGAACCGCCGACCTTCCGATCGGCAAGCCCTAGGCACTGTGGTTTAGACTGACTTCCAACTAGCCATTCACATGGACTGTGAATGATCAATTTGTGGTGTGAATTCAGGATCTTTGTTCTTGCAGGCAAATTTCAGAAACTTCCCCATATTTCCATGGTCTGATTCAGATGCAAAGCTAAAATGGAGCTTGGTGCTACATGAGTGACCCTGCTTACACTGTGGGCTCAAGTATTCCCCTTTCCTTTTTCCGTGCATGCAAGAGGAGATGGGGAAAATCTGCTTCAAGTGCAAGTTGTGGCTCATTTAAACCATGTTGTACTGAATCAAACTATAGTATCTGATGCTGGATTTTCCCAATAAACCAAAGGTTAAAGCAATTACTGTTCCTGGTTTGGATATAATAACAAACCTTAGTGCTTTAAACCCAATAGTGGGTATTTCCAATTTCTTCTTATAGTGAGCACCTAAAGAAGAGACAGGTAAAGTGCTTGCTCTTAAGACACAAGCAGGCTCATTCATTTGAGCTGCCAAATGTACAAGTTGGCCCCTGTGCTTCTACTTAATAGGGCTGCCAACTTTACTAAAACCATGTTTAAAGTTACAATATGCATTTTAATTGGAAACGCACAACCATCTTATAGAAAAGTGTGCTTTTCCAACTCAGTTGGAAACTTGGTAATCAGGTATCAAACTCTTTTGCTCCTATTTCTGGGCACTCCTAACCCTCTCCTCCCGTAAAATGTACAAATAGAAATACATTTTTTAAAGCAAGAAAAAAATATACCTAAATCTGAGCTTCTTCTTGATACTACCACGCCTAATTTCAGATCATGCCAAAGCACCGTAATGTTTCCAGATCATATTGTAATACTTTTTTTTTTTTAAGGGACCTGGAAAGCAGCAGCATTTCTGTAGCTGAGAGCCAAAGGAAAAACAGCCCTGCCATTTCCAATATAAATACAGCACATCGCTGAAAGGGCCCAAATGATAAGCAGCTTTCCGGTCTTCCTTGCATCCTCCAACGAGGTTTGCTCTGATCACTGACTCAGTTGCGTTCCCATGAAGTGCAGAGGAAGGAAACCAGAATGCCATGAATTCAGGAAGCTTCTATTTTTTTTCTACTCTTGTTCAACCAACCAACTAACTAGCCACATTGGGTATGGCTCACATCCCCCAGTGGCAATGAGAATGAACAGATGTCAGCAAGTTTGATTACAGCGAACTGGGGCTTTCAATACAGTAAAAGGCGCCTGCAGTATGAAATTAACCGTTAAGTTTTGAGGGTGCTGGGTGCCCATCTTAACACCCGAGAGGGACTGTAGGGAAGGAGATGGTCTTTCAGATATTTGAAGCCTATGCTAGAGAACTGAATCAGCCTCCACACCATTAAATAATTAAAATGTAGTCCAGTAGCACATTAGAGACCAACTAAGCTTTCATGAAGAAGTGTGCATGCACACGAAAGTTTATACCCAGAACAAACTTTTGTTGTTGTTTAGTCGTTTAGTCGTGTCTGACTCTTTGTGACCCCATGGACCATAGCACGCCAGGCACTCCTGTCTTGCACTGCCTCCCGCAGTTTGGTCAAACTCATGTTCGTAGCTTCGAGAACACTGTCCAACCATCTCATCCTCTGTCATCCCCTTCTCCTAGTGCCCTCAATCTTTCCCAACATCAGGGTCTTTTCCAGGGAGTCTTCTCTTCTCATGAGGTGGCCAAAGTATTGGAGCCTCAGCTTCATGATCTGTCCTTCCAGTGAGCACTCAGGGCTGATTTCCTTCAGAATGGAAGAACAAACTTAGTTGGTCTCTAATGTGCTACTGGACTATTTTTTAATTTTTTTATTTCGACTGCGTCAGACCAACATGACTACCTATCTGAATCTAGCATTAAATAATGTCAGTTTTGCCTATGGGTTCAGGCTGCATCAATGTAGAAATTGATCAAAGGTTCTCAGATTGCCCACTCCAAAGGACGAGTTCACGAATCTATATTCATGTATATTCATGCCCCTCTGACTTTGCAACGCCATTGCGTAGGTGAAACGGGCAATTGTTTCATACAAAAAACTTTCAACGAACCTATGTATGACAACCACGAGTCACTGAGACATATGTCAATGTATATTACATATGCACCTGCTGCCTCAATGATATAAAGCTGCCATCAGAATAATCTGAACACTCCCCTCCCCCATCCCACCCAGGAGAAATGCATTACTCTACAGCAGAAAAGCACATTGTACAATCCTATGCACGTCGATTTAGAAGGTTTGTTGCGTCCAATGGGGCTTAATCCCTAGCTGTAAAACTGTTTAGAATTGTGGTCTTTAAGAAGGAAGTTCTAAGCAAACCATCTCGCTTCAAGCGTTTTGATCTTACCACAAAATGTTTTGTTTGCCTCTAAGGTTTTAGTTTCCTTTGGCAGAGCCATGCCGTATCACTTGCTCCACGTGCCAATAGAAGCCACGAGCGTTTTACACACCCCTTGGCTACACTTTTCAAAGTTCATTCATTTACGAGTCCACTTTCTTCTCAAGACGTTTGAAGTACAGTACTAAAGTACTGCTGTTTCCCATGTCGTTCCAAGTGTGTTTGTTGGGGGAAGGAATCCTCAACTTTTCTAAAAATTAATTTTTAAATATTTTCTTCTTTAGACATGTTTTTAACAGTTAACGTTTAGTCAGGCAAAGCATAACAGAGAATATCGGAAAGCGCCAAGATGTGTATATTATTTTTAAAGTTGTTTTTTCCCCGAGCAGCCCAATCTCAATCAAATGTAAAGCAATCACACAAAGCAAGCCGCTCATTCAGGTCATACATACAGACTTGATTTGGAAGGTTTCTGACATAAATGGCATTAACAAAAAACTGTCAACATAAGCGGTGAAGAAACTGCATTGATTTAAACCAAAATCTAGGAGGAGTGGGGGATAGGCCCAATTAAACCACACTTATGAGCTAACCTGAATCTACCCAATCCATAATCCTCATTCTGACATTAGCCAATTAGGGAAATGTAGATTGGGGAGATGGGTGATTGAAAATGACTCGCTTGCAGCATCATGTATTATGTTCAGCTGGGACCTGGACAAAGGAACCAAATTCCAAATTCTCCTAACCTTGCACCAGGAGAATCCACCTGCCCAGCCCTTTGTTTCAAATTAACTGTAGCTAAGCTTAACCACAGGACGGGGGTGGCTCTGTGGGTTAAACCACAGAGCCTAGGGCTTGCCGATCAGAAGGTCGGCAGTTCGAATCCCCGCGACGGGGTGAGCTACCGTTGCTCGGTCCCAGCTCCTGCCAACCTAGCAGTTCAAAAGCACATCAAAGTGCAAGTAGATAAATAGGTACCGCTCCAGCGGGAAGGAAAACGGTGTTTCCGTGTGCTGCTCTGGTTCGCCAGAAGCGGCTTAGTCATGCAGGCCACATGACCTGGAAGCTGTACGCCGGCTCCCTCGGCCAATAGCGCGAGATGAGCGCCGCAACCCCAGAGTCGGTCACGACTGGACCTAATGGTCAGGGGTCCCTTCATCTTAAGCTTAACCACAGTTTGTTCCCACCAACAGTCTCCCCCCAACAGTACCCTTGTTGTGGGTGGAACTGGTGTAGACCATCCAGCCCTTTGAATGGGTAGCCACTGGAAGCCCTGTTAAAGAGCAGGACATGACTCGAGTAAAATAAAGAAATAAATACTAATTACCAACATGAAATTGCTCTAATATCTACAGACAGTAAGTTGCCGCTGCAAGATACGTCTGACTTTTCCAAGTTAGGCAATACACATTTCAGATGTTTTCAAATAATGTATGACTATTCTGCCTTCACCTCCCTGACCTACACAGTTCCTCCCCCCCCCCATTTTTCAAGGCTGAGAGCCTAGCAAAGCCTCAATATGGTCTTAAGATATTTCCCAGAAAGAGTTTAGGCTTCAGTACTCAACACAATGGGAACAAGCTCTCCATTCACTGGTGGGAGTCAGCGGGGAGAAGGGTTTGCCATCCTCAGCAAATTATTTTTATAAACAGCGAATTAAAACCATGAAGGCGCTCTCATTCCAAAGCCCACAGGAGAAAGTTCTGACCCCTCTAGAAGAATCCCATGGAATGAAAACAAAGAATCCAAGAACATGAAATCCAACACATGACCATACAAAAACACCCACTTTGAAAAAGTCACATAACTTTCAAAAGGTGCCTGGCCTAGTCTATTCTGTTCCAGGTTTCACAACAGGTCTGCAACATTTTACTGATAATATTGAAGGAAAGCACGGCTATTAAAAGTGTGCCAAAATCTGGCCCCCTTAGCAAGATACCCGCAGCCATGCAGGACCTATTTTCCTATGGTGTGCCCTCTGAGCATGAATTCTGCAGCCATGTGCATGAGACCAGTGTGGGTACTTGGGGTGGAAAAAATGGGGGGGGGAATCCACATCCTGGAGCAAAATAATCTGATCAGCAGCCCCCAGTTCAAAGGTAGACTGGTACAGTAGGATACCCAAACTTATCAAGGTAATGAAAAGTGTACTGTTTAGAAACAATAGTTACCTGACCAAAGGATTAATATTTGCACTAAAAAATGCAAAATAGAGGGAAGGCACTTAAAAACAATGTTCTCACACTGCAACAGTTTTAAACATGCAAAAAGAGTATATTGCAAAGACAGACTGAAATGCTTGAGGAAACTATGAGTGCCTTTTTCCTTGCTGGAAAACAATGGGCGAAGGGAGGAAGAGATGGAGGCACAACTGGGTTTTTTTTCCTTCTTGATTTATAATTCCCCTTGCCATCACAAAACAGATTTTCATCCTGCATCATTTTCCAGGAAAGTTAGAATCACAGGATGAGAAGAACAGGCTGATAGATAAACAATGACAGAAAACTGCTCACGTTACGAGTTCCTCACTTTATCTTACTTTGCTTTGGATGCCGAGTCAGGAAGAAAAAAAAAGATGTATCTGGGGAAATTGATCCTGGTTAGAATCATGAACTATGAGCCTGGCATGGAAAAGGCAGACAAAATGGAATCCACAAAGACGGATGAGTGAAATCAGTGCAACTCAGTTGGACTTCAAAATACCGCATGATAAGCCAACTTGCTGTCCCCTGCATAAACATCTCGTTGCCACTGTGTTTTTGATGTGGGGTCCTTTTGTAAATGTGACCTTCAATATTTCATACAGCTCATTATTTATGGTGTTTTTCCTTGCTCTCAGGCCCTGGGAAATGTCACACTGGATAGGGAATGGGCCTGGTATAAGGAGCTGAGTTCCTGTGGCATTGGACATCTTAAAGGCCCACAGCAGGCTTAAGGATGATTCACATAACCAACCCGTGTGAGAAAGGATACGTGAGGGGGCTCAGCCATGCTACAGCCACACCACCTGTTTTAATATTACTCCTGATTTGTTTCTGTGCAGATGCAACACTACTCCAAAGTTAAAGCAACCCGCAAATGGGGTGGGGGGTGGGGGTGGGGTAATTCGCACAGGGAAACACATTGAAGGTCTGCACCAAGCCTTAGAATTTACTGAAAATGTAAAAAACAAACAAACACAATACCATACTTGTTGAGCTTTATAGCCTGCTTTCATATTTACACTAATTTCCATGCATGTGTGAATAGGGCTTGGCACGTTACAGTTCAATGATCCTGAGGAGATTCAAATGCCACTCACGTCCTTTCAGGAAGAAGTACTAAGCCTATGTCTATCTAGAAACACTAAAATGGCAGCTTGGGATTTCTGCTGGAATCGTCCACAGTGACCTAGACTGGAGAAAAATCTAGAGCCACTGCTGAATTCAACGAGGCTTGTTTCTGAGGAGAATGAACAGGATTGCAGCGTAAGTCAGGTAACACGGCCATATGGTGGATTTTGTCTATGCAACTAGAGAGCCGTGTAAACATGGCCGTTTGATCTGCAAGTATTATAAACAGGGATCTATATCAGCATCAAGGGATGCATTGCACTTGAAGAGCCGACTTAAATTAGCAATCCATGCAAATATCTGTCCTTCAGAGGGCCATAAAGACTGTTTTATAACAGGTAACTATTCAAATCGCAGGTGCTTCAGCTATACCAGACAAGTACTGTACTTCCACCTGCAGAAGGCTGGCAATACAGAGAACAGCTGGATGGCCACAAATTTGCTGTTTAACGGGTCTGTAATTAAAGTACCGACTTTTTTTGGTGGGGTGGGGAGGAATTGCTCACATTCCTGCCTGATGTTGCCGAAGTCTCCTCCTGGCACATTTATTTATTTAATTTCATTTGTGAATCGCCACTTATGAAGCACTTTGAAGCAATCTTACAATACAATAAAACCACATATAAAACAACTGCATGCATAAAAACAGTCAAAACAATTTTGAATCCAATGCAGACACAGGACTCAGCAACATTGGGCAAAGAAAACGAGCCTTATGTGTGTTGTTTATGCATTCTAACGCTGTGGCACCAGGTGGCACTGTGGAGTTCTGTTTTTGCTTACCCCCTTCCCCTCTGACAGTCAGCCAAAAACTGCCTCCATATGTAAATCTTATGCAGATTTATGCCACGGACAGGTCCCCAGAGTTTTTTCAGTACCTAGCAACTCTTCCTGAGATACTCTCCCTGCAAACCATGGTCTCAAAATCGGGAGCAAATGTTACATTCCGTAGTGGTCAACAGTGCTTACGTCACCTTGTGGTACGTGAGCCATTGCTGCTGGGTGAGTCAGGCGGCAGCCAAGTCAGCATAGAACCATTGGATCAGCGCAGTCAATCTGGCATCACCCCGTTTGGCACCTCACCGCACCTGGTAAGCAGCAGCGACTCACCTGCCAGGAGGTCAGGTAAGCCCCTCCACCCCACTGAGCCGTCTGCTATTGGTGACACCTGCAGCAAGGCAGCGGTCTTAACTATGAAGAGTAGAATGAAACAGAGCTTCGGGTACCTTGTGACTTCTTGTTGTAGTCTGGCAACGCTGGGCACGTAGAACATGACCCCAAAGAACAGCAAAGGCTCGCTGGCAAACTTGTCCAGCTGCTTTTTCAGCGGTTTCTCCAATTCCACCCATCGCACTTGCTGGCTCTTGCTGTGAAACCAAAGGCCAAAATAGTGTGTCTGGAGAAGGGGAGGGAGAGTTTAAAAGCAGGTTTATTCGCTGGGCAAAGTTTACAAAGAGCAAAACCCCTCTCCCGTTTCCTCCCTCCCATCTATGTGTATTAACAGTTACCAAATAATAATAGGTTTCATTTTTAGGAACCTAAGAATTTGCCTCAGACCAAGTCAGAGCTGCAGAACTATCCAGAGCCGCTGGCACAATGTTTGGCATTGATACCCCAGGGTTTCAAACAGAGGACAATTCTCAGCCCTACCTTAAGATGCCAGGGATTGAACCAGAGGCCTTCCACATGCAAGGTACGGTAAATGCTCTACTGCTAAGCTACTGCTTCACTCTTCCATCCTATACTAAATGGCAAACTAGTTAGATCTCCAACTCTGGCCATCCAAGTTTGGGGAATAATTCATATGACTTTTCACAGTAGCTTAGTGGTTGAATTTCACACGGCATCTGGGCTTGTGAATGGGTTCAAGACATTCTGGGATTCTGGCACCAACATACACCTTGCACTTAGAATTTATGATCAAAGATTAGGAAACAACTGAATTTTTGTCAGTCCTGAGATCAGAATAAATGTAACACTTCCCCATCCTTTGATTAGGCCTAAGAGATCGCACCTCTCTCAAACGCAAGTTTCCTCACTCCGCGCACCCTCCCAAATGGCTTGATGTTATAATTGGTTAAAGGAAGAACTAGAACTCAGAAGTTGAGAAAATGCTTTCCACGCAGAAGGTCCCAGATTGGGGTGGAGTTGGGGACTCTACTGGAGACCTTGTAGGGATAGATGAACAAATAGTCTGACTTCATGTAAAGACAGCTCCCTGTATCACCACGGACATCAACCATGGTTAGCTCTAAGAGTGAGCTCATGAACCAAGGTTTGAAGCCAATTTCAGATCCTAGGTTAGGAACAAAATAACCACTTGGCTTGTTTCGTTCCTCTGTGTTGTCAGAGCAAGCATCCCATTTGTCAGATTTCAGTGTGGATTAAAGTGCAGGCTAGTTCAAGTGACTTGCAGACTGCCAAGACATCTTATGGGCTCTACATGCAGAAGTTGACCTGGCCTGGCCGATTGCTCTTACTTCAACACTGGCCGTGGAACAGGATAGCATCCACCAGTATATACTTGATGGCAGCAGGCTATTCGACCAGACTGTGATACACACAGACTTGCTCTTTAGTGGACAAGCAATGGTGTGGAAGCTCAGGAGGAAGGGATGTAGGGGTTGTGATCGCTGCCCCGCCCAGCAACACCTGCTGCCTGAGGCCTAATATTTGGGCCAGCCCTGCTGTTTGCTGATCCTGCCATGAGCTTTGGAAGCTGCAAGCAGGGCCGTCTCAAGCATGTCGGTCGCCCTGGCACCGTGGTGCGGAGATCGCTCCGGCGCCCTAGCCCTAGTGGGCGGGCGCAGCGCGCTGCACGGCTTTGCCGCACGGCGCCCCCCCCCCTGCCAGCCCCGCGCCACCCAGCCTACCCCTAGAGCCGGCCCTGGCTGCAAGGCAGCAACAGAGGATGCTCCAACTACAGGTAGAGGCCAAAGGTGGATTCACTGCACTGTCTGAGCAAGTGGGTCATCCTCTTTCACTGCCTCTTTTTCCATTATGGGCAGGACATTTTGCAGTCTTGTAACTCCACTACAGACATACAGAAAATAAAGCAAAGGGTCTGTGGAGCAGAGGTATCAATGTTACCATCTGTGAAATCCCGGTTGCTTTAAATATCCTTTCACGACCTTTGAAATCAACCAAAGGCATGCTTCATTCTCAAAGCCAAACACCAGAGATCTCAGTGAAAATATGACACTGAACGCAAAGCAAGAAAAGACAACAATGGAATCAGAGCGATTACCATTATTTCATGCATCAGGGTGAATTCGGGTTTCCAGTGCTGGTTGTGTTAAAATGAGTGTCCCGTGAGCCCAAGCCATGGGTGTGGTTTAAACTTACATCATTTCGAGGCTTTACAGTAGAACAGTACAGTAATTAAAAGCAGCTTCTAACAGAAGCAGCTTCCAGTGGGATTTAAAAATAAATAAATAGATGTGCTACAGACAGGGAAAGAGGCATAATTCTTCAGAAGAGATTCCAGAAACAATGTTACTTACTGTACTTATTTATTTATTTAAAAAGGATTATCTGAGGCTCGTCCAACATTCCAAGCAAAAAAATGAGCGAGCACAAATTTCTCTCCTCGATGCCTGGCAAGCAAGTGCTGGTTTGCACAGAAAGCTGCCCACTGCGTACAGCTCAAGACATTTATGTGATGACTGGACTGGAGGGAGTGGGGGAGGAACTGGCCTCGATGGAATGCAGCACGAGCAGGGATAACTTATCCTGCATTGAAAGCACAGTGCTTCACTAGCTCAACAATCAAGTTGCATTCGCGAGTTGTGAATTTTGTCAGTAAAAAATGGGGATGGGGAGGGTGCCTTGTAACTATTTTCCAGTGAAATACAGTGGTACCTTCGGTTCTCAAACTTAATCCGTTCCAGAAGTCCGTTCAACGTCCTGAAATCTTTTGAAAACCGAGGCGCGGCTTCTGATTGGCTGCAGGAGCTTCCTGCAGTCAAGTGGAAGCCGCATCGGAGGTTCGGTTTCTGAAAAACATTAGCAAACCAGAACACATACTTCCAGGTTTGCGGCATTCGGGAGCCAATTAAGCCGTCCGAGAACAAAGGTACCACTGTACAGAAATATCCGCAGGAGTGGAACTCTGAACATGTTTGATTGTTTGATGCCCTGCCTCAAGAGGAAACATTAACACGAAAAGGAGCCTTTTCGCTTAGGGAGAAAGAGAATGAAGTTCTCTTTCAGACCACTTAAGAGAGTTAGGACCTGACAGGAAATATCACTGAATCACCATCCAAACCGTAGGTAATGGACTTTTATGTAAGCAGAGTACGTTTGCCAAAGTTCCACTCAGTGATAAGATCGGGCCAGTTCCAAGAATAACATGACTCTAATAAACAGATTCCAAATGACAAACAGCTTGAACTAAAAATATGCCAAATTGCAGGTGGCAGATGGTCTTTCCCTGGGTTACCCTCACCTCTCGCAATTCCAGCCTCTGAGCCACGGCCTCCAGACATTCCTGCCCAGTGCTCTCCACAGAGAGCGTGCACTCAATCACGTTGTTGTCCAACAAGCGGATCCGAGTCATAAAGCAGTTCTTGCTCCGGACATTGTAGCGCCTGGTCCTTCGCAATTTCAACCCAAACGGCATGGCTGCTGGGGCAAAGGGAAAGCGTCCCTGCTGCTTCGCCTTCTCACGCTTTAGATCTTCTTAGCAAGAGAGACTTGAATGATGCTCCTCCGGTGGCTGCTCTTCTCCTCCAGGTTTGGGAAAGGTTGCCCATGCCAAAGGCAGATCCCTGCTGGGGGAAAAACACACACACACAAATGGAAAAATGAGGTTTATTTGCTTTGGGTTAAGCGGAGCAGTATTTTTGCCTTTATGTAATGGTCATTGCCTTGCAAGCACAGTTAAAACCAGCTTCCTTCCACCCAGACAGAATTATCTTCATCGCCATCGCCAATTTATTAATCACCTTCCAAGCCACCATCTCAAGGCAATTTACATATAATTAAGAACAATTACCTTGACACAAGCCAGAAGTGACGACTAGCTTTGAAGGAGCACTGAATGCATGCTCTGCCCCACATGTGCAAACACAACATTCTCCGCAGTGATGGCATTGCAAAGGTACACTGTCCTGTTTTAACTCTCTGACCGCGCCCACATGTCATGTTAAGCCGCAAACCAGGAGTCACCAAACTTCTTAGGCTCATGGGCACTTGGGGATTTTGGAACAAGTACCATGGGTATCACACTGTTGTTTTTATCCCACTTCTCCAAATTAACCTCCATCCCCAACAGAAAGTGTATACACACACACACACACACACACACTTTGCTTTGCCAAGCAATGCGGTTCAATGTCGGATCCAGTAGACTTAATATGAGCCTTGGAAAGCAGGCAGAGAGCTGAAGGAGGAAACGCAAAAGAGCATCACACTTTTTCTTCTTCTGTTTGTTCTATGAATAAAATTGTCACCATCCTCACCACCTCATGATTAAGGGGGCAATGGGGGCAGGGGCATTCAGAGCCCTCATGGATGCCAGAGGAAGACCTCATGGACATTATTCGAACCATAGGCAACTTGTGGGTGACTCCTAATGGTTATACTGTAATAATAATTCTCTCCTTCTTTCCCCCATGACTGTAAACCAGGGGTGAGGAACCTGTGGCTCTCTGGCTCTGGTTGAATTCCAACTCCCATCAGTCCCATTGGTTGGGGGTTATTTATTTATTCCCTGCCCTTCATCCCAAGGTCCCTAAGAATGATGGGAGCTGGAGTCTAACAACACCTGAAAGGCCACAGGTTCCCCATCCCTAGTGCAAACCATGGTTTAGAGCTACATGTACAGCAAATGCTAACCCTGTTCCCTCGTAAACCTGAAGTGGAAAACATGGCTCTAAGACTAGCAGCAGTCATGGTTTGCATCTAACTCTAAACCATGATTAACTCTGACACGAAAGGAATTCACTCTGAAGGAGAGAGCAAAAATTGTACAGTGGTACCTCGGGTTACAAACGCTTCGGGTAACAAACGCTTCAGGTTACAAACTCCTCTAACCCAGAAATAGTACCTCAGGTTAAGAACTTTGCTTCAGGATGAGAATTAGAAATTGTGCTCCGGTGGCACGGCGGCAGCAGGAGGCCCCATTAGCTAAAGTGGTGCTTCAGGTTAAGAACAGTTTCAGGTCCGTTAAGAACGGACCTCCGGAACGAATTACCGTAAGTTCTTAACCAGAGGTACCGCTGTATTTGTTCCCAAGGACAACTCGTAATTTGCAACCATGGCTTATGAAAAGCCAAGAAGAGGTTGTGTTGGATTAAAAGGCATTCCGAGCACTAAATAAGAATTAAGTTTCTTGGAGGAAAAAAACCTCAAGTTCTAATATATGCCTATAGCTAACGAACATTCTGCAATATGCCCAAGACAATAAATAGCTTGATATGAAGTAGTGGGAAGAATGAAAGGAAACTCAACAAAGGTCACAGAGGATAGGGCTACGTAGTGCCTGAGCTCTGCTTTTGTAAACTGCAGTTTTGCCAGTGGACTTTATCTAAACTTATTGTTTAATTAAAATACATTTCCATTAACTAGATAAGTCACACCCTTAGACTAAATTAACTATTTGATAGTTCTCTGTTAAGATAAATAAATATAACTTCCATTCTTTTTGGCATTCAGAACTTGGCAGGAAGAGAAAGAAGGAAAACGCAAACTGCAAACACTCTATACAAAATGTAGAAAGAAAATGGATAGATGGAGGCTGCAACCCTATATATCCATATACCTGGGAGTAAGACTCATTGAACTCAATGGGGCTTACCTTCAAGTAGACATGTATAAAATTGCATGGCCAACACCAAGCAAGGAGGAGTCAAGATGTCATCATTTTGCTCCTATTAGAAACTACGAATTCTTAAAAATAAAGAACAGCGCATTTTTCTCCTTTGTTCTCTTATGGAATTAAACTCATGAAGCTTATTCATCAGAGAAACCATGAGACATAGTAAACTAGTATTCCAAGAACTTGTTTGATTTCTTGCCATGGAATGTGCTTTACAACTTGTAACACAAAGCAAGTACAATTCGATATAAAGGTTTCTTTTCAAAAAATGAAAAACTAAGTACATAAATTTATCTTAAACAGGCCTGCCCAAATGCTCTGTGCATCTGTTCACAGTGAAGGCACAAGATGCTATTTTAAAAATGCCGTGAGAAACATTCCCGTGAAACAAGCTGTGCTTGTACAGGATGGAATGTAATACTGATTTTGGTCACCTCCATCGAATAAAACACCCTTCAGATGGTGCCAATCTGTACCTTTAGATCCCGCAAGGGGGGGTGGGATTTACAGGGAAAGTGTTGGAAGCATTTTAGACATGCCTTGACTCAGTTACTTTCCCACTCCTAGATCAGGGGTGGGAAGATTGATCAAGATCCACAGGAGGTAGGAAAGCAGGTAGATCTGTGGGTGCTTTGCAGTGGTCGGGAGAGTAAGTCTCTGACTCGCAATTCCTCCGCAAACAAAGCTGATGGAAAGAAATAAAGCTTAGCAGGAAACCTGGAATGATCTTTTCGTGTGAAAGGACTGCAAGCTCAGTTCTGTTGAGGATAGAGAAATCCCTGAGCTGAATGTGTGCTCATACACGCCCTAAGCCTATGCCCATCTACCGTATGTGGATGCCTGCTCTCTTCAGCCACTATCTTGCAGCTGACTTTGACTGGTGGACCCTGAGGTTCTACTAAAACAGGGCTGGGGAACATGTGGTCCTCCAATGTTGCTATACAGTCGTACTGTAGCGTGGAACCTTACTTCAGTGGCTTCTCAAGGATCACAGAAGAGGTTGTGAAGAAATAGGAAGTAAGTTTATTGCTGACAGCAATAGGCCCAGAACCCCAAGGTTCTGGACCCCGATCAATGGTTGTCCAGGGGTTCATCAGATATTACATATTCATATATTGCATTAAGCATCAAGCCAATGAGCTTCGGACAGCACCTCAGAATCCCTCCTTGTATCTGTGGCCTCATGAGGGGATTCACTTCTGCTTTCTTGTACTGACCTTTGGGGCATTCTTACGCTTTCCCCAAGTTACCCTGTTAGGCCTTTGATTTAGCTTAGCAAGTGAATAAATCTCCTGATGTCAGGGTACCTTTGTGCCAGATATATTCCAGGCACCCAGTCTCAATGTGTCACCCAACATCCTGTTCCAGCTGAACCTCTGGGGACATGGGACTATATAACATATAGTAGTTGACCTCCTCCTTGGGCCATCTGTTTAGCTAAATGTGTTGTTCTGCTAATTCAGCTGTAAATCGCAAGAGCACATTGTAATATGATTTCTTACAAGGCACAATCTTAAATACATAGGGCCTTCTCGGTAGTGGCACCCACCCTGTGGAATGCCCTCCCACCAGAGGTCAAAGAGAACAACAATTACCAGACCTATAGAAGGCATCTTAAGGCAGCCCTGTTTAGGGAAGCTTTTAATGTTTGATGGATTTCTGTATTTTAATGTTTTGTTGGAAGCCGCCCAGAGTGGCTGGGGGAACCCGGCCAGATGGGCGGGGTATAAATAAATAATAATAATTATTATTATTATTGATGATGATTACACAGAATACAAATTTATGAGCATATTATGATAGAAAAGCATAAAGATAATAGGTAAAAGTAGGATTATATATGTTTCCTTCAGGTAGGGTGCATCATCCCTCCCCTTTTGTAATGGCTTGGCGACCTTTTCCCCATTTCCCTACTAGGCATGTGATATAGCATCGGCAAGCAGAACCCAAAAAAATCTCCCCTTTTGGCCAGCTAAGCAAAACCACCCTTGGTCCCAAATATCCTGTGTGCCAACGCGGCTTCCAATTGCGTGCTGGAATCTCCTGCAGCCAATTGGAAGCCACACCTTGGTTGAATGTTTTCGGAAGTCAAATGGACTTCCGGAATGTATTCCGTTCGACAACCAAGGTACGACTATACTACAAACCTCCCATCATTCCTGGCTGGGGCTGATAGGAGTTGGGAGTCCAAAACTTTCTGGAGGGCAAAAGGTTTCCAACTCCTGTACTGAAAGAGCAAAGTAGATCTTACAGGCCTAAAGACTTGAGAGCAGAGGAAAGTCTTCTTAGGAGAATTAAAAAAAAAAAAAACTTTCAGGGAACAGTTCCTGAAAGGCAAGCCAGAACCACAAAGCATGCAAAGCTGAAAACTTTCCTTGCTTTAAATTTGAAAGGCGTACGAACTCCTTGGTACATGGTGGCATCTGTTAAAGTTTCATTACCAGACGGTTCCCATGGTGTCTGTCTTGCTGCTATCTCAGACCCACATTCTGGATGTAGCAGCTGCTAAGGGACAGCCAGGATTTGGAAGCTTCTGCGAATAAACTTAAAGTAGCTAACATGCACCAGGTAGTTTGCCTCTATTGATTCTCCAGGTTATTCCTTGGCATGCTCTGCCTGCATAATTTTTGTTTGATGTTATCTTGCACTATCTGAAGGAAACGTTAACGTAAGGCTGACTGACTAGAACAGTCAACCACACCACGTTGCAATGTTATCTTGCAATTGTATCATAACTTAGCTGGCATGCCAATCTTGGAGAAGGTTGGCTTATGAATTCCTTGATGTGCCGCAGCAACTCTTTTGCATAAGCACAGAATAACAGCAAACAAGTCTCACTAAAGTTAAACTCAGCAAGGTGTATTTCCCTATAAATCTGCACTAGGAGTGCAGCTTTGGTAATGCCTTCCATTGTTTCCAGCAGGGCTTTGGGTGACTAATTTTCTGTCATTCAGGTCAACATGTTAAATGCAGGAATAGCCTATGACCATTCCCAACAACCTCCTTTATGTCATAGGCTTATGGTAGCATAGTGTGCCATGCTGTGAAACGCACAAGCAAGTTCATCTTAGATATATACAGTACATGCATACATGTTAATATATACTCTTTCCCTTTTTAAAAACATACAGTAATATTACTAACAGCCTCTGGAATTCTTCCAGCATTCCGTATATTACAGAACTACAGCACACCTATCTGAACTATGCAGTTCTGGGCATGGCATGGATAAGGGGATAATTAGCACAACTTGCTTGATGAGGTGCAAGCCTGCACTTTTAAGAGAGGGCATTAAAGAAGTGCCAAATTCCAGAGACAGGTCTCATCTGGAAAGATTTGCTTACTTACCTGCTGTTGGAATATGTAGCTCCAAGAATAAAAGCAGGTTTTTAGAAGGAACAGTTTTTCAGCTAACTAGCAGCTTCTAGAGCTTCCCGTTTCAAGTTAAGATTGATTTAGCCAATATTTTTTTTACCACATATGCAAGGCTTTGTTCACTGTCTTTGGGAAGCTGTCCGGTCTCAAGTGCTCCAGCAGGGTCCATTGTGGGGAAATTATAATGGCAGGTAGCTTCCCTGATCCTGCTGCCGCCACCAGATAAGCCCACAGCTGGGGAAGGGACCAGCCAGACAACAGGATCCCTGGCTACTAGCCATAATGGCCATGCTTTGCCTCCACGGCTAGAAGCAGTAATGCTTTTCTGAATCCCAGTTGCTGGAAACCACTATCCCAATTCAATTCAGGACTTACCACAGTTTGGCGGGGGAAATGTTAGGAGCTTCAAACTCAGATCTTGTTAAGTTGCACATACTATGGTCCTACCTAAGCCTTTCTTTCTAGTGGAAAGCACGAAAGATGCTCTCAAGTTGCCACAGCTAGCTGTGACATTCCTTTTTAATGTTGTTGTTTTTTCTGGCACTTCTCGCCAGCAGCAGCAGCAGCAGCAAACAAAAAGGCTTCCCTCTTGGAAATATCCCTAGTATATTCATTCATTTCAGGAATGCTTTGTTCCTCGTGGTTCCACCCCCAGGGCTGTGGGGAGACAGAGATTATGGCACTCTTAATCAGTACTGCACAGTTAACCATTAAGTCAGCACCCTGGGCTACATGGGCTGCCCAGCAAAAGTGAAGGAAACCTCCTTGTCTGAGGGCCGCTTCACGGTTTATTCAGCATTCGGGTTTGCAGTGGGAACACAGTTGACGACACACCTGTTTCCTTTGGCAAAGATAAAGGGCATGGAAAGGGATGTGTGCCGTTAAACATCCATTCATCTAGCTGCCCTAATCAAAAAGAGAAATCTTCACGGTAAGAGCACACAGGGATGAAAGATACTACCTGTCACAACAGCCACATAAAATGTGGGCTGGAGCTGTTTTGCAATGAAACAGTCTCTGTTTCTTTGTTTGTTTATAAGATTTCTTGATACCCACCCTTCACCATAAGGTCCCAGGTCAGGTTACAGCAGTATACTCATGCAATTTAAAAGAATTGACACAGCAAAGGAGTTTATACGCAGCTGTTAAAAACAAGTAAAACCATTTCAAATGGAGAGATGTAGAAAACAACGTTCCACCAAGGATCAGTACTTGGACCTGCGCTTTTTAACTTGTTCAGAAATAATAATAATAATAATAATAATAATAATAATAATAATAATAATGTCTGGTTTCCCCAGACACTCTGGGCAGCTTCCAACAGAAAAATAAAATAAAACAATCCATTAAACATTAAAAGCCTCCCTAAACAGGGCTGCCTTCAGATGTCTTCTAAAAATCTGGTAGCTGTTTTTCTCTTTGACATCTGGTGGGAGGGCATTCTACAGGGTGGGCGCCACCACTGAGAAGGCCCTCTGCCTGGTTCCCTGTAACTTGGCTTCTCGCAACGAGGGAACCGCCAGAAGGCCCTCGGCACTGGACCCAGGAGTCAGAGGTGAGCAGTTAGGTGGCCAAATTTCCTGACAAGACTAAATTGTCCAGGGTCACTGAAACACAAAGGGATTGTGGAGAGCTCCAAACGGACATCCCCAAACTGAGTGACTATGTTGTGAAACAGCATATGCAATTAAATACAAACAAATGTAAAAATGATGCTCGTCAGGTCAAAAAATCTTAACTTCACATTTACACTCATGGGGTCTGAACTGGCAGTGACTGACACTTGGGGGTAGGTGGTAGACAGCTCAATGAAGATGTTGAGCCTGTCTGCACATCCGCTGTGAAAAAGGCTGGTTTTATGCAAGGGGTCATTAGGAAACGAACTGAAAATAAAGCTACCGATATCATAATGCCGTTCTAGAATTTTGTGGCACAATTTCATTTGGAATACTGTGTACAGTTTTGATAGACTCCCCTCAAAAAAGGATATTGTAGAGTTGGAAACAGTTCAGAAAAGTACAACCAAAATGATCAAGGGGAATAATAATAATAATAATAATAATAATAATAATAATAATAATATATTATTATTTATACCCCGCCCATCTGGCTGAGGAAAGACTGCAGTATTTGGGACTTTATAATTTAGGGGAAAGGAGACCTAAGAGGTAACATGATAGAAGTTCGTGCAATTATGCAAGGCATGGAGCAAGTGGATAAAGAAAAGCTTTTTCTCCCCTTGTCAACACACTAGATCTCATGGATGTCCAATGAAGCTAAATGTTGGAAGATTAAGGACAGATAGAAGAACGTTCTTAGTCACTGAGCACATTGTTAAACTATGGAACTCACTCCAACAGGGGGAAGTGATGGCAAACCGACTTGCATACAAGTTTGTGGAGAATAACACTATCAATGGCTACTACCCACAATGGCTCTGCTCTGCCTCTACACGGTTGAGGGCGATAATGCTTCTTAATACCAGTCTCTATAACCACAGGAGAGAAGAGTGCTCTTGAGCGTGCGGCTTTCCCACAGGTATCTGATTAGGCACTGTGATAACAGGATGCTGGAATAGATGGGACACTGGCTTCATCCAACAGACTCTTATGTTCTTTTGAGTTTCATAATTTAGGGGCTGACGCAGACAAAACCCACTCCCATCCCCACACTTCTGAGGGTGGTGGAACTACCAAGAGAGCAATTCAAGTAGATTAAACTTTCTACTTCAACTAGTCTGCAGGGATGCATAACAAGGTCATGTCTCAGGGCATATTTTTAGCAGAAACTTAAACCTAGTTTACAAGGAATTCCCGCACCGTAAGGAACTATCATTTTGCAAAGGATTTCTAACGGAGAATTCGTATTCCTTCACCAAACAATTCCCAGGGTTATTAGGTAGAAGTATATAGCTGTTATCCTTGGTGGCACCACCAATATTTTCCTTGCTGCTTTTTCCTCCCAGAAAGAGAGGGGGGGGGAGAAAACAGAAATAAAAGTAGGTCAAAGAGAGAAGTTGAAAACTAGAGAAGGAAGTAGAGGGGTGTACGGAAAGAGAAAGAGAAAAGATATACAGTACAGAAATTAAAGGTTGGTCTCCTCTTGCAAATTGGAATTAAAGGTTAAGTCCTGGGTCTGAAAAAGATCCACTGGATAAGTGCACCTTATACCTTATCAGTCCTAAAGATCAAACATCAATTTAAAACTCATCATTTTGACTACGGTAAGCAACTCTGTTGTGAACCAAGCCTTAGACATCTTTGTGGGATAACTTCCCAGTGCATCTGATATATGCACAGTGCAATCCTTGGCTACTCAGAAGGAAGCCCAATTGACTCCAATAGGACTTACAGCCAGCTAAATGTACGTACAGTGTAGGGTTGCAGGCTCATCAACAGGAGAGGAACACTTTAATTCTTTCTTTGCCAAGAAAGTTGGAAGCATATTATCGCCGGTTAAAATTACAGTGTGAGTGAAGTAATGACACAGTACAGGGTGGCGAACCTTTGGCCCTCCAGATACACTTGGGACTACAACTCCTATCATCCCATGCTGGCTGGGGCTGATAGGAGTTGCGAGTCCAGCAACATATGCAGGGCCGTAGCGCAGCCACCCCCTGATTTCTAGAATATTCCCCAGCCTATACACTGAGGCCTAGCTGGTTTCAGGCCGCAGAGCTGCTATGTAACTTGGTAGCTTCTGCCCTTTTCAGAGCACTGAATATGGGCAACACTGAGTAGAGAATTGGTTTGTTTTAATTGCTTTAATTGCTTCAAAAGCTGGGACAGGAGAAGCTGCATTTCTGCTTGCTTCTCTGTCTCTGTGAAGGGCAGAAGTTCCATTCCCTTTCTCCCATGCCTCTCTCCTCTGCTCCCCCAGTTTGTAATTAAATCCTGACCAGTCTAAATCTCATAGAAAGCAATCACTAAAACCTTTTCCAAATAACTTCGCTTGCATGCCTGCATAGAATGGCATTCTTAGCATTAATTCACAGTAAGCCTTGATATAAATCACACAGAGCTAACAGCTTATGAACATAGCTGCCAAGTTTTCCCTTTTCTCGCGAGGAAGCCTATTCAGCATAAGGGAAAATCCCTTTAAAAAAGGGATAACTTGGCAGCTATGCTTATGAATAAGTGTGCTTGTTTCAAAGGCAAACCACACTGCCACCTCTTTTGAAAAGCAAAAGCAACAGTTCAGAAGTGAGCTAATGGCCTTCTCTCCCTGCCTCATCCCCCCCCCCAAAGTATTATAGCATTCCTCCCCCCCCCAATGCATAATGTGTGGGCTTAACTAGCCTGATACAACTAGTATACTTACAATGAAGATTTATTGCTGAAATAAGAAGGGCAGGGGGCAATCCTTACTTGAAATTACTGCCTGCTGCCAGTGAACTGGAATGTTTTGGAAAAGGACCCCTTAGTGTTAACACTTCACCCCAATTTGTTGCATTTCTATCCATGCTTTTTCTCTGAGGAGCTCAAGGTGGGGTACATAGCTTCCCCCTCCCTTCATTTACCACAACTACCCTGTGAGGTAAGGTTAGGCTGAGAGGCTGCGACTGGCCAAAGTCACCCACTGAGCTGCATGGCTGAGTGGGGATTTGAACCCAGGTCTCCTATGTGCCAGTCTGACACTGTAACCCAGGGTAGTCCATGCAGTCACATGCGGTCCTCAATGCCATTTTTGGTGGCCCTTGGCTACATTTGACGCACACACCTCGCTGCATTCCTCACACTGCCTTCCTAAAACTGGCTAAGTGAATCCCAAAGCCTAGTTAGGCCTTTCCCAGCTTTGGGAAGGAGTGAGGAGGGCTCTAGGACCCTGCCAGAGCCTTGCATGTCCTTCCCAAAGCCCAGTGCCTCACTTAGGTAGGTAGCATGAGGACTGGACAGGAGGGGGGTGCACATCAAATTTTAGCCTTGCTCCCTCCCTCTGCATGACAAAGCAGTGCACGACCCACCGTTTCCATGACGCAGTACTCTTGCAGCCCACTTGGTGTGAGAAGTTGGACCACCCTGCTCTAACCACTACACCGCACTGCATTTGGATGCCGTAATAATCATCTTTGAAAACAACGAGATGGGAATTTATGAATACACCAGCTATAAAAATAGAAATCAACAACCGCTTATGAAGAGGGCAGAAAACTATGAAAAAGAACAGCAAGGGTTCTTTCAGGGAGATGGTCACAATTTATATGAATGGCTGAAATAACAGGCTTTGGGAGGGGGCAAGTCTATGGTTGTAAGTCTCAGTGCTGTAAAAGCTTCCAGGGAAAGCAGTGCTATTCAGTGGACACAAGCGACTCGATGAGGCAACGGAAAACTGCATGGAAACAGCATCCCACACATATGTATTGGGAGGCATGAGGCAAGTGGGGTGAAGGGGAAACCCCAGCTTCAGAAACTGGCCCACACACTTGGCACAGCTGCCCAAGGAGGAGGAGGAGGAGGAGGAGGAGGAGGAGGAGGAGGAGGAGGAGGAGGAGGAATAGTTCTCTTGGTTCAGGAACCCTTTCATCAAACAGCAAATTAAATCTGCCAAGTGCTTACAAGAGCACAGTGTCTGCATTTTTGGCACTCTCTTTGCGAATTCCGAAGAAGTGGCTGAAATTTAAAAGCTCCTTTCAGGCGCTTATGTGGGCCAAATGTAATTGATCGTTAGTCCAGATTTATTTACCTATATCCCTCAAAGAACTCAATGTAGCACGGTCCCCTCCAATTCTGTCCTCCTGACACTCTTGTGAGGTAGGTTAGCCTGAGAGACGGTGACTGGCTCGGGATCACTCAGTGAGCTTCATGGCTGAGTGAGAATTTGAACCTGGATCCCCCTGGTCGTAGCATCTGACACCTTAAAACATACTTCCCCAGCATGGTGCCCTCCAGCCAGCATGTCCAGTGGTCAGGGATGAAGGGAATTGTAACCCAAAAGGTCTAGATAGCACCAGGCTGGGAAAGGCTCCTGTAACACTGCACAACACTGTCCCTTGGTTGCGGCCAATGGATGTAAAGTATTATACTGTAAAAATAAATAAGAAGAGCAGTTTGTGTGGCACTAGGAAAAGTAATTGTCCTCTGTGCTGCAGATTCATATCCTGACAAGAGGGACAGCTGCAATGCAATGGGCTGTCTCTTTCCCTGGCCAATGGAGTGATAAAAGACCTGAAGTTATAAACTCTAAGGATCTATGAGGATTGATCACATAGCACTAAACCAATTAAATTATCGCTTGTCTCTTAACTTGCGCTAGGTTAGCCATTTGACACAATGAAACAGAGCTTCCCATACAAATGTTTTATTTTAATTCGCTTGACAGTTTATTGGCAGTGGGAACTACTCAAGTGTAATAGGACAGCGTTCAAGAAACATAACTGGAAGAATATCAAATTACCACAAGCAATTCCACTGATGGGTTTCTTTTGGTAACCACAGTTGTGTTGCATTCCGACATAACATTAAGTGGAAGGGGAAAGAGAAGGGGGGGGGGAAGTAGGAGCCCAAGACTTACCAAAGCTGATTCACATAATGCTAAATCGTAATTTAGCTTTACGTTCAAATGAGACGTACATGTAGCATGCTCCTTTGTTTGGGCCAAATGGCAGGGTTAAAGATGTTTTAAATTCAAAAACTGTTTCATTGCCCTCCCCATATTTACAAACAGCCAACTCACTCAAATTATTTTCATTTTGGTGTAATAATTTGCAGTCTGTCAACAAACCTCCTTGATAACTTTCCAAGGAAGGTGGTGCCCACATCTAAACATACTCTTTCTCCTCCAGATATTTAAATAATGTTGTCCCAGTTCATTATACTGTACATACACTACTTCCACTTTGCGGTTGCTGCCAGCTTGCTGACCTATGATACCTTATTTTAGCCATCCAACACAAGTGGCATTTTTAAAATAAAAATAAATGGTAGTTTATTACTACAGTGCTGCATATTTGCCTACAATTTATCCTTTCTTAAAAAACAAAAAAAAAAAAAACCCTCATCTTCTCCACCTACACAGAAATATCCCACAAGCGGTTGTTTCTTACCATCGCTTTCTCTCTCTAAATCTGCAACAGGAGGGAGAATTGTTTGCCTTTCTAAATTTAGATATCCATGGATACATACAATATTTTTCTCTGTTTAAGCTTGGCAGCTCAAACTGATATGGAAAACAAAAGTGCATTTCATTACAGGAAGTCAGTCTGTGCTCTTGATTTACAGAAGAACAAAACAGTACATGCTATGGCATCAAATCAATATAGGGAGGAAATATTCTCAAAAGAGATTTGCATCTTCCTGGCCTCATGTTTTCTGAAAAGCTACACTATTTAAGGGAGGACTCCATACTTGGGGTTTTCTCAACATGTATCCACCCTCCCTGGTGCCAAACACTCCAGCTCCAACATCTGAGAGCCCGGTTGAGGTTTGGGATCTTTTCAAGGTAAGTACTGGTTAAACCCTATGGAAATGATGGAGAACAAAACCCACAGATTCTCATTGAAAGGCTCAGCAATGAGATCGAGAGCACCTAGCTTACACATCATTTACCGTGTTTCTCCTAAAATAAGACACGTCTTATATTTATTTTTCCTCCCAAAAAACACAGCACGGCTTATTTTCAGGGGATGTCTTATTTTTGTTGTTGTTGTCTTTGCAGAGGGGGGAGAGACTCACAAGAGCAATAACTTTGGGTGCAACAAGGGCACCGCGAGTCATTTTTCTCTTAGCCAGCACTGTCTGTTCTGCTCTGCTGAGGATGACACAGGGCTCTTTCTCGGCGCTCATAAGCAATGCCCAAAGAAACGCGGCGGCTGTAAGAAACCCGCTCTCCCTTTGCACAGAAAGGAGTATGGAAAGGCGGCGACAGCAGCTGCCTCTTCCGCAGTACACCTCCATACATCCCCTCTTGCTCCAAACAGCGAAAGGGTTCTCCCCACACATCTCTCCCCTTCCCACCCGCCGCCCTCGCTTTGTGCACAGCGAGCCGAGCTGTCTGTTCTTTTCCCCTAAGGTCTCGCGCCGCCGGCAGGCAACAGCCCTCAGCTCTCGCGCGCAGCACACGGGGCTGACTGATAGGGCGCCAGGAGGCAGGCAGCGATTGTCCATTCGCAGCTAATGTTCTCCGCCGGCACTTGGGCTGGAAAATGCGCAAAAGCTACACTCACGCCCCACCCGGTGCCTACTCACGCTGTGAAATCCGATCCAAGTCCAAGCGGCTGCACGGTCCCCGTGGCAAGAGGCGGCTGCACGGGAGCCGCTTCGGGGAGCACAGCGCAGCCCGAAGAGCCTGGTGAGAGGCAGCTGCGGCTGCAGGTGAAGCCCGGGATCTGCGTGGGCGACTGGGGGCGAACGCCCTGAACGCTGCGGCGGTAGCGAAGAGGCGCCCGATCAGCCCGCATCTCAGCTGATCGGGCACCTCTTCGCTACCGCCGCAGTGCTCAGGGTGTTCACCCCCAGTCGCCCACGCAGATCCCGGGCTTCACCTGCAGCCAAGCGGCTCCCACCCCCGGCTTATTTTCGGGGGATGTCTTATATTTATTCTACTAACGAAAAGCCTGACATGGCTTATTTTTGAGGACCGTCTTATTTTAGGAGAAACACGGTACACAGGGATAAATGACCGTAGTATGAACACTTTTCTTTTTACAAAGCATGGCAAGTCAAAACTGCACAAGAGTTGTCGGATATAATACTCAGAGGTAACACACACACACACACAAGGCTATTGCAGTGTCCCATTTGCAATTAAGGTTCCTGTTCTAGAACTCAGGCTTATTTTATGGTGTGAACTTCACAACCTGAGTTTCAGCTGTTGGGTATAAAAAATGTACCCCTTTTAGATAACCAGGGTGTCTGGAATACAAGTGCAACATTTTTTAAAAACTTTCTAACTAGTGCTGAGCTAGCTTAAACTCTTCTGTGCTATACTGTATGTCACCCATTTTGAGGAAGAGATGTTGGACAGCCTCATTTTAGACTTTAATAACAATCTTGTGTTGCGTGCGTTTATTTTATGAGGACTGGCTTTGGTGGTCACAGGAAAAGCCATCTTCCATCATCTTGCTATCCTTTCCTTATGATTCCTACTTCCTACCATTGGTTACAACCCAATCACCACCATTAGAATTTCAGTCAGGTATTAAGTATAACTGCAAGTCACCTTTTTCCCCCCTAAGTGTGGCATATTAGCACAGAATGCTAGTTTTTCAAAAATTATTTAGCTCTCTTTTTAGCTCCCTTCTTTTACACCCATTATCCCATCTTCATCCTTCACTTTTCTCAGGGCTAACACACAGACAGACACACAGAAAGAACTCCCATAAAAATGTATGAATTTGCCAAAATGGTTAGCAACATATGATCATGATTTGACCTCAGAAAACCCTATTATGTGGTGATCCTCCAAAACTAAGATCAAATTATTCTCTCTGGAGTGAAGATAATTACAGACCCACAAATGTATGAGACCATACAGTTTGACATGAAAATTTTCAAATTAGCAAACCACTTATTTGTCTTGGATCTCAGAAATGAATCTGGTACAATCCTACCAGTTCATGGCAACACTATGGAACCTCCACCCTCTGCATACGAGAAGAAAAGTCTGTGATGTGAACAATCCCTCTATACAGAGTTTGCATTCCCTTAACTCAGATTGGAATGCTCAAGTGAACCCAAACTTTTGACTACTCATTTTTAACCAGGGTTAGGTGGTGTAAGGCCCAGAAACAGTATCTACTGTACACCACTAAAAGTAGAAGCCAGTTAGTACAGTGGAACCTCGGTTTATGAACACCTCGGTTTATGAATTTTCGGTTTACGAACGCCGCGGAACCATCTGGAACGGATTACTGTAATTCACTTTCCATTACTTTCAATGGGAAAGTTCGCTTCAGTTTATGAACGCTTCAGTTTAAGTACTCCGCGGACCGTCTGGAACAGATTAATCCACTTTCCATTACTTTCAATGGGAAAGTTCGCTTCAGTTTATGAACGCTTCAGTTTATGAACAGACTTCCAGAACCAATTACACCCATACTCCGGGTTAAGTACGCTTCAGGTTGAGTACTCCGCGGACCCATCTGGAACGGATTAATCCACTTTCCATTACTTTCAATGGGAAAGTTCGCTTCAGTTTATGAACGCTTCAGTTTATGAACAGACTTCCGGAACCAATAGTGTTCATAAACCAAGGTACCACTGTATACCAGAACTACCCCCTGGAAGCCAAGGACCTACACAGGGGAAAGATGTGGTGGGCTGGTTACACCAAACAGGCATTGTGTTGCATACCAAAGATTTGAATACCTTTCAAATTACTTCCCAGGTAAAATAATTCCCTCTAATTACAAGTTTAACCTGTCAGTCGCAACAGAGCTCTTCTTCCATGCCCTCTCCCCATTCTGATGTTGGCTCTCCCTTCCTCCATCACCCCACCATGGCATTATGGTAAGCTTAGAGACATTATTTTTTGTCTTCAGCAGGATTTTAAAAAATGTCTAGAGTACCAAGGCAGCATTAAGTGCTTCAGGGTTCCCAGTTCCATGCCATCCTGCAGTGAACCTGTTTTGATCCTGACAGCCCCCCCCCCAAAAAAAATCCCTCCAAAAAACTCCTCACTTCGGGATTAATCTGAATCCAGAATGCACAGCGGGATGGCTTATTAGCTTCTCACTTTGCACATGCCATGAAACCATGAGAGAAGTTGGTTGCTTTCATGCCCCCAACTCTTCCAAGCTGCAACACCCCTCCACCTTTATTCTTTCTATGTTGAAAAATTGTGTCCTCTTCACGGAGGGCATGTGTTGCAGTGAGATCACCATTTGTGGGTGGGAGGCTGGGAGCGTTTGGATAGCCACAACTACCTGATTGGGTCCCACGGTTGCTGGGGTCATTCTGGCCAATGGGGCTGAGAGAATTGGCAGCCGGGGGACCTATTTATACCGCTGCACGTTGCATCGAGCTTCCTCTTAGGGCCTCGGGCATAGGATCACCCGCCCACCCTCCCTATATTTAGGGTTTTGCTTTGACCTTGCTATGCCGTCGTGTGTCATCTGCTTTTGGGGCAGGGGCCCAGTCGGAATTTTCCCATTTGGCTGATTGGCTGGTGCCACTTGGGTTTCGCCTGCCGCGTAGCAAACCTCTGTAAGGTTTGGCGGTTAGGCATTGGTTCAAGGTGTGGTGGAGGGGAGGTTGTCACACCTGCCCCTCCCAATGTGTGATAGGGTATTCTGTTAAAGGACTCCAGCTGCTCGCCATGCTTTTGTCCGATCCCCATCCAGGGGTTAGGGCCATGCCAGGGCACCTGGGAGCATGTTGGGGTGAGGTTGCATCTGTGGTAGGACCAATGCTGCCCCAGTATGTTTACCCTTACTGACTTTTGCCAGTGTCCAGTTGTCAGTGCTGTCCTGCCTGAGGTGTAGGTGCCATAGCTGCCAAGTCTCCCGTTTTCCCCGGGAAACCCCTGTTTTTATTTACCTTTTCCCGGTGGTCCCCCGTATCACTTCGTCTCCCGTTTTTCTCCGTTATTTTCTCCTGCCGGCGGCCATTTTTATTTCTTTCTGATTTGCCCTTCCATGGGCACAAAAAATGGCTGCCGCCAGCTTCAAAAGACACATTTATGCATGACCGGAAGTGCGTAGATGCAACTTCCGGTGTCAGCGGCGGCCATTTTGGTGCCCATAGATGGGCGGGCCGACACTGGAAGTTGCGTCGACGCACTTCCGGTCATGCGTAGAAGCTACTTTTGAAGCCGGCAGTGGCCATTTTTTGGTGCCCATAGAAGGGCAAAGCGACACCGGAAGTTACGTCGACGCAACTTCCGGTGTCACACAGCTGCCGGTCCCGGATTCTGCAGTGCGGGACTTGGAACCAATGCCTAAGCAAACCACTCACATTCTGTAATCAATAACGTTGTGGCCAAAATTAAGCCAAAAAACCTTAAACTAATATTGGTGTCAACTGTGTCTTTCTTTGGGAGGTCTCGGGGGTCTTCACATGCAAAACAAATGACTGAAGTTAAGCTTTCCATTTGGCTGGGGTCTGTGCCCATGCCAGAAAACCTCGGATGGTTGCTCAGTTCAGAACTTGTGCTCAAGAATATGGGGTTATCCGAGTCCTGCTCACCGCTATGTCATTCTTACTTTTGGAAAGATACTTTATTTATTGCATTTATACCTCATGTTTTTCTCCAAGGTACTGATCTATAAATCAATACATTGTTATTACTATTATTAATTACCTGCCCTTCATCCTAAGGTCCAAGGGCGGGTTGCAACAATGAAAACACAACATTAATATTAAAACACAATATTTAAAACATTTTAAAACAACTTAAAATCCCTAGCTGGAAATTTATTTTGGAAAACAACTTCATCTTGTATCTGTAAATGCTCTTTAGTTTAAATTTGTTTCTGTTGCTTGCTATGTCAATATGTCCTGTATTTACCTGAATATCAATAAAATTAAAATCACAGACACACGCAGACTGTCAGGCATTCTGTTCAGAGGCTTGAGACTGTAATTCATTCCCCCTCCTATCACTGTAGAGTTCTGTTTTGATGACTTATTTTTGCCTCAGGCAAGCAAAAGAAAAAGAAAGGGGGGGGGTCGCTGAAAAAGCCACAATAGTTGACAAATCCCAGAGAACCCAATCAGATATATTGCTTCATACTGCATAAAAGGTACAAGTATTCTTTTCATGCAACATCTTCACTCATGCAAGAGATCTCTTCATCCTCTGATCTCATTTCTAACTCTTAGCTATTAACCTGAAAACTCGGTAAGGCATATATAGGTTTGGTTTATTGGGAAAAAAACTCTATCTATCTATCATCTATCTATCTATCTATCTATCTATCTATCTATCTATCTATCTATCATCTATCTGTTTACTTGCCTCAAAGCAATCCAAATTCTGAGAGAAAGCAAATTTCTGCAACCTTAAATTATGCTTCTTCTTCCTTAGTATCCGTTATGCCTGCAGCTGCTCCTCTCGTTCCTTCAAATCCCTCATCAATTTTCACTTTTTACATGGCACTCTTGGTTTACTCCTCAATCCTCATCCCTAACCACAAGTCCTCACATTCATCTTTTGCCACCCTTGTCTCCCCTCCCTCCCTTCCCCACTGTCAACATATGGATTCTAAGTTCCTTGAGAGCAAAACCCATCTTTTTCTTTCTTTCTTCCTTTTTTTAAAAAACAGATCTCTGTAAAGCACTCTGAACATTGAGGGCATAGTTTAAGTTAGGGGGGGGGCAGATCCAAGATGATGACATGAGGAGTGGCCTATAGCTTTCACTCTGCTATTTTAAAATTTTTAACTTTTATCTGTTTTAGGGTTTGGGGCTTTAAAAAAATTAATTAATTAATAATCTCGTATGACAGCCACTTGTGCAAATATGCATATATTTTTGCATTTGACTTGAGTTTGTTCACGGGAGTCATGAGGAGATGCAAGAAGCTATTTACAGCAGGGAAACTCCGCCGTAGAATAATGAACCTTCCGTGCACCAACAACTTATCAGAGGTTTCAGATGTAGGTGGTCAGAACAAGATGACAGGATGCCTGCAATTTTTATAACGCCAACACATGTTGGTTGCATGACAAGCGACACTTGCTGAAATCCTGTCTTCTACAACAACTGTTAATACCTGAAGAAGTGTGCATGCACACGAAAGCTCATACCAAAATAAAGACTTAGTTGGTCTTTAAGGTGCTACTGAAGGAATTTTTTTATTTTACTTCGACCCAGACCAACACGGCTACCTACCTGTTAATACCTGCTGAACTTCGTTTGGCCAAGAGGGCAAGGCCTGTGTGGCTTTAATAGTTGTGCTCCTGTTCAACTACTCTTGCCCTCTTTTTTGCCTGGCTATCCTAATACAATCCAACATAAAGCCTTTCAGTAAAAGCAATAGGAATTTTGTGGCAACCACTAAAAGACATGCTCAGTTGTGCCTTATTTTGGGAATCTTGTAGTAGACTCCTAGAATTCAGCCAGAACTCTCAGGAGGGCTTCCAGTCGAGATAAAAACAATAAATGACACATTGCCACGTAACAATGGTTGGGGAGGAGTAAGTAGCAGCAGTTTTAATAGGCTTGGGAAGAATGAAAAGGTTACTTTCTGGAACCAAAAGTATCAACGGTATTGTGTCAGGCATGCCTCTCTGTGGACAAAATTCCATAACTGGAGCACCGCCACCACCGAGAACTCTCCCAGTCACAAAAAAGATCTTTGACAAGGGCCTCAGCACGGAGGTCGCCTTCCATGGGGCTATGTCTGTTTCTCCTTGCAGTTTTGTCAAGGAGAAAAAAGCACTTTGGAAAACATAGCCCACCACAGTTTTGATACTATTATACCTAAAACTGAGCATTCCTACACTTAAGAGATTATAGGTCAAGCAGCTCATTCTTCTGCAGGCGTGGTTCTCTTTCTCAGTGGATTTGAAAAGCAAGGAGCGGGCAGTGCTGTCTGAATTCACAGGTCTCCACAATTCCCCTCGCCAGATTGTCAGGGGCAACAGTTCATCATTCTCTGATGAGGGCCATGTTCAAAGTTACCTATGAAGCCTGCCCCCCACCCCACCCCACCAGTGCTCAAATTGCACGTGAGTCAGAGGAATGAGGTATAATTTGTCTAAAACTGGAGCAAATCAAGAGATGGGGAGTTAATTGTGCATTTCACTGAGAGACCACCTACTTTACCATTGTAATTCAAACTCTATCCCCTGCCTTCCCCAATTCTGGAAAGATGAGGCAGGGCCTCCTAAGTTAAATTTCTTCCTTCTTCTGTTTACTCCAACTCTGGAGAGACAAAGTGAGGTCTTTCCTTGTACTGACTGAGCTCTGAAATAGGGAGAACCAAGGGCAATACAAGAGACCTCGCTTCCACCCAGTTCTGGAGCAAGGAGGGGGGTTTTCTCACGTGAAGCTGAATTTTGGAGAGGTTCGTGCTGCTTCTGCCTAATCCCAGAATAACATGAAAGGCCCTCCCTCCCCGGAATTCTCAGGCATGGGCAGAGGATTTGAGAGGAGAACATAACCACCAATTATGGCTAGCTAGTAAACGAAACCGAAACACGTAGACCATCCAGTAACTCTTTAGAAAAAGTTATATCTAAACCACATGTGACTTTTATTAGCTACAAGAATTCATTTCTATATGTTTTCCTCCCTGGCATTCAATATGAGAGAAGTGCCATTAAATGAGGACTACATGCCCTCTCTATCACTGGTGATACACCCTACTGAGAAGTAAACAAAAAGATGGGAGCTGTTTTGCACAGGCCTCTCTCTCTGTGTGTCCATCTGCACATGCAAGGCAAGCATTTTGTTCCAAACTGCACAGCTATACATTGGAACAAATGGGAGCCATCCACTTCTGTCACAGAGAGAAAAGGGCTGCACGGTCATTAAGAATCAACTCCTATCTGTGTACTTGTTATGACCCCTGAATCCAGGAGCAATCTAGGTACAGGGTCAACGGCTGCAGAAGAGCTAGCTAAGGCGCTAGAACTGGTGCAGGGCTCTGAGCTCACTGCCGGAAATCAGGGGGCCACTGTGCCTGAGGCTGTCGGATAAGATCCCCAGAAGAACCTTCCGTAACAGGCCAAAGGGCTGGCCACCTAAGGTTCTGGAAGTTCTCCACGATGGGTTGGAGCCTAGAAGAGGCAGAGGCTTTAGAAGGCCTGAATCTGCTCTCAACCTCTGTTGGAGTTAAGCGGCTCACTCGGAGCTATCCGTGGTCCTGCAACACCTGACCTGATTCGAGGTCTTCTCTGTAAGCCTGGACACCCATCCAGAACGCGACAAGATTCGTATAATCAATTCTGTTCCTTGGTCCCTCTTCAGGGATTAAAAAACTGTAATCGCATTGGAGGCGTGGGGCTATGCACACCCAGCCCTGCCCCTTCTCCATTCCTCCTCACCCAACCCTTCCACATTCAGCAGAATCCTGAACGGAAGCACGTCTCACTGCAGCTCCCACTTATTTTATTATTTAGCAAGACATACACACCACCACATAAAATAAAAAGTATAAAGGACAGAGTATAAATTGAATAAATAAATACATAATAGTATAAAATTGTCATTATAAATAGCAATAAAAACAGTAGACATCACAAAATATATAGATAAAAACAATAGTTTTAAAATCAAATATACATACACACACACACACACACACACACACACACACACAGTGGTGCTTTGCTAGACGAAATTAATTCGTTCCACGGGTCTTTTCTTATAGCGACAAATTCGTCTAGCGAATCCCATAGGAATGCACTGAATTTTTCCTACTTTTTTGCCCATAGGAACGCATTAATTGAATTTCAATGCATTCCTATGGGAAACCGCGATTCGCTAGACGAATTTTTCGTAAAACGCATTCGTTAAGCGAGGCACCACTGTATGTATATAACAAGTCTGGGTATGGTTTTCTAAACAAGATATTTTATCAGCTGTCCAAAACAGTACAAAAAAGCACCTGCCTAATATTATAGGCAAAGAGTAGCAGAGAATATGTTCCACCACACTAAACAATCAATTTCTCACAAGTCAATTGTATAGGTAGATACTGGAAGGGAACACTAAACACACATTGGGGATCAGTTTTTCAAGCACTGCAATCCCATCTCACACTCCACATTTCTTGTGCTTTCTTAAAACCTGAAACCTTTTCGGTTCTTTTTGCTGATATCTATATCGCAACTTGATTCCCTTTATCTACCTAAACCTGTTACCTTATAAGGGGTGGGGGATTACACTGAGCAGCTTGACCAATAGGAATTTCCCATGGGAATCTTTCTACATGGGAACAGTAAATATATGAAAGTAAATATTTTGTAGGAAGAAATACTTTTGTTATTCTAAAATGCAGTAACTGGTAACCAAAACAGCAACTCCGCATTACTGGAACAAAACAGAGTTTCTGCATGGCTGCTAACACTTTCCTTAATTTTCTAGCCAGATTCACCCTGAAAAAATTAAGTCATCTACAACAGTATATAGCTGAAATAAAGCTAGTTAACAGACTTTCATCTGGGGATTGAAGCTCTTTCAGGGGATGGATTGATTTATCTCTTTTACAATTAACTTGGTCATTAACAATCTCTCAGATTAGATAAGAGGCTAATTAGCAATCAAGAGCAGAGGGAGATGGATTCTTTTCCTACAGTTGGATAAATCTTTTCACTTTGCCTTTGGGAGGAATGTTACAGTTCACCACTTTTAAAAAAACCCACAACACACACTGCTAATCTATATGCAATAATTCTCTGAAGTGTGTGAAGATTTGCAGCTACCGGTACCCTCTAGGACTGAGCTAAGAGCGAAAGAGGCAAGGGAGACTGGTCAGTGCTAAACTGGGCAGTTGGAAACTTTTCTGTCAACATTTATTTATTACCTGTATGTAGCATTTAAGGAAGGGCCAGTGTGTATATATGGATCAGTGGTGGCTGTCTGGGACTGATGGGATTTGGTAGTCTGAAACATCTGGAGGGCTCCAGGTTGGGAAAGGCAGAGTTAGTCTAAAATAATGACTAAGTGATTAAGAACAGAAGAGGAAAGTTCTAGTGAGTCCAGCATCCTGTTGTCAGAGGCCAACCTTTGGGAAGCCCCCTAAAAGGACCTGAACGCAACAGTACTCTTCCCACTTGTGATTCCCAGCAAATAGAATCCAAGGGCATCCTGGCAATAATTTCACCTTCCATGAATTTGTCTTGTGCTTTTTTTCTCGGGGGATGCATACCCCTAAACATTTTGTGAATCTAAGTTTGGCAGTATTTCAATATGAGTAGGAAAGTGAGAGTACCCCTAAACAATTTTTTTTTAAAGAAAAAAGCACACTGGATTTGTCTAACCCTCTCTTAAAGCCATTCAAGGTGGTGGTCATCAATATGTCTTGTGGGAGAGAATGCCATAGTTTAACTATGCGCTCTCCTGAATCTCCAACGTTCAGCTTCATTGGATGGCCCCATGTTTTAGTACTGAGAGGGAGGAAAACCTGTACACATTTTCTCTAAACTAAAAAGCCCCAAAGCTTTCCATCTTCCTCAGCCATTAACCAACTTGGTGGTCTTAAGTAAGCCACTTTCTCAGCCCCATATACTATCCCTTTCCCACTTAACAGTGTGTCTCAGTGGGATTCTTTTTGCTACTCAGCTTAAGATGAAACGGGAATGTTACAGAAATTTGGACGAGTTTTTCCAACAAAAGGCAGGTCTGCGGCTTTTTCAGTCTGAAGCAAATATGCTTGCAAGTCAATTCTCACACACATCCAAAGTGCAACGAGGGCTTCTCTAACAATGTTTCAAACCACTTCTAGGAAAGTGAACTATTCCTATAACTCAGAGATTTTCAACCTTTTTGAGTCCACGGTGTTCTTTCTGTGGCACCCCTGTGGGGCTCAGGAGCCCAGTTATATCACTCCTTGCTTGCAGAACTGGTAGCCTCTCACCCTTTTTCGAACACCCTCCCTTGTGGAGTGTTCCCTCAGCCTCCCCTCCTCTACCCTCGCCTTGGGAGTCCTCTGGGTAGCTGCTGCTGCTGCCCCTGGTCTCTGAGCTGCCCCCACCCCCACCCCTCACACTGCCTCCTCACACTGCCCCACAGGGGCCCATGACTTGTCTCTCCATTCCCAACATCAAGGGCTGGTGGACCGGCTGGCTAGACTCCCTGGCCTTCTTGCCTGCTTGTTTATTCTGAGGCCGCCTCTGCACCTGGCAACCAGTATCCCCTGACCAGTCCCTGAGTTACCATTCTCCTGGGGAGCTTGTAGCCAGGGCTGCTGCAACAAACAGCTGTGCAAACAGGGGCATAGGAAGATAGGGGTGGGGGTGGGGCGGATCGCCCCGAGCGACACGATCCCAGAGGTGCCATCGCCGCTGCCCGCCCCGCCCCCAAAACGCGGCGCGCCCCGCCCCCAGAATGTGTGCCATGTCACTGGGGGCAGCGCGCCTGCTCTCCACCCCCGGTGGCGGAGCATGAAGCTCCGCCGCTGTGTGCAAGTCACTGGGAGGCAGAGACACTAGAGGACATCAAAGGAGAGAGTGAAGGAAAGAGGGGCAGAGGTCGGTGTTGGTGTTGCAGTTGGCACCCCTGGCCATCATTCAAGGCCCCCCAGGGTGCCATGGCACACTGGTTGAAAACCACTGCTATAACTGAGTTGAACCAAAGAAAGCCCTTAATATTCAGACCTGCTATTACATGCTTTTCTTGTGTTAGACCATCTGCTTCTGGGTATTAGAACTGGGAAAGAAAGCTGATGGGACTGACCTTGGTAGGGCTTTTTCTTAAGTCGCTTGCGATGATGAAGTGGTGCCATTATTAACTTATTTGCAAAGAGCCTCTTGATTTATAAACTGTGGCCACCGTCCCCATTCCTTATCATTTACTCTCTGTATAGCAATGGCAACATCTGCCTCCACAGATGTGAACCCATGCAAATGAGACATATGGGCTTAGGCTGGCATTGGTTTGATCGCAGGAAGAGCTCCTGGCAGGGGAGCACAATATAAACTGTTCAGCAGTCTGCCCCTCTTAACCTACCGTTGGTTGGAGCCTGGGCACTGTTGGAAACCAGAAGGCTACTTTCTTGGTGGGCCCACATCCAGCCTAACAGATGGCCAGCCAGGAAGGCATGCCAGAGAAACCAGAATGTGCATCTAATTTGATAATTAAGGGCTGCATTCCCCTCCAGACACAATGAAATGGAAGGCCACACATGACTTCTGGCTTATAGTGAGGACAACAGCCCTCTAGTTCAAAACTGAGCTACTTTTCAACTGGGGTGGGGGTGGGGAATAAGCAGTTCACTGGTCCCCAAGGAAGAATTATGAAGATTGCAGCACTTCAAGAAAGGAATGATGAGTTGGGGTGGGGAGCATTAAAACATTACTTTATCCAAAAGCCATCTGAAGTACCAGTGGATCTTTGCCAAGACGTCTTCACTTACATTTCTGCTTGTTTACTCTGTACGGCGTCTTCACTTAAATTTCATGTTGAATAAAAACACTGGCAAGAACCTAATAAACCTTTTACAGAGATCTAAATTTGGGCTTCCTGTCCAAAAAGTGATAATGCTGCTCGGTTACAGAGAGAGCAAGGAAGCTTTAAGATCAGGGGGAAATGCACCTCAAATATAGTTTTTTAAATGTTTAAAAATAAATGTGTGTCTTTGACTTAGGGTTGCAATGGCTAAAAAATCCAAGTACTATGCCTTGGCTTAAACAGGTGTTGAGAGAAGATTTCCAGTGTCGTTATGTGCAGTGCAAATGTGTCATTCCGTGGTTAATAAACTTGGGCTCATGCAGTCCCTTTTCCCCCCTAACCTTTTCAGACCTAACCATGGTGCAGTGTTGCATCTTCGCCAGTGTCAGCGCTAACCATGGTTAGTTTCAAAACAGAATTTGAAGTACGGTAAGCGCACTGCATGTTCTAGTTAAAGCTAACCATGTTAAACAGTGCAGATATAACACTGTAACATGGTTAGCCTTAAAAAGGGGAGGAAGAAAACCAGAAGGAAGAGGAACGTGTTAAAGATTAAGAAATTTGGAGTCATTAAGTCTTTATCAGGCCAAAGAGCTTTCCTGCAGCTTAGACTACTTTCCCAGAAGTATGTTTTCAATGTGAAAAAAACCTCTGAGAAATTAAAGACCTTATGTATTCCTGCCAAACGGAAAGTGATTAAAGCAGCCACCTTAGGTTACAGCTTTTGCTCTCTGCAGCCAATGTACAGTTTCTTTCTTCCCAAATGAGCTGTATATGTTACAGTTTTATAGCTCATTGTTCAGAGGACCTCTTTGTAAAATGGCAACTCATCTCTCCTGCCCCCAGAAATTGCTATTTCTTGGCTATGAAAATATTCACACCATGGAACTCTACAGGCCGCAACGGAATTGCAGCAGGACAGATTCTCATGTTACTTTAAGATATCGTGCAAATCCACGGCAACTACTTTTATCGCATCAGTTTTGGGTGGAATTTCATTTGAATGTGTTCTCCTATGATGACAGCGATTAGGATCACACAATGGCAAACCATTTAAAGCCAGTGTTTCTCCTAAGTGTGGTAAATACCAGTTTTCATCATTGGAGGGTGCTCACAGGTGTGAGCTAGCCACTAAGAAGTGGCATGCTAAAAAACAACAACAATGTGGTAACTTGACCATTTCAAAAGTTAATGTAAGAATCAATTTAAAATAATAAAAATAACAAGTCATCTCTGAACTCGCCTCAAAGAAATCAACGAATTTCTGCTGCTATTCTAATAAAATCCCTGTTTTGTTTAAAAAGTAACAGGTTTTTACATTTTGAAGCAACAAAGGGGGGATTAATGAAATATATAGTAAATCAGGGGTAAGACCATTTAGAAGATATAGATTATGGGAGGAATTCAACATCACACTAAAACAAACATTCTGTCAAGTGCAAGCATTTCTGCTTGGCCAATGGAACAACCTCACCTCTCCTCTCCCCGAACAGTATTCTGTGGGTTCTTCTGACCCCCGCCAGAGCCAAGTGGGTTGGGGGGACATGGAAGGAAGGGAACCCCTAAACTACTTATTTGAATCCAGCCCCATTTTTTCCACATAAAAGAGAGCAAGTGTTCAAACGCTGTAGACTAGTACATTTAGATTCTCTCTCTCTCTCTCTCTCTCTCTCTCTCTCTCTCTCTCTCTCTCTCTCTCCCTTTGTTGGCATCCGCTGCCTGAAGAGACAATGGAGTATGCCTCTGGGGGCGAAGTCAAATCGCTGGCACCAAATTGACCTTCCTGGGGTGCAAGACTGGGCATGGTGTATGGAGGTCCTGGTTTGCCCAGACAACAGGACCTCCCTCTCGGCCTCATTGATGTGATCCAAAGGAAAGCAGAGCAATACGTTTGGCACCAGCTTGGCTGCAGGAGTTGCCAGAAGGAGACATACAAGGCACCATCCAACCATCTTAGGGACTCCACTCTAGATTTGTATAGGGTTTAGTCCATTGGCCTTTTCTTCTCTCAAAGATGCCCTGCAAGGCAGCGGAGGTATGACAATAACAAAACAAGCAGCCTTTGAAGTTAGTGTTTTCTGTTTATTCCATCCCGATATTCTAGAGTGACTGGGTGTCTTCAGGCATGTATCTTTGAGGGCCCTTTTGATCGAAAAACGACTCATAAATTTTAATATTATTAGCATACTACAGCAGGCATTGGGTGTCACTACTATTTCCATTTCAATGTCATTGCAGAATCTGAATCCAGAAAACCCTGACCTCGTTAGCACTGGGACACAAGATTTCAAAGATCCATTTCAAAGATGAATAGAGAGTCATTTGTTTTTTTCCCACAGAGGAAAAAGCAACGGTAAATTTCAACCAGGTTGTTTCCCCAGCGTAGGTCTTTGTGAAACTGGCTCTCTCTGATAACCTGCCAGGTTTGGATGATCTTGTGGGCATAACATAAAGCTTTCTTTTATTGAAAAAATCTAGCTTTGGAGGACTACAGTCGCAGCAAGCAGGCTCAGATGCACAACTGACAGTGTTTCACCAAGCTGTCCATTAGGAAAATCAAATGGCTTGTTTGTTTTTAAATGAGCTCTTTCAAATGGATCGTTTATAAGACAAAGAGAGAGAAATCATTAGAGGCTTCAGATAGTCACAAACTAAAACATTTCCTCCTTTCTGGTTTATTTTCTTTCCGGGTGGAGGGCTGAATGTGCCCATAGGAAGGGTGAATGCTACCTTAACTCGGGAAGCAACAGAAAAACCTTAGGAGAAATCAACATTCTGCAACAAGTAATTTCGTCATCTGCAAATTGTGCATGTGAGGCTGCAGGCACATTAAATCCTACTGAAGTCTGAGAAGTGAAGGGTATGATCCACGGTCTTCCAGCCTTAAAAATATCCTTATCTATAGGTCAGGGAACAATGAGATTCTAGGTTAGTACATTCAAAAGTAGTGGGAATCCTAATGTTGCTATATATGGAAATGTACCAAGTTAGTCTGAAGCTAGTTAGTCTGAAAAGTTCTTAAGCAATAGAACTTCTCACCAAGGGTATCACAGAGCTTGGAAAAGTGCAGAACTAGGGCAAACAAACCAGAAAGAGAGAGGCTGGACAGACTATTTTATGAGGAAAGACTGCCCCCCCACCCCAGATATGGGCATACTCAACATATAGGATTCACTGCCACAGGAAGCAGTGAAGTGTGCTTGTTTAGATGGCTTTAAAGGGGACTGGACAAACCCATGGAGGATTAGGCTATCAATGGCTACCTGTCCTCATGTCTATAGGTGACCTCCTTGATTGGGTTACAATTCCCAACATCCCAACCACTGGTTACACTGGCTGGAGTGGAAGCATCTGAAGGGCATCGTGTTGGAGAATGCTGACCAATCAGTTTATCTCACTTGAACCCTGGTCGGTATAGGAAACATTTGAAACCTTGGTTGGGGTTTTTCATTTATTGTAACAATTGTCTTTCAGTTGTCAACAACTTTATATGGACAACTTAAGTTAAACATTCCACTGGGCATGCACAAGTCCATTACTATTTCTGAAGAAGCTCTTAAAAACCTGGTCCTAATTGCCAAGCAATTTAAAATATCAGGCCCAGAATGAAGTATGCATTTGAGGGTGCATTTATAAGCATGTTTGCTGAAGTGTTTTTGATTTCATGCTTATATTTTGGACAATTGTGTTGCCTTGCCACAGAATGCCAAAAGCAAATACTTTGGGATCTTCTACCTCTGAACACATTAATGTATACACTGATGAATTAAGAGTGCTTGTAGATATGAATGATCATGATTGCATTTCTCTGCTAGGATGCCCACCAGAAACTTTCAATAGAAACTTGCCATTATGGAACATAAACATTTCTTCTGATAATGCCCCCCCCCCCGGTTTCTTTTTCCCTGGCCCATCCAGTCTGCTAACAGCTTTGCTCTTTATGCCAGTAAAAAACATAATAATGCTTTAAACAAATTTGAGATGTACAATTAATATTTTGACACAAGAAAATGCTTTCGTGTTTGTTGACCGTGCAGAACTATGATTATTCTTAATAGTTTTACATGAATATTCTTCTCACATCGCACCCACATTTTCAAAGCAGCTTATCCATCCTTGTTCTCAGATGGCAGTTATGCATTAGTTTGCCTTTTGCATCAGAAATGAACCTCAGAGTTGTCACCAAGCTGATCATTATTCCGTTGTTGTAACTGACAAGGGGTGGAGGTTGGCTTCAGTCATTAATGTTGACCTCTGTTACTGTGAATAAGCAGGATTTCCCTGGCAGACTTGCAAATGGCAATTTTGGATTTTCAGGCTATGGTGTAATTGGCTGTCATGAGTTAACAACTAGCCATGTCACCTGGTGATCCTTGAAGGTTAAGACCTCTTGACAACTGCTATTAGCTCTGTGAAATTTGCCATTCAGTTGCTTTCACTTGGAAGTTTTGAAGGGCCATGGCCATACTATGGATGCAGAAGGTTCAATCCCTGGCATCTCCAGGTAGAACTCGGAGAGAACCTTGGAGAGTTGCTCCTAGCCAGTGTGGACAATGCTGAGCCAATGGTCTGTTCTGGTGTATGTTTAATGTGATGTGTCAGGTCACATGGTTGTGCTCAACAGAGCAAGAGATGCTACAAGACTGTTGAAGGTGTGGCTAACCAGAGGAAAGTGGGAACTCCAATTTAAAATCAAGATTTAAATGAATACATTGGGGAAAGAGGAAAAATCACACAGAAGACTAAAGTCGCCTGGTGTATCTGAAGAAGTGTGCATGCACACGAAAGCTCATACCAAAATAAAAAACTTAGTTGGTCTTTAAGGTGCTGCTGGAAGGATTTTTTTTTTGTTCTGGAAAATATTATTTATCAAACAGCAATGGCAGATGGGAAGAAGCTAAAAGGTAGAGAACTCAACAACAGTCATTATACAGGCATGAGAAACGGCCAAGTTTGTTTGGCTGTGTTAGACTAACACGGTCCTCTGGCTTTGCTTGGGCCTGTCCAGACCTTTAGTTTATAATAATAGTAATCACTTCAAATTCTGGGCAATTTCCCCCCCACCACAACTCTTGTCTCCATGAAAAGGGGAGTTCTATGATAAGACCTAATCTAAGAGACTTGAAGAATGTCAAGTATTTTCCTTGGTCAAAAACACACACAGACAAGCACACAGTTAAACTGATTGCAGCTGACCTTGCTTTTTTTGTGCTAGAAATAGGGTCATCACAGGTTAGAGCCCACAGCCCAATGGATAAGCCTAGGAATTCCGAAGAGGAGACAGAACTAAATGAAAACAAAATGCCTTTCATGTTTTTACAGATACCTGCATCCCCGCCCAAATTCTGAAGAATAAGCGTACAACAGCCACAAACTAAGGGCCAAGGTAAATCCCAAGCTATCTTTTCTTCTTGCAAGAAAAGATTAAACTTGGTATTCCAAAAAGAAGAAGCATAAGGAAACCCTTAAAAAGGAAAAGTCAAGATCAGGTCACACCTTATTTTCCCCCCAAATCTAAAGTGCTTCCTTAAAACATTACCACATGTAAAGCAAGGAGCAAGTATATTAGTTGAATAGCTTTGGGACTCTTATCTGTGAATCTCAGAGTACCGTCAGAAGGCATGCATGTACCAGGATCTTCTCAAAGCTGGTTCATCCAAATCTGATGCATCAGCACAGTTCTGCTGGTCCCCAGAGAGAACACAAGGGGTAGTATTCAACACTGCTGCAGTGTGAGCTGTCGGGAGACCCTCCAGATCAGAGGTGGGATGGCATGTGAGGACTGCAGAGGAGGAGGAGAGGAAGAGGAAGTCCTGTTGCTCAGGTGAAACTCAATGGACAACCATTGGGTCATGTGGACCCAATATCCACAATAGCTCCTCATTTGTTTTATTCTGCATATCTGCACTATATGCGTGCTATATTCATGTAAGGTAAAAGGTAAAGGACTCCTAGATGGTCAAGTGCAGTCAAAGCCAGCATTTGTCCACAGACAGCTTTGCGGGTCATGTGTCTAGCATGACTAAACTGCTTCTGCCTCAATGGAACACAGTGATGGAAACCAAAGCACACTGTTTACCTTCCCGCCGCAGCAGTACCTATTTATCTACTTGCACTGGCATGCTTTCAAACCTCTAGGTTGGCAGGAGCTGCCACAGAGCAGCAGGAGCTCACCCCGTCACGGGGATTCGAACCGCCGACCTTCTGATCAGCAAGTCCAAGAGGCTCAGTGGTTTAGACCACAGTGCCACCTGCGTCCCACACAGAGCAGTCCTCTCTGTAGGAAAGCCTTATGTTATTAGGGGAACCTCAGGAATGTCTTTGAAGCAGACTATAAAGAGTAGGCATATTCAAATAAAGGCCTTCAGGTACCCTAGTCCCAATCCATTTAGGGCTTTAATGGAAGTGATCAGATTACACATAATACAGTTTTTATACTGGAATCTGGAGATTAATTATATAGGATTTGGTCCCAAAGGAGTGACCTGTAAATTAATTTATGTCATGCTCCAATTCCAATTTGGGCAATTCATCCCTTTCCCAACAACTTCCCGTATCTTATCCCACAGGGTTAATGGAGGCCCACCAACCATCCAGAGAGGTTTTTCTGGAGTGCAGGAAGGAAGCAGCAGCAGGAAACTTTCCTTTTGTTAACTTAAATTAAGCCGTTTTAAAAATAAATTTTAAAAAGACCCTTTAGGTCTCAGGGGTCAGCAAACTTTTTCAGCAGGGGGCCAGTCCACTGCCCCTCAGACCTTGTGGGGGGCCGGACCATAGCTGCCAAGTTTTCGCTTTTCTCGCGAGGAAGCCTATTCAGCATAAGGGGAAATCCCTTTAAAAAAGGGATAACTTGGCAGCTATGGGCCGGACTATATTTTGGGGAAAAAATATGAATGAATTCCTATGCCCCACAATTAACCCAGAGGTGCATTTTAAATAAAAGGACACATTTTACTTATGTAAAAACATGCTGATTCCCGGACCGTCTGTGGGCCGGATTTAGAAGGTGATTGGGCCGCATCCAGCCCTCGGGCCTTAGTTTGGGGACCCTGCTTTAGGACTATAGCTTCCATATTACAAAAGGCAGGGAGGGGTGATCCACCCATTTTTGTTGTTGTTGTTGTTTAGTCGTTTAGTCGTGTCCGACTCTTCGTGACCCCATGGACCATAGCACGCCAGGCACTTCTGTCTTGCACTGCCTCCCGCAGTTTGGTCAAACTCATGTTTGTAGCTTCGAGAGCACTGTCCAACCATCTCGTCCTCTGTCGTCCCCTTCTCCCTGTGCCCTCCATCTTTCCCAACATCAAGGTCTTTTCCAGGGAGTCTTCTCTTCTCAGGAGGTGGCCAAAGTATTGGAGCCTCAGCTTCAGGATCTGTCCTTCCAGTGAGCACAGATCCGTACTGTACTGTAATTTAAGGCGTTCTCAAATGTATAGGAAAGAATTAAGCAAAGTTATGGTTCCTTCCCACATGACAATCATTTTTCCAATGATGGGTCAGATTCCAAAATTAGTCATAATTGTTTTGTGGATGGTCACTTGGCTGCCAAGCATTGCCATGGTGGGCAAAGGAGGAACAAGGAGCTACAGGAAGGCATGTTGCACGGTGAGTCAATGTAATTCTGTCTAGAAGCAAACCCTTTCAACTTCAAATTTGAGGGCTGCTATGCAAGTTGAAAGCCACAATCCTATGCATTCTTTATTTGGCAGAAAACCCAAGTTTCTTCCATGTCTGAACTGCTCTTAATTGTCAAGAGGTTTGGGCTTGGTGACTTGCTAGGCTCTGCTTTCCTGAGGCTTACATTCATTACTTTTGATCCTTTGAGGATGCTTATGAGTAGAGCTTAGCAAATTGTGGGCTACCTCTCTTCTTTCCATTGCTGCCCTGAACGTTTTGGAAAGATTGTGGGGTTAAAAAAAATGTAACAAATTTAAAAAATAGTAATCCCAGCAGCTCAAAACAAAATGCTTTTGTCCAACCATATTCATTCCCATTGCAACAGCCCGCGTGAGAATCCCAAGCCTGCTCCTATTTTAAATAAAACCAACAGAGCTCTACAAATAGCAAGCGGGGGAAAATAAAATAAAGGGGGAGGGCTTTGGGATCTTTCAAATGGGAACCTGTCAATGCTTAACTGATTTTGTAATGCAAAAAGAAATGTTGTTGTTTAGTCGTGTCCGACTCTTCGTGACCCCATAGACCATAGCACGCCAGGCACTCCTGTCTTCCACTGCCTCCCGCAGTTTGGTCAAACTCATGTTCGTAGCTTCGAGAACACTGTCCAACCATCTCGTCCTCTGTCGTCCCCTTCTCCTAGTGCCCTCCATCTTTCCCAACATCAAGGTCTTTTCCAAGGATTCTTCTCATGAGGTGGCCAAAGTATTGAAGCCTCAGCTATGTAGGAAAACCTGACACATCTCTCCTCCAGCATTCATCACATTTTTATATCATTTGTGTTATTCTTTTATTATTTACTACTTACTCTAAAAAAAGAGAGAGGTCTCTTGCATTTCTCTTTATATCAGAGCTGCTCCAAGTGTTTTCACCATTTTCACTGCCAATCTCTTACAGAGACTATGCCTTCCCCTCTCTGGCCACGTTGACAAGAGGATCCATTACCAAAGAAGTTTTGTTTGTTTGCTTATACCAGTCAGTTCATTGCTTAGAGTGCAAATGGCCAGCCTGAGTGATTTCCAGGCATTTCCTGAGTTCTTTTCCTGAGCAGAAACTGCACAATTTAATGTAACAAGCCTAGCATGTGTCATGTAAGGAAATGCTCGTGGCTACTCAGCCTTGTAAACAGCCGCTTGCCTACTCATTTAAAGAGTTGATGTTCTTGCAGAAGGGCAACTACAGTGAAATTAATTGTGGAAATACTAAGGTCCTAGTTTTGGGGGGAAGGGGGGAAAGGGCAGGATTGTGGGCAGGTTGTTGAAGCCGAACACCCTATTTTACCCTCCCAAGACCCTGCAAGACCTTAAGGTGGCTCTGCTCCTTCGCTCAAGTGTACGGATGATGCACATTTAAAGAGTGCATTCTCACAAATTAACAGGCAGGGACTTGTAGTTTCTGCAGTTCTGTAATCATAGGCATTTTCTCAGTCTTTAGCAGCTGTTGCAGAAGATGCCTTGAGCTCTCAAGTTTCAAGCACCGAGACCCTGCAGGCCAAGCAGTTAGAGATTAATTCATTCCCCTGTTGACAGCAAGCCAGCAGAAGTAACAGCAATCATAATAAAGTCACTTTCTCCAGCCTTCCTCAATTACAAATCCTTTCACCAACGACCTCAATCTAAACCCGGGTATTTCAAGCCTGACAACACTTACAAAACTGGTGGCCTTAATCTGTGTGGCATGCAAATCTGCATCATAGAGATCAATTTGAATATTATATTCAGAGCACAGGGTTACACCTTCCCTATTGCACAATTCTGGAATTCTTCATTGAAGAACTCACCAAGCAAAAATCCCTGGGATCACCTCTACAAATTAAATACAACTTTAAATAAATTCAGGACAGGAGCAGAGGAAATGCGTTATCTAGGGCAGACCATTCCCGTTTGCGTTAAATATAAATTGCCCTACATAAAACGAAGGACTTCCAATGAGCACTAAGTTGCTTAGGGCAAGGATGCAAACTTTACCTATGGATCTCAAATGAGCTCTGTATACAGCCTAGAGAAATGAGAAGGTTACCCTGGATTCATGAAATCATGCTCTTTGGGGAAGGGCCACAGTTCCATGGTAGAACAACTGCTTTGGATGCAGAAGGTCCTAGGTTCAATCTCTGGCATCTCCAGATAGGCCTGGGAGAGAAATCATGGAGAACCATTGCTGAATGGACCTCCACTTTTTATGCACATCCTGATAAGGAGTAAAGGAAGAAAAAGCTGGGAACTCTATCTAACCATTACTTCTTAGCTGGAGATGTCAAAATGCAAGTGTAAATGTAAAATAACCATGTCCTCTGTCTTAGGCTAAAAAATGGCCAAGCCATAGAATCGTAGAGTTGGGCGGGACCATGAAAGTAATCTAGTCCAACCCCTTCACTGCAAGAATCTTTTTGCCCAACTTTGGGCTCCAACTCACGACCCTGAGATTGAGTCTTGTGCTCTATCAACTGTGCTATGAAAGAAACAAAAAGTCCTTATGTGCCAATAGCATTGTTGCATTCATACTGCTTACTTAATCTTGCTACTTCATTAACCCTAGATGCAAGTTTGTCACACTATAAGGATATTGTATTCTCATTGCTTGTCAACATCTGCTGTAACTCAAAAGGGGCTAGATGCCCCCTGTCCCCTTGTATTCGGAAAAGTACTAAAGAAAGTGTGTCTGCGTTGTAGCACAAATGACAGTATCAAATGGGCAGGAAACGGTGTTGCAATTCGAAATGGAAACTTACCCAGCTGCACTGTTTTAAACAAAATAAATAAGTTGCTCCAGGCTGCCCCGATACAGTTCCAGACACGTTCTACTCCAAAAGCCAAAGGACATTCTTGAGGAAGAAGAGCCAGAGTCCAGTGGCAGAACACATGCTATAAATGCAGAGTATTGAGTTCCAATCCCCAGCATCTCCAAGCAGAGCTGGGAAAGACTAATGAAACCCTGGAAAGGTGCTGAAGTCCATCTAGACAATAATGAGTCAGGTGGACCAACCATTTGATTCAGTAGTAGTGTTTAGATGTCATGCTAAACTATAGATTAGTGAAATGTGAATGAGCCGACATTTTCCCCAGGTTTGCGTACTCTGCCCCTCTGGCGCAGTCAGGAAAAGGAGTCTGGACGCTTTTCCTTCCACTTTCTATTAACCATGGTTTGCTGCATCATCCAGACCAACATACTATGGCTAACATAATGTTTAGTGAGCTTCAAACAAAGCTGACTTCAAATAATGGTTGTTGCAGCTGCCTTGATTAAACCGCCACAGTTGCCAATAAGGAACTATAAGGTACAGCTATGCGGTTTACCGAGTGAATAATAAAACATACCAGGAGGAAAAGGATGTGCGGTTTATGATTACAAAAGGTTCCATGATAGCAACATTAGTATTAATACTTTACAAGGTAGGCCCTTTGATGCTGGGCCATACTGAGACAAAAAAGATAAAAGTACCCTTTAAACAATTTGCTCTAATTTTAGTTGTTGTGCAAGGATATCTTTCTTCTGCCAGCCCAAAACCAGATCTCATTTAATTTCCAAGGTCTTAAAAGGAAGACAGCTAGTCAATCATTTTGAAAAATGTGAAAGCAGCACACAGACTGGTGCCTTCATTAAGAAATGAATCTGGGCCACACATTGTCTCTCAGGTGGTTCAGTGTGCAGAAAAGTTTGGCAAGAATTTTAAAAACGTAGCGGTTTGAGTAACACTACACCAAGAGACGACCCCAGTTAGTTTCACGGACTGCAGGAGGGACAACGAGCTCCCTAAAGTATGCAGGCCCAACCCAATTATGAGAAAAATGTGGCCTTCAAACTAGCGTCTGCCATGGGATCAACTTCATGGGCTCGGGTGTATTTCAAAGAAGAAAAACACAACTCTGTGGATCACATTTGTGCCACATTATACCAGCTACTCCTGAGTGATGTCAGCTTAGTGATGTAAGCCTATGTAAGCACTGTATTCGTGAGTGATTCATAGTCAGTGTTGGAAGTGGGAAGGAAAAATCACTTGTAGGTACTGTTTAGCTTAGTCTTTTAGACTCACCAGCTCATTTTTATTCTTACTGTTCAACTCCGACCTTCTAATGCAGGGGTAGGCAACCTAAGTCCCGTGGGCCAGATGCAGCCCAATCACCTTCTCAATCTGGTCCACGGACGGTCCAGGAATCAGAGTGTTTTTACATAAATAGAATGTGTCCTTTTATTTAAAATGCACCTCTGGGTTATTTGTGGGGCCTGCCTGGCGTTTTTACATGAGTAGAATGTATGCTTTTATTTAAAATGCATCTCTGGATTATTTGTGGGGCATAGGAATTCATTCATTCCCCCCCCCCAAAAAAAATAGTCCGGCCCACCACATGGTCTGAGGGACAGTGGACCGGCCCACGGCTGAAAAAGGTTGCTGACCCCTAGCTTAGCCAGACTGCACCAGAAAGTACTTACCAGCCAACATTCAGAGCCAAGTGTCCTTCACAATCCGATTAACCTTACAAAGCCACTGAATCGTATTACAACTTAGCACACTACACAAGTTAAATTGATTTAATCAACTCCAATCCAACACCAGAGCAAAAGCGTGACAAAACTGGCTTGGGTACACTCCAAACATACAGTGGCTTCCTGAAAACCATGGTCTGCAGAACAAAACCCAGCACTGTGGACATGCATTCCCTTTCCCTAACTCCATCCCTTCCAGAGCACCTTCTCATCTCCTCCCTCAGTCCAGAATTAGGGTAAAACCAGGCATAGGCAAACTCGGCCCTCCCGATGTTTTGGGACTACAATTCCCATCATCCCCTGACCACTGGTCCTGTTAGCTAGGGATCATGGGAGATGTAGTCCCAAAACATCTGGAGGCCCGAGTTTGCCTATGCCTGGGTTAAACCCATGCTTGCAGGTTCGCACATAATAGCAAGTTGAGATTAGGCTCACTCAGGCACCTTTTCACTCAAGCACATTGTGTTAAACCATAGTTTAGCATGATGTGCAAATGCAGACATGATGTTTGTGATAGGCCAGGGTTTCTCCCACCTGTCATTGGTGCTATTTATTGGTGCCACTGTTTCTCAGAAGCTGCCACACCCTGCTGCTGCTCCACCACTACCACCATTTTTAAAAATAAATTAAAAACCCCACAGTCCATTCCAATCCAAGCTGGTGATTATAAGAACCTTGCAACATCAAGAATTTGAGGGCCGAGTTTGTTTTCCTCTGTTGCTTCTGAGCAATGACTTTTTAGGTTCTGTATCTGAGGGCAGGCACTGTCCTGCATTATTTTATTGATTTGTAAACCACTCTAGAAGCTTTTCCAGCATGAACGCTTTGAACAACAACAACAACAACAAAAATCATGCCTCATCATGGGACTGTTTTGGATTTGTCTATGCCTCTATGCCTCTTAGTTATGCCCAGTTTAGACACTTGTGGCTTATGCAACACTGTATATGACCAGATCTGTTTCACAGGAGCCTGTCCCACATTTAAGCAACAACAGTAGAAGAAGCGCATAGCATCTGCTGCCAATTAATGGCCAGCTGAGAAGAGCATTGAAACACATCAACACCAGCTGCCTATTAATTGCTCCCATGAACAATGTTGCACCTAGGGTATCACTGCTACTATACACAATCAATGAAAAATGGCAGGAACAACAGTTTCCTCATTTTAGATTACTTTTTTTTAAAAATAAACCTCATCACAATCATTACTAAGGCTGTCCTCATTTTTCTGGCATGCTTTAATTCCGCAATCAGGCATTTACTGCAGAATCCAATACACGTTTAAACTTGGAAATAAGTCACACTGTGTTCAATGGTGCTTGCTTCCTGGTAAGTTTACAAAAGATTAAAGCCTTAGCACTGAAGCTCCCATAAGTCTACACAATCTTAAGGATCAGCTTCAATAATAAGATGTCCCGTTAATTAATTTATTAAATTTATATCCTGCCATTCCTCCCTAAGGAGCTCAGGGTTAGCAAACATAAAGTAATGAAACAATAAGGCTGCTTGGAGAAGTGAAACCGACCACCTGACTCCTTGATCCTTGCCCATCTTGGCTCATCAAAGCGGGTCGGGAAGTGCTGGGTGATGGTTAAAGAAGCAGTTTAATAACCATATTTGGACCCATCTTTAAAAACCATCTTTGGACCCAGCCAATATGGCCAACTATTGCCCAGTCTCAAATCTTCCATTCTTGGGCAAGGTGATTGAGCGGGTGGTCGCTGAACAACTCCAGGCATGCCTGGAGGATACGGACCATTTGGATCTCTTCCAATCGGGATTCAGGCCTCATCATGGGACTGAAACTGCCTTGGTTGTCCTGGTCGATGATCTCCGGCGGACCAGGGACCAAGGTGAAAGCTGTTCCCTAGTCCTGCTGGATCTCTCAGCGGCCTTTGATACCATCGACAATGACATCCTTCTGGACTGTCTAGAGTACCTGGGAGCTGGAAGCACTGTTATACAGTGATTCAGCTCTTTCCTCCTGGGCTCTGTGCAGAAAGTGGTGTTGGGGGAATGAGTGTTCAGACCCCTGGGCTCTCACTTGTGGGGTGCCTCAGGGCTCTGTCTTCTCCCCCATGCTTTTTAACATCTATATGAAGCTCCCGGGAGAGATCATCAAGGAGTTTGGGCTGGGCATTCACCAGTATGTGGATGAAACCCAGATCTACCTCTCCTTCAAATTTGAACCAGTGAAGGCAGTGAAGGTCCTGTGTGAGTGTCTGGAGGTGGTTGGATAATGGATGGCAGATTGATCCTGACAGGACAGAAGTACTGTTTGGGGGGGGGGACGACAGGGTGCGGGCAAGTGTGGGGGACTCCCTGGTCCTGAACTGTGCCCTTGAACTGTGATGCCCTCCCTGGGGAACACCCTCCCTTCAGATGTCAAAGAAATAAACTGACTTTTAGAATTCATCTGAAGGCAGCCCTGTATTGGGAAGTTTTTCATGTTTGATGTTTTGGTATGTTCTGATATATGCTGTGAGCCACCCAGAGTGGCTGGGGAAACCCAGCCAGATGGGCAGGGTATAAATAAAAATAATAATTATTATTATTATTAGACAACAGTTTGCAATTCCAACACAGCTGCGGACTGGGAAAGATGTAAATTTAAAAGGCTTGTTGGTCCAAAAAGTAGGCACCAAAAGACAACAGAGGCTGCATCTGACTAATATTCAAGAGGAGGGAGTTCCAAAAGGTAGGTGCCACAAAAACCAAAGGTGCTATTTGGTGATTAGATTATATATCTGAGTTTCTATCACTGCCATCATCCCATGGGTATAAATTTATGTTTAACGACTGTTCTGAAACAGGAGACATGGGACATAATAGACAAGTCGGAAGAAAATCCTCTTTTATTGAAGCCATCCAGGTTGGCTGCCCCCATACTGCCTCCGGTGGGAACAAGTTCCACAGTTTAACTATATTTGCACTGCACAAAGAAGTATTTTCTTTTGTCTTCCAACATTCAGCTTCATTGTATGTCCATGAGTTTTAGTGCCTTGATATAGAGAAACTTCCCTCTATCCACTTTCTCCAAACCATACATAATTTGATAAAAACTTAGATTATGTCGCCTCTCACTCACCTTTTCGCTGAAAAGTCCCAAACACTGCAAGCTTTCTTCATAGGGAAGATATCCCATCCCCTTGATTGTTCTGGCTGCCCCTTTTCTGAACCTTCTCCAACTCTGTAATATCCTCATGGATGTGAGACAATGGAACTGTACAGTCTTCCAAATGCAGTCACATATTTGCAACTGTGTGGGGAGCCTTGGATTGGGCAGAAGTGTCCTACCACCCAGCCCTGTCCTTCTCCATTAGCTGCCCCTCCCAGTTAGGTGTTCTCTGCAAATTTGAATTTGATGGAAAATTGTGGGAAGAGGGGGTAAATGTAAAAAGAGCCGATATGGAGTGAGCAGTGTGTGCAAAGTAACTGAAGAATGAGTCAAAGCTGATATGGGTGGGGAAATTGTTGGCTTACTCCCCAGCTGTTGTTGGACTACAACTCCCATCATGGAATCTTAACAGTTGGAAGGAACCCAAAGGTCATCTAGTCCAACCCACTGCTATGCAGAAATCTCAGCTAAAGCATCCATGACAGATGGCCATCCAACCTCTGCTTAAAAACTGCCAAGGGAGGAGAGTCCACAACCTCTTGTGGGAGTCTGTTGTTGGACCACAACTCCCATCATCCCTGACCACTGATCCTGCTAGCTAGGGATGATGGGAGTTGTAGTCCAACAACAGCTGGGGACCCAAGTTTGAGAAACAGTGTTCTAAATGTTATCTAAACACAGAGATAAGCATATGCAGGTGTTATGCACATTTGTGCCTATGGGCCCATTCCCCCAATCCTTTAAGAGCCAAGCAACTGCTACCCACTGAGTTCAATGGGATTTACTTTTGCATATGTGAGCATCAGATTATTGCCTAATATTTATTGAATCCTGTTGATAGGCCTACTTAAAGCCTAATCAAGTATTGCAACTTAATTGGATTGTGAACTCCACTGCCCTCTCTTCTAACACCACTAATTAGCATCCTCATTCAAGTGCTCACTACACAGTGATATCTTGAGATGTTTTGGTCAGGCACTGTATGCTCAATCATGCTCCTCTTGGTATGAAAAGAGCTTCCTCTGCTAGCCACAACACAGAAGCACGTGGGTTTTCAAGCCTCTTCAGAAAATATTTAATTATGTCCATAAAACATGCCTAACCCTGGCCATTTGTTTGTAAGGCCACCAAACCATGACTTTTCATTTGACCCAAAATTATATTAACGTTACTATCATCATCAACAAAATACTTTTATGCGTCTTGCAAAGTAAATATAGCAATCCATGCCGTCAGAGTTCAAAAAGATTCACAAATTAGACAGCAATCCTAACTCCACTTGCCAGGGAGTAAGCCCCAATGAATAGAACTTACCTCTGAGTAGCATTGCACTATTAAGACTCCCAAAATACACTCATGGATTAACTGACTTAAATTCAACAGTTTTGCTTGCTTTAAGATGGTTTAGCATTCACTCAGAAGTAAGTCGACCTGAGATCAGTGAGACAAATTTGACTAATTAATCATTATGACAAGTATGTGTCTGAGTACCGGTTGCTGAGAAGCACAAGTGAGAGAGTGCATTTGCACTTGTGCCACGTTTGTGAGTTTTCCATACGTGTCTGGCTAACAGAAGAACATAAGAAGGGCCTTCTGGATCAGGCCAGTGGCTCATCCTGTCCACCATCCTGTTATCACAGTGGCCAACCAGATGCTTGTGAAAAGCCTGCAAGGAGGGTATTAGCGCAAAAGCACTTTTCCAAAGTATGACTCCCAGCAGCTGGTACAGTCTTCCAAAGCTACTACTCTATTCCGAGCTTAAAAATGGAAAGCGTAATGCTGGTGGTCAACAAAAGAGGTTTAAAGACTGTCTCAAGGCAAATCTAAAAAAAATGTAGTATAAGCACTGACAACTGGGAAACCCTGGCCTGCGAGCGCTCCAGTTGGAGAACAGCCTTTACCAAAGGTGTCATGGGCTTTGAAGAAACTCGATCTCAGGACGCAAGGGAGAAACGTGCTAAGAGGAAGGCACGCTTGGCAAATCCACACCGTGATCAACTCCCGCCCGGAAACCAATGTCCCCACTGTGGAAGGACGTGTGGATCCAGACTTGGCCTCCACAGTCACTTATGGACCCATTGTTAAAACCATGTTTATGGAAGACAATCTTACTCGGATACGAGTGATCGCCAAAGAAGAAGAAGATCAGGGTCATACAGTACTGCTTCTGACAGTGGAGGTAGAATATAGTCATCAGTTTTAGCAGCCTTGGCTGGCCACTGTTGGAAGAGAATGCTGCACTAGATGGGCCTTTGGTCTCATATGGCACAGCTCTTTTTACGTTCTTAAAGCACACTGGAAAACAACACTATAAATGGGAACTGGGAGAAGAAGCTTACAAAAGGCACCCAGGCCCTCACCCACCATGCCCAAAAGCCAGATCCAAAAATCAGTAATGATGGACAATATGTTGCTGGAGACCCCAAAGTTTCGTGATCTGCTTCGGGTAAGTCACCACCCCCTTGCCCAAGTTACCTCACCATGCAGCTTGCCTGGTTCACACATCCCTGGCTATCATAGGATGACTACAATATCAAGTGACGCCTGTATGTATGAGCCATCACTATCATGTTGGCCCAGACACACTGCTTTTCACTTAAACCAGTTCACACATTCCGCAGCCAGGCATCTCTTGCACAATAATCAGTCTCAGCAATCCAGTGATCCGCATTTATGTGCAAACCAAAGAAGTCCAGATCTAGACATCCTTTCCAAGGCTACTGCTAAGCACGGCCTGAATACAGTAGATCCACCTCTCCTATCCACTGGGAAATCCAGATGGTGGAGACCACATTATATACATTAACAACGCAAGTTGTGGACAAAACATTCCAGCATGCAAATATATGAAACCTACAGAACTGCCAGCATCAAGCAACAAGGGAAGCTCCCTCCATGCCCTACTTGTACAAGTTTCCCTGATGCATCTGGGTGGCCACAATTGAACTAGGTGGACTCTAGGTTTGATCCACCATGGCTTTCCTTGCATTCCTAATGGCTAGTGAGCATCTAAGCAGGCCAGCTTAGAGCTTGTAAAAGTCCACACATGACTAGGATCTACAGTACAAGAAACCACTTGTGTGTGCTTTATTTCTAAAGTAAATATTACAAATATAAAACAGGTCTTCCCTATTACATAAACTTTTCAGCATGCACATTTCACAAGAATAAAGACATCACAAGGGGGAATATTTAAAGCAAGACATTCCGTATCTGACACCTTCCCTTCATTATCCGCACCTTTCATTATGCACATTCCAGGAGACTACAAAGAAAGAAGACTTGTAATCAAAAGGGCCCTTTTGCCCACAGAGTTCAAAACTAGCAAACCATTTACAATGTTTAAGTGCACACACACACAGATAGAGAGACCTTATTCTGTGTAGAGTATATACTGGACTGCCAGTGACTCATCCCTTAAAAGATAGCTTTTGGAAACTTTTTTTTTAGGTTAATAGATTTTGTCAGGCAAGGCACACAAGCAGACGCCACCACATTCCTTTGCTTCTTGACACCGCAGTTTGCCAGCGCTGGATGACCAGTATAGACTTGACTAACAAAGAGCAAGAAGGTAAATTCACCCAGCAGAGAGTGGGAGGGGAGCTGGCTGAAAGTTGAGCAAAAGATCCACGGAGCAGAGAAGTTCGTTCATCTGTTTACCGGCTTTAAAACAAACAATAGAAAGGAGCGCAGGAGCGCGATCCCAAACCTGCTTACCTGGCAGCAAGCTCCACTGAACCTAATGAGACTTACTTTCGAGTAGGCATGCACAGGATCACACTGTAGGTTACAAGAGTAGTGTTTTGTCTAAAAGGCCCTTTGAGTTTCAGGGCTCCCTCTGAATGCAAAGTCTGCACATTAGCCAACCCTATTTAAAATCGGGCGGAGTGGAGGGGGGAGAGTAAAAGAAGTAGAAGCTTGTCTCAGAAACTGCATGCCAACTGGTCCCACATTTTATAGGCAGACTTTTTTTTCCTAACGCAAAACACACAGCATCGTCTTATCACAAGATTCCAGCTTCCTGTTTAATGCTATAAACTGCGTCCAAACTCTTCAAATTCGCCACCCCCCACTCCGATCCCTGCACTTACCTGTTTCTTGGGTCACCCAAAAGCAGCTTCTTCTCCCCAACGCGCCTCGTCCGCTGGGATCCCTTCCTTTCTCCGCCCCCAAGAGAAAATGTAAAGCTTTCATGCAAAGCACACACGCACGCACCACACAAAACTCCGTGAGGAAGATCCAGCGATGGATGCGCAAAGTTTCCTTCTTCACCAAAAAATAAAAAATATCCAAGCAGCAAGAGGAAGAAAGTTTTACGTCGATCGCTGCAATAATACTACTAATAATAACTGGAGGCGCGGGGGGGGGGCGGTGCTGTGAGAAAACGGAGAATCTGGATGGTGGCGAAGTTTTGTTGGGAAGTAGAGAGAGAAAGAGAAGGAAAACCGACTCCGCCTTCTCCTCCCCCTTCCCTAAGAAACACACTCGTGCGTCCCACCGGCGCTGGGGAAAGTTTGGAGAAGTTTGAGAGAGGAGGCATAAAATTCGGGAAGGAGGGCAGGACGGGCGCTGGGACGGGGGCGGTTAGGGAGCCAGGAGGGTGGGGAAAGGACGTGAGGGAGGGGATTGGAGTCTGGATTATAAAGCGAGGAGGAGTCGGAGTGGCGGCCGGGAAGCGCGCGCGCGCACGGCGCTCTTTCTCTGGCGTGTAATGCGGAGCTGCTTGGAGGAGCAGCCGCCGACCTCGGAGTCACGGCCCAGGAATGCCAAGAATGCGGAGCGGCCGCTGCCACGGCAGGGCAGGAGACGTCGTCGAGGACTTGGCCTTCTTTCTTTCTTTCTTTCTTTCTTTCTTTCTTTCTTTCTTTCTTTCTTTCTTTCTTTCTTTCTTTCTTTCTCACCTCTTTTCCCTCCCCCCCCCTTTTTTTACACAGCTCACACTACATATATATATATAGCAAATGAATGGAAGAGAGAAGTGTGGAAAGGGGAAATTTTTAAAAAACTGGGCTGCTCGTCCGGCCCAAGCCAAGGATGATGCCTTCCAAGTGCGACTCACTCCCTAGGAGGGCAGAGCAGATGCCAAGGGAGGGAGGAGAAGGGAGGCATCGAGGTGGATCTCAACGCGGGTGGGGATTGCTCTGCAGGAAGGCGCGCGGCAACCGCTTCGTTTCGCCCATGGCGGGCGCAGTGGGGGAGCGGAGAGCAAAGACCCGATCGCTGCGAAAAAGCCTGCGGCGGAGGGTGGTGGGGGGCACAAGCTACGGATCTGCAAGGGTCCTGCCGCAAAGCAAAAGAACCGGGGAAGTCGCGCTGTGTGTTTTGTGTGTCGCAGACATGGGGAGGGAGGCGCTTCCCTGACTCTTAAGGAAGTTGGGCTTGGAGAGGAGACGGCCCGGGGGGGGGGGAGAAGCCGAAAGGGAAGGTGACGGCTTTTCCCCTCCGCGGGTAGGAGCGAAGTTTGAGAGGGGTGGCGGGACTTGGAAAGAGTTCCTTTAAAAACCGCCTTACAGCCCTGGGTGTCGTTGCAGGTAAAGGCCTTCACAGTTCTGTCCTTAGCCTGCTTTTTTAAAAAGTGATAGCTTCCAACTCCGGGGAAGGAACTTAAGGCTCCATCTGCACGACGCATTTAAAGCAGGATCTGTCGTGGCTTTCCTGAGAACGGTGTTTTATTAAGGGTGCTGGGAGGTGCTAGGAGACCCCATTTCCCCCACAGAGCTGCGGAGGTGGATCCTTCATTCCAAAAAAACCACGGGGATATTGCCACATACCCACAAACTTTTTAAAGAAGATAATAGGATACACTTGAAACGTCATTATATCACGTGCCACTCCGGCCTTTACATATTGTCACGGCCTGCTCTGCTTCCTGTATACCACGCGGTGGACAATCAACCCACAGGCCTGATCCTACCCTAGTGGTCTGCTAGCCAGCCTGATCCAATTGGGTGGCAGCCACCATTGGTTTAAAAAAGGTCTGCCATTTGGACTCTTAATTTCTTCTACTTTAGACAGCCTCAAAAGCTTTTCAGTTGCTTGTCCTTCAGAGGGTTGCAGAGGAAGTTGCCTGTTCATTGTTTCCTCGTGAAAATCAATTTTTTTTAAAAAAAAATGTTTTGTTTTGGGGCGCAAAATGCTAGCAGGGATGGAATATTTTTTTCATCATCATATTGGATTTTCAACCTCTCTGCCCAGGCCAGTGCCACAATAGGGATTTGAATTGCCCGTCCCACATTGATAGTGATATGTTTATTTGCTTTACGTGAGCCTGCCCTCAATTCACTTCAAAGTCAAACACAATGGTATTTGTTGCTAGAGAGAAAAACCAAAATATACCCCTGCCTGGCTGTGCATGGTGCTTTAGTGTAGAGTTCACACATTGATATGCACTTAAATACATTTCTGTGTGTGCTGTGGACAAAATGCATTGTACACAGAGAGTTAACTTCTAGAAATTCTGGGGAAGGAGGTGAACCCTGAATATTGTTTCTGGTCACAGCTTTCAGATGCAATTGTAGGCATATTCACTTGGAAGAAAGCCCTGTTGGAAGTATCGCTACCAAGGGAATATGCTTAGAACAAGAAGTTAGAATCAATAATAGTACTTTATAGAAGAGTTTGGATTTGATACTGTATCCCACTTTATCACTACCAAAGGAGTCTCAAAGCGGCTAACATTCTCCTTTCCCTTCCTCCCCCTCAACAAACACTCTGTGAGGTGAGTGGGGCTGAGAGACTTCAGAGAAGTGTGACTAGCCCAAGGTCACCCAGCAGCTGCATGTGGAGGAGAGGAGACGCGAACCCGGTTCCCCAGATTACAAGTCTACTGCGCTTAATCACTACACCACAATGGCTCTCCTACACCACACTGGCTTTAATATAGTTACATTAAAGCTATGATGCAGGGATGAGGAGCCACTGGCCCTCCAGATGTTCGGCCACAACTCTGAAACGGTGATGTGGAATGCCTTGGTATTGTGAGAAGTTTGAGGTGTACATACAACAATGGCGCCTCATACCCAGACCATTCTTTTGGAGGGGGTCTGGGACCCTTTAGTTAGCCAGCTGCATCTCTTATTGTGCGTTTGGACACCACCTGATAAGGTGGCTAATTTCATGTCTATCACTTAGTCATGGGCAGCAGGGCTTCAAGATCGGCCACCAGTTAAAGGAACGCTGTCACTTAGTCCCAGAGAATGTTTAAGTTTGCAAAAAATGAATAAAAGGGACTTGGAAACTCCATGAATCTTAGCATAGATCAAGACTATGGAAGATTGCTATTTCAACAACCTGCCCATTGTTGTTTCGAGGGCTTCCTGGTGACTTGAGGGATGTAAATTATTAGTTTTTTGCTTTTTGCCTTTGTTCCTTGTTTTCACATCCTACCTGTAAATAAAATATCATCAAGGAACAAAACTGGCAAGCTTGTTGCCTTGTCCAAATCCAAAAGTAATATCTGTTCTTGGCGGAACAAACAAACCCCCATTGACCCCTGGCTGGAACAAATACCGGTAGGAACTGGATTCCAACAATTACTAGAGGGCCACAGGTTCACCACCCCTGCCATAATTCATGAAAGGTAGTAGTAAATTCACCTTTCCAGATGTTGCAGCAACCATGTTCTTAGAAAACTCACCCCATACAGTGTATGGTGAGTAAATGAGAGCCACCATCGAGAAAAATTCACAACAGTACTTTACTTTATTTTTTAAAAATAATTTTTATTAATTTTCTTTTCTCAAAACAAATATCCAATATCATTGTTAAACATACATTTTCCAATTTTCCCCCTCCCTGTTGACTTCCCTCAACTGCCATTTCTGGTTTATTGCATCAGATGATACATTCTGCTGTTTATATACAATATTATGTTATCACATTATTATACTTCTTGTTCTCTGTAAATAAAATTGTAAATGTTTATTTAAATCCTGCCAGTGAGACCATTTCTTTCTGTTGTTTCTGCAAATATATTGTAAAGAGTTCCCATTCTTTTTCAAAGTCACTACAGTATTGTCCTTTTCACGCAGTTTGTCCGTTATCCTTGCTAACTCTGCGTAGTTTATCAACTTTTCTTGCCATTGTGCTCTTGATGGTACTTCTTCCAACTGTACTTTAAAAAATACAAAAGTTAAAATACCAATATAAGATTAAAATTACCTCAACTTTCTAAGCATCTGGGTAGGCCACATGTGATAAAACATTTGGCTGTTAACTTATGCCCCCTATGGTCACATCCACACTGTACATTTAAAGCACTTGTATACCACTTTCACGGTCATGGATTCCCCCAAAGAATCTTGGGAGCTGTAGTTTGTTAAGGGTGCTAGTATTTGTAGCTCTGTGAGGGTGCTACAGTGTATGGTGTAGATACATGTTACTTACCTTGCAAAACAAATAAATGAATACTGTTAAATAAATAAATGAATAAATAAACAAATAAATGAATACTCTGCTGCTCCAGAGAAGCGGACACGGAGCAATGGATTCAAACTACAATAAAGAAGATTCCACCTAAACATTAGGAAGAACTTCCTGACAGTAAGAGCTGTTTGGCAGTGGAATTTGCTACCAAGGAGTGTGGTGGAGTCTCCTTCTTTGGAGGTCTTTAAGCAGAGGCTTGACAGGCATATGTCAAGAATGCTTTGGTGGTGTTTCCTGCTCGGCAGGGGGTTGGACTGGATGGCCCTTGTGGTCTCTTCCAACTCTATTCTAAAAGCTACTGCAGCTCTGCAGTAATTGTTAGTTGCATACCTGGAATGTACTGTGCTTTGAAATCTAGTATGGCCACATGCTGTACCCATTGCAGAGAATCACTGGAAGGAAGTGTAATAAAGCCACTGCCATGTAAGGACCTTTGTGTTTAAATGGGCCTGTAATGTCTCCATGGCATTAAATTCTGGATGACCTTCAGTATACATATTGAAATCTCTCCATACAGATGGGAACTTTTGAAAAAGGTTCCAAGGTAATATTAAGCAGGTTATACTGTTTGTTGTGCTGCATAGCACGATGCCCTGGGAAGCTTTGCATGTCACACCCTGAGTTGGTAAAAGGAAGGAAGGAAAAGAAGAAACATTCCAGATTTGGGCTGGAACTCCTGCAAGGAACTCAGATAAGAAGATAAGACCTGGATGAGCAGGTCTAAGTGTGTGTGAAGCCATCTATCTATCTATCTATCATCTATCTATCTATCTATCTATCTATCATCTTCATCTATCTATTCCTGATGTTCTTTTTTTAATTCAAAAGCAAAAAAAATACAATATAAAACACAGAAAAAGGAAAACAAAAAACCCATGCAATATAGAAGGCACAGCAAAGAATAAACAAGAGTTCCCAGAGTTCAATTTATATACACTGAAGTTGCCAAAAGTCCATAACTGCTGGTGTGTGTGTGTGTTTGTAGGTGTTTGCTGGATGCACATGTAATAAAGTCATGCCTGGTGACGTAAAATTAGAGTGGCTTTTCTTTTCCGTATAAAGCTCAGATATTATGTGTAATTTTCTCCACTATTGCTAAAGTCTAAATTGTTCTTTACTTTGTTGGTAAGTTATGGCTGTCCAGAGTTTTTGCACTGCCAAGTGAGGATCTGTCCAGCACAATTTGAAAGTGTGAAATTAAGTCCTTAGACTTGATATCCTTATTATGTCCCATAAGCATAGAAAGCAAAAATAATTCTGGAGTAAATTCACTATTATCACCTGTAATACTAATCAGTTCATTTTGTACATTCTTCCTCTTCAGCAATCACTCGTAGCCTAGTAAGACTGTCTTCCATAAACACAGTTTTAACAATTAGTCCATAATTGACTGTGGGGAGGCCAATTCTGGATCCATGCGTCCTTCCACAGTGGAGACATAGGTTTCTGGGCAGGAGTTGATCACAGTGTGGATTTGCCAAGCTTGCCTTCCTCTTAGCGTGTTTCTCCCTTGGATCCTGAGTTCGAGCGTCTTCCTTTACCTTTGGTAAAGGCTGTTCTCCAATTGGAGTGCTCATAGGCAAGTGTTTCCCAGTTGTTGGTGGTTATACTACATTTTTTTATAGATTTGCCTTGAGACAGTCTTTTGTTGACCACCAACCTCTTTTGTTGACCACCAGCATTACGCTTTCCATTTTTAAGTTCGGAATAGAGTAGTTGCTTTGGAAGACGATCATCAGGCATCCGCACAACATGACCAGTCCAGCAAAGTTGATGTTGAAGAATCATTGCTTCAACATTGGTGTTCTTTGCTTTTTCTAGTACGCTGGTATTAGTTCGCCTGTCTTCCCAAGTAATGTGTAAAAAATTTCGGAGACACCGATGATGGAATCTTTCGAGGAGATGGAGATGACATTAATAAGTGGTCCATGTTTCACAAGCATACAGTAAGGTTGGTAGTACAATAGCTTTGTAAACAAGCATTTTGGTTTCCCTGTGAAACCAAACACTCAGTCAGGAGAAAGCCACACTCACAGAACTCAGGCAATGCTGGATTTCGGCATCAATGTTGGCCCTTGTGGAAATATATCTGTCCAGGTAGGAGAAGTGATTGACATTTTCCAATGTTACACCATTGAGTTGAATTTGTGGCACTGCAGATGGGTTATTTTATACTTGTTGGTGCAGCACTTTGGTTTTTTGGATGTTGAGTGACAGGCCAAGTTTTTCGTAAGCTTCTGCGAAGATATTTAGGGTGGTTTGGAGGTCATCCTCTGAGCATGCACACACTACGTTGTCATCAGCATACTGAAGCTCTATGATGGAAGTTATGGTAACCTTACTCGTTGCTTTCAGCCTGCTCAGATTGAAGAGCGAAGACCAAGCCTTCATATCAGTACATTTACACCAGAGGTGATGATATGTACCTTTAATCCCACATCACCTCCAAAACACAACTGATAGTGGAGGTAATGAGAGCCCATTGCATATGCGCCCTTTACCACTGATGTAATATTTTTTGAGTGGCCTCTTTAATATTAGCAGAAACCATCTTCTCAGGGTTGCTTGACCTCCCAATCTTTGTCTTTAATTATGCTTCCCAGATCTTTTCCTCATACTTTTTTTACCACCATTTTGGATATTTAACAAGATTTTATATAAATCAAAAGCATAATTTGCTCAAGGCTCACCAGTGTTCAAGTAGCTCGTGCTTTTGTATTGGTATCCTTCAGAATATGGGAGAGTTGGTGCATTTTTCAAAAGGTAATTTTTTAAATAGCTGCACAACAATATGTTCTAGAGATGTAACGGTGTTATTTTGTTGCAGTGAAAATAACAGTTTTGCAGAACCTTAAAGACCAACCCATTTCTTTATGCCATCGTTTACAGTGCTTTAAGCACCTTATTTGTTTTTTTGCATCAATATGTGGCATTTCAAATGCCTACGTATCAAATAAAAAGCATAACAATTTGCCTCTGATTTTGTTTTTTTACTTGATACGCAGGAGTTTGAAATGTTCATGCAAAAACAAAAAAAATGGTTTGTAGCACAGTAAATTATGGCATAAGCCACAAAACAGGAGGCAGATGCCTACATTTCTATACATGGTCTTTTCACTCTGAAATAAAATCGACCTAAAATATATAAATATATTCTTTCATCTGGCTTTGATTTCCTTGATAATGGATTGAGAAATGCCGGGATGGGATTTTGAACCAAAACTGACTATTGAATTGTTAAATGAAAAGAGCTTGAGAAAGTAAGGGTTACTTAATAACACAATTCCCTTGGCATCTTCTGAAGATGCACACACTTTTATGAGTTTAGAGCAGGGGTCCCCAAACTACGGCCCCCGGGCCGGATGCGGCCCAATCGGCCTCCCAATCCGGCCCGCGACGACCCCCGCCGCCCGCTGCCGCCGCCCGCTCTTACAGCGCGCGGCGACGATCAAAAAAATAGGCAAAAAATCGCCGAAAATCCATTTTGCGCATGCGTATGGGCCTCTCCCGACCCAGAAGAGGTCATTTCCGATGCACTTCCGGGTCGGGGGAGGCCCATACGCATGCGCACAAGCGATTTTCGGTGATTTTTTCCCCGCCCGTGTGCGTGTGCGCATGCGCACGGGCGCGCACTCCCCCGCCCTCCAGCCCGCTGCGCGCGCACTCCCCTGCCCTCCGGCCCGCCGCGCGGTTGGCGCGGCGGGCACCGGCCCACTGCACAGTAAGTCTGGGGACCCCTGGTTTAGAGTATGCATCTAAAATTGCAAATTGGAAGTGTGTTTCCAATGATGGCTGCAAAACCCGTGGAAATATTGGGCATAAATTTCACATTTATATTTATAAATATTTATATTATAGATATGGCTCTTAAAAGTGATTATTTAGTCCTGGTGATGTGTGGAATATATAGTGCTTGAAGTAAGAACATATGAATTGTACAAGGTTTTTAATAATTAACTTGATTAATAAATAACTGAATCAGGCTTGGATACTCTGCATCTCGACTTTGGGTGCAACAAAAGGTCTTAGACCCGAAGAATTCACTAAGGTCTAGTCCACATAGAGTTGCCAGACCCCCCCCCCCAGGTTGAGGAGAAGTTTTCAGGTTTGCCTGGGTGGCAAGGGGAGGGCTTGAATCTCTAGGTGGGCGAGAGCAGCTTCAGTCCCTGCCTCATCCAATGAACTCTTAAATGTCTTTGGGAGTTTTTCTGAACAAGCAGTAATGTATTGTGGCACCTTAAAAAGTACCAAATTGCATAATGGCATACGAGCTGGTGAAGAGGAATATAAAGAGTAAGGTCAGAGGAAATTAAATGCACACTTTGGCAATTGCATCATTAATTCACAACAACAGTTCACAACAAGCATAGGTTGCAAGGTCCTCTTGCTCTGCCTTCTCAATGTGTTGTACTGCAGTTAATGCTTTAACATGTCATGCTTAATGACATCAACAGGACCCGCCTCCTAGGACTTGCGAGGCCCAATGAGATAATGATGTTGCCATTGGCTATGGACCATCTGTGATCACAAAAGTACATGGCAGGTGAGCAGCTATAAAGGTGGGCCTTTTCCTCTTTCCCAACAGAACGTACCAGGCTACAGTTGTGACGTTTAGCATTCTTCTGCTTGAAGGAGAGGAATTGGCAGATAGACAGAGGCAATCACCTGGCTGTGGAAAGCGACCTGACAAGGTGAAATGCAACACATAAAAGCAATTTAAAACCAGAAAAAAGTAAAATGATGAACAGTACAAAATACATAAAATGCTCACCCAGCAACATATTAGTAAAGACAAGGCCTGTCTACTAAAATATGAGGACCACTGTTAATTAACCAAAGGCCTAGAAAGGTATTTGCCTGCTGCCGAAATACAAGGATGGTCCCAGGCATATCTCCCTAGGGAGAGCATTCTACAGACATGGGGGAGCCACAGAAAAGGCCTGTTCTCATGTGGCAACCCTCCACATCACTCTCAGGTGGGGCACATGGAAATAGCCTCTGATGAAGAGTACAGACTGGATCATATGATTCAAACTATATGTGTGGGAAGACATAGAATCTCAAGGCTCACTTCTCATGTACAACCATCTTGGGACCAATGCCATGTGTACAAATTCTGGGTGTTGCACAGGCACCAAATATCCCGATGGCATTCATGCTGCGCAAGACGGTACTTTTTAAATTTCGTGATGTGCACCATAATTAATAAGTAAGAGTTTATTTTTCTAATGTCTGGTGTGCCAACTAATAGTTACATTTAGTAATTGTTATTTTCTTTTTTTTCTTTTGGAAAAGGAATTTGGATTACACAATGCTGGAAAACAAACCTGTTGTCATGAAGCATGAGCTAACATGTTTTAATATTTTATGGCTTACAGTTGCTAAAGCAGCACACTGAGCCAAATAGTTTTCATTAGGTTATCAACCATACAAATAAAAAAGACTTTGAGCAAGATAACAGACTCAAGCTGTAGACTAAAAACACCATTGTTTTTTTCTCAACATTTTTGAATTTTCTCTCTCTTTTATCCCTGGAGACTGAGATGTTGATGTGTTCTTATTTATAGAGCCATGTTTCCTAATTTTGATTATAATTTTCCCAATAATTCAAGAAAAGTGCTCCAGGCAAGAATTCTCAGCCTCCATAGCAGCAGGGCCGGGCCGTGTGTGTGTGTGTGTGTGTGTGTGTGTGTGTGTATGTGTGTTATTTAAATCAAAATTACTAGGAGTTCAATTCTATACATGCCTAATCAGAAGTAAGCACCACTGAGTTCCATGGGCTTTATTCTCAGGTAAGTGGGTATAGAGCAGAGATAGAAAATCTCAGGTCCAAGGGGCTAAATGCAGCCTGCAAGCCTCTTTATCAAAACTATCCGAGCCACGTCCCTTAGGGCAAATCTCTCACTGGCCCTGCTCCGTGCAGTGGTGAACTTTGAGCTCTAAGATTTCAGCAGCGTCCTATGTGACGCTAGAATCTGCCCCCCCCACCTCTCTCACTCCATTCCACAGCATTTTGTGGCGCCACCTGCAGCACAGCACCCAGTGAGGCTGCACCAGTTGCGCTACCCTAAAACCGCCTCTGCTCCGTGGCCTCTAGTGATTTTACCCAGCTAGAATGTGCCCTTGAACTGTGATAACATATATTCCTTGCCTGGGTTGAGGTTGAAGAGTGGTGCATGTCTGGCCACACCCACCAGTGGTATGTGGCCCCTGGAAGGCTATCCACAAAGGAATGTGGCCCTTGACCTGAAAAAGGTTCCCATCCCCAGGCAAATGAAATAAAATATCTCACATAATGGTTTCTGATTCTTAGGTGATATAACCCTGTCGCAACCTGCACATCCAAAGAAGAAAAAGGCCTTGACTAGCTTACAGATTCAGGTTTTCCTTTATCTGTACAAGGGGAATACTGATCTTCTGCCTGACCTGAAGCCTGTTAAGTTCCGTTTAATATATTTTAATAGGATGCTAGCATGGGTAATGGGGAAAGGGTCAGTCTAAGAGGTCTAAACTGAAGGGTGAAAGGAAACATAATAACCATTTCCATCTGCCTAAATGTCTATTCAAAAATGAGGATACGGTTTTCATAAGCTCACAAAGTCTCCATCAATGAAAATATGTGTTAAAAAATATATGTTTGTCAGGTGTGAGGAATGGCTCATACTTCATCATTAGCATTCTGCTTGCATGAATCCTTTTCCTTCCGCTGAGGTGGATAGGATTGATTAAGTGCAGGAATAAGGATTTCAGCCTTATTGCTACACTGATGCAAAAAAGCAAACTATTCCAAACACCATGCTAGTGATGTTCCAGAATGTGTTAATCTTTCAAAACAAGATCTAATATAGGAGTCACCTGACGAACCTGGTGCAGCTAGAGTCCTGGTTATACAGCACTCCTAACATTTTTTAAAAACCACTGCAGACAGATTTCTGCTTTTCCTGTATACTGTAAAAGCAAACAGAACTGTTTTGCCTTTTCCTGTGGAAAAGGGAATCACCTAGTGGCAAGAACAGATAAGGTAGTCTGATCTTTGTATTTTTTAAAAAACAGGCAAAGCTCATAAATGAAAGGAGCACATTATCAGTTACGGAATAGTCAACTTCTTTATAATTGCATACATCCTGGACTTAATTTTAAGTGGAATTACCTGAGAACAGTTGCTATCAAATATATACGTGCCCCGTCTATTCCACCACCCTGCTCTTGCAGTGGCCAACCAGATGGCTTATATGAAGCCCATAAGAAGGACCTATACCAACAGCATTCTCCCCTTTTCAAAGCACTTATTTCTTCAACTTTAACAATCCCGTGACAAGCACAGTTTTAAATAGGGACTTACTATTTCAATCCTATGCATGTTTATTAGAAGAAACAAATCCACAATATCTTCATCCTATGCCGAAACCAGACTTAATTACATGTAACTGAACTGAGCCCATCACCTTCCCATTTGCCTCTATATTTATTCATTTCTTATCTAGATGTTTCCACTTATTTTCCTGTTCAGATATGAAGCTCCCTTTGGGCCAGCCATTATCTTTCAGCCTAAACAAGCTGTGAGGATAACATGTTGGGAGCGGAGTGGGAGAGCCATGCACATCACCTTGAATTAAATAAAGAAAACAAATCCGTCTGGGTGACACATCACGAAAAAAACCTGGGTTCCCTGTGCCCATCAGTCTCCACTGCTGGTCTCTTCAGCAGTAAGGACTGGGCATAGCAGATCTGTTCAGGCATAAAGTTCCGGATTCCGCACAGCCTTTTTTGTGATTACTGTCTCTAATCCACGAGACTTCATGCCATGATAAACTGGTTAGTCTTTATTGCAGTGGTGGCTCACACAGTATTTCCCCACGCCCCATGTTGTGGACTACAACTCCCATTACTCCTGACTATTCCCCATGCTCGCAGGGGCTGATGGGAGTTGTAGTCCACAAGGTCTGGCGGGAACCCACGACGCTTCACAAAAACTCCTTTGTTGTCTTTTGCGACAAGACTCTGAAAGGAACTCTAGGCGCGTCCGCTGTTGGCTAAAAAGAAAGCGCAACATCGCCTCCCGCCTTTATTTTCTGCCCTCCCAGCCAATGAGGTTTGAAGGGGAAGCCCAAACTCGCCACTCAGAAGCGAGGTGTCGTCACACCAGCCGGTGATTTCTTATTGGCTCAACTGAAGAAAGCAGGAAAGAGATTGACGTTCGGGGCTGGCCAATAGGCGTTCCCGGCTTGTCCTCCGCTAACCGCCTGCGTCGGGGAGATGGTGGCAGGTTTGAATCCTCTGTAGGTGCTAAATGAGAAACTAAGGCGAGATCCTGGGTGTTGCAGCTGGAAAAGAAGGTAGGAGAGCTGATCTTTCCGTGGGATGGACTCAGAGCAGGATATATGCCTTGCATTACTATTTTTATATTATGCACAGTATAGTTTATGTATCGTGTGTATGCATGTATGTGTAGAATTAGATAAATAAATATTTATGTATTTGATGTGATGTTCAGAAGTTTAAGCCTCATGAAGTTCCATAGGGCTTACACCCCCGTAGAAGTGCATAGGTTTGCACTACCGTTCTTCAATAGATTTCTAAAAAGAAAGAGAGAGGGTTGCAGGGAAGACTTAACCATGCACTTCAATAACATGTCTGCTCATAAGAAACTCTCGTTGCATCCAGTGGTGCTTCCTCTCAAGTAAGCGGGGGAATAGAATTGCAGCCTTACTTCTGTTGTTGTTTAGTCGTGTCCGACTCTTCGTGACCCCATGGACCATAGCACACCAGGCACTCCTGTCTTGCACTGCCTCCCGCAGTTTGGTCAAACTCGTGTTTGTAGCTTCGAGAACACTGCCCAACCATCTCGTCCTCTGTCGTCCCCTTCTCCTTGTGTCCTCAATCTTTCCCAACATCAGGGTCTTTTCCAAGGATTCTTCTCTTCTCATGAGGTGGCCAAAGTATTGGAGCCTCAGCTTCACGACCTGTCCTTCCAGTGAGCACTCAGGGCTGATTTCCTTAAGAATGGATAGGTTCGATCTTCTTGCAGTCCCTGGGACTCTCAAGAGTCTCCTCCAGCACCATAATTCAAAAGCATCAATTCTTTGGCGATCAGCCTTCTTTATGGTCCAGCTCTCACTTCCATACATCACTACGGGAAAACCATAGCTTTAACTATATGGACCTTATTGGCAAGGTGATATCTCTGCTTTTTAAGATGCTGTCTAGGTTTGTCATTGCTTTTCTCCCAAGAAGCAGGCGTCTTTTAATTTCGTGACTGCTGTCACCATCTGCAGTGATCAAGGAGCCCAAGAAAGTAAAATCTCTCACTGCCTCCATTTCTTCCCCTTCTATTTGCCAGGAGGTGATGGGACCAGTGGCCATGATCTTGGTTTTTTTGATGTTGAGCTTCAGACCATATTTTGCGCTCTCCTCTTTCACCCTCATTAAAAGGTTCTTTAATTCCTCCTCACTTTCTGCTATCAAGGTTGTGTCATCTGCATATCTGAGGTTTTTGATATTTCTTCCGGCAATCTTAATTCCGGCTTCTAGGTAGGTGTAAAATCTAAAATTAATGAAAATTTCGAAGGCATGGAAAACTGCTCCCTGCACCTCTCCACCTGTCTGGGAAACAGAGTTTTTGGAGGGTTCCGAATGTTGCATTTTGCAGGACTTGTTTTGGTTTTTGTAAGTGCTCTTTACATATCAGAAGCCACTTCTTTATTCCAGGAACATAAAACTAGCTTTTGGGTCCAATTCAAAGTGCTGGTTTTGACCTATAAGCCTTAAATGGCTCAGGACCGCAATACCTCAAGGTCCACCTCTCTCTGCATTCATCATCTGAGGCCCTTCTTCATGTGCATCCATGAGAGGTTCGGAGGGTGGCAACACAAGAACAGGCCTTCTCTGTAGTGGCTCTCCATCTGTGGAATGCTCTCCCCAGGGAGGTCTGCCTGGCGCCTTCATTATATATTTTTACATTAAGGGTAAAAAATTATCTGTTCTGCCTTCTACTTGGATGGTTGCCATAGGTTTACCAGGAAATTCATGCAGGCTTGTGAGATCTGGTGGAAAGGGAACCTATATGTTTGGTGTTGAGAGTCATACTGTCCCTGATCCTGGGTGAACCATGTAGACAACATGTCTACTAGAAGCCATTGATAGGCTGATCTCCCATGAATTGGTCAAATCCCCTTTTAGAAGTTGTCAAAGGAACCATCGGTTGGTGGGTCATGCTGCCTTATTCAGAGCAAAAGAAGTGTTGTAAGAATTTTAAGATGATATACTGTATATATAAAAGATAAATGTTCATAACTGTATATATAAACCACATGTCTGAAACCTCACAGAAAAAAGTACTGAACAAATTGACCTCAAATATTTCTCTGCAAGGTCAAAGTGGGAAACCTCTCCATTCTCTCTTTCCTCACAAATCCTGTCTTAAGGGCACATTTAAGATATGAACCTGTGACCTGGCTCAGGAACTAAGTATTTATCATTACAAAAGACTGGCCAGGCTCTCCAGGTAATTCAGTCAAATGACCCTTCACAGGTAACCTGCCAGGCAGGAGAAAATTTATATTTATTTTTACTCAAAAACACACACATGGTGGCTTATTTTCAGGGGATGTCTTATTTTTTATATTAAGTATGGTACAGTTTAACCTACAAGGTTAAACTGCCTATCACTATGGCTTATTTTTGGAGAAACATGGTATATCTATGAGGTTTCTGGGGGCAATCTTGGACTTCAGGGCAGGAATTTAAAATTTCTATATAAGAGCTTGCACAAACTTTGCTCTGGGTCTCTTCCCCCCCCCCTTCCTATGTGTGTGTGGGGAGAACCCTATTGCAACAGCTTTTTAATAAAGACCAGGCTTAACTAGCCGCCTTGCTTTTCACTAGAATTCTGGTCTGGTCTCTGTCATTTTACTAGCCGGTAAGGGCTTTCAATTGTGCTCTGCCGGAGGTCCGGGTTCTTAGAACAATTCATCAGCTTCTTTTTTACAGTGTGTTGAGTCCCTCATGTGGCGAATGGTGCTGGAATGAACGGCAGGATATAATTCTAATAAATATTAAACATAATACCAAAAAAGATACAGTGACATATATAATCAAAACAATATAAGATCATAAAAACATAGTGCCTGCATAGTGGATCAGCCAAAATATGATGGCGATCGACTTACCTAGGACTGTCTCAGTCACCGTCTCCTTTGCAAGTTAAGCTGCATCTTAGCTGGTCCTGGCCAGGGGATTGGGGATGTGAGGAGCAGTGTAAACTTTAATTTTCTGCCCTTCTGTCAATTCCTTGGTGATGAGTATTAATTATCCCTGCATTTTTTGGTGGTGTGAATTATACTGAGCTCTGTGAATGGGGCCAGTGAAATTAAGGGAGTTTGGGTGCAGCACAACTTTATTTATCCCTCCGCTTCCCCCCAACACGCTCACTCCCTGCCTTGACAACACCCCTCTTTTGTCCTCCTAATCAGAGGGGCAGCAGAACTTTCAGTAGATATGCCAGGGTAGGTCATCCATGCCTGCTTGAGGCCTCTTCAGCTGGAGAGATATACCACATCATTAAAAAACAAAAGATTTTATTAAGAGTTTCCTATAATAAAACTGCAACTACAGAAAATGCAAATGGAATATGAGTCAACAGTGTGATGCAGCAGCTAAAAAAGCCAATGCAATTCTGGGCTGCATCAATAGGAGTATAGCATCTAGATCGAGGGAAGTAATAGTACCACTGTATTCTGCTCTGGTCAGACCTCACCTGGAGCACTGTGTCCAGTTCTGGGCACCACAGTTCAAGAAGGATACAGACAAGCTGGAACGTGTCCAGAGGAGGGCAACCAAAATGGTCAAAGGCCTGGAAACAATGCCTTATGAGGAACGGCTTAGGGAGCTGGGTATGTTTAGCCTGGAGAAGAGAAGGTTAAGGGGTGATATGATAGCAATGTTCAAATATATAAAAGGATGTCATATAGAGGAGGGAGAAAGGTTGTTTTCTGCTGCCCCAGAGAAGCAGACACGGAGCAATGGATTCAAACTACAAGAAAGAAGATTCCACCTAAACATTAGGAAGAACTTCCTGACAGTAAGAGCTGTTCAACAGTGGAATTTGCTGCCAAGGAGTGTGGTGGAGTCTCCTTCTTTGGAGGTCTTTAAGCAGAGGCTTGACAGGCATATGTCAAGAATGCTTTGATGGTGTTTCCTGCTTGGAAGGGGGTTGGACTGGATGGCTTTTGTGGTCTCTTCCAACTCTATGATTCTATGATTCTATGAATAAGTAAAGTATAGAGTGCTCTCTTAAAATTCATGGCCCACCCACAGAGGACAATAGTTCTTCCCAGCTCTCAGCTGGGATCTTTCCTTTCTTTGCCCAGTCTCTCACCCTGGGAGACTAACCTTTCCCTGTCTCTCACTCAGGGTCCTTCATAAACCATCTACTACCCCAGTGAGTATGCAATCTATGGACCTTAATAAAGGCCCCAGACAAAGGGAGAAGAAATACAAAAGAAAGAAAAAACAAAGGAAAAAGTGAGATAGAAAATAAAATAAAAAGAAAAGAACAACAACAATTAGCAAATGAAAAAATAAAACATACAACCACATCCTGATCTTCCCCACATGGCCCATCTGAAGGTTAGGATTGCAGCATGACTTTAAAATGTTTGCGTACTTGGTTTTTATTTGTATGAACCACTTAAAAATCGGCTTTGACGTTAAGCGGCATATACATTAGTAATAGTAACTGAGGGCTCAACCCAAACACCACCTTTCACCTCAGCCTTCGGCTCTGTAGTGAACAAGCAAAACCCCTGCCCCATGTCACCAGCCCACTTTCTCATATATATATATATATATATATATATATATATATATATATATATATATCCAGTATAACAAAAAACAAATAACATACATAAAAGAAAACAATTCTATACATAAAAAATTCCTTCCACCTATAACAGGCATCCCCAAACTTCAGCCCTCCAGATGTTTTGGACTACAGTTCCCATCTTCCCCGACCACTGGTCCTGTTAGCTAGGGATCATGGGAGTTGTAGGCCAAAACATCTGGAGGGCCGCAGTTTGGGGATGCCTGACCTATAATGACTTACACCCACTTTCTAAATTAGCACATAACTGAGGAATAAGACTCATAGACACAAAATCTATCCTTTATTTCAATCATATGGACCAGCCTTTTCCAACCTGGTGCCCTTCCAACACTTGGGGCTGATAGGAGTTGTAGTCTGAAACATTTAGAGGGCAAAGGCTAGCAGAGAAATATTTGTGGACACTCAAAAGGGCAATGCCTTTAAGGTCATTCTTCTTCTCCCCCACCCCCCTTTGTGAAGCCTCCTGTTCCTTAAGGCGTCGGAATCTGACGAGATGAGCTGGGCTGTGGAAGAGTGGAAGGAAGGCCTTTCCACAAAAGCCCTTCACAAGATTCAAGAACTTGAAAGTCAACTTGAGAAGCTTAAAAAAGAGCGACAGCAAAGGCAGTTTCAGCTGGAGTCTCTGGAGGCTGCTTTGCAAAAACAGAAGCAGAAGGTAGTATAACTATATAGATATAAATATAGTACCAATTTAGGGGACAGTCTGATATTGCTAGTATATTCTCATAATTTTTTCATTGCTTCAATTAAAAAGGCACATACTGGAAATATGTAGCATTTCTGCTTCTAGCAAGTTTTTACTGTTTGACCAGTTTCATGACTAGACTATAAGCTGAGAGGGGAAAGAGCCACTGTGGCCAGAACCACCATGAATGTCATACATTACCCTTGGGGGCAACTTAAAAACGACAACACTATAATTTATGTACAAGGACACCATACTGGGTAGCTTTGGTTTAACACTTAGATTAGACTTTTCATATTCCACTCCAATGTTATGTTGATATCCCATTGAAAAACAGTCTGGAGAAAAATATTAACTCTTCTCCAGAACTGATTAATATGGTTTTTCACAGAACAGCAGTGAAAGTCATCGTCGTCATCATCACCATCGCTTTTTAATTTGTATATCGTCTTTCCAACTTACAATACTCAAGACGGTTTACAAGCTGAAAAAACAAAGAATGTGCACCTTATAACAATTTACTGCAATACAAAAATGTGATAATAAAACATAACTTTAAAATAAGCAGCCTACATCAAGTTATACTGGGTGTGGCTGTGTACTCTTCCGATTAGGTGGAAAATGAAAAAAATGAAGGAGCGATGCTGAAGAGAGAAAACCAGAACTTGATGGAACTCTGTGACAGCCTGGAGAAAACCAGACAGAAACTTTCTCATGAACTTCAGGTGAAAGAATCACAAGTCAGCGTTCAAGAAGGACAGCTCCTCTCAAGCAAGAAACAAACTGAAAGGCTTGAACAAGAACTTAAAAGGTGAGGTTCTACGAGCCGAGCTCCTCCCAACCAGGGGTTAGCCATCTTTGCTTTATTAGATGCAAGCAGGTGGCACTGTGGGTTAAACCACAGAGCCTAGGGCTTGCTGATCAGAAGGTCAGCGGTTTGAATCCCTGCGACGGGGTGAGCTCCCGTTGCTCGGTTCCAGCTCCTGCCAACCTAGCAGTTCGAAAGCACGTCAAAGTGCAAGTAGATAAATAGGTACCGCTCCAAGCGGGAAGGTAAACGGCGTTTCCGTGTGCTGCTCTGGTTTGCCAGAAGCGGCTTTGTCATGCTGGCCACATGACCTGGAAGCTGTACGCCGGCTCCCTCGGCCAATAACACGAGATGAGCGCCGCAACCCCAGAGTCGGTCACGACTGGACCTAATGGTCAGGGGTCCCTTTACCTTTACCTAACCTGCTTCTAAGTGAGTTTGCAATGGATTGCTAAGTAAGTTATTTGAGCTTGGATCACAATGAAATCATGGCTAACTTGTACCAACCATTTTAATGTGACCTAAGTTCAGCTAATTTAGTCTGAATCCAAACTGACATTGCTTATTATTAAGGTAACTTTCTATGCCTTCATTTTTTTTAATTAAAAAATAGATACAAATACGAACTAGAAAGAAGCCAGAAAACCTTTGCTGCTGCAGATATATCTTTCAATGGTACACCACAGAAGAACTTCGGTGCTCCTTCAACACCAGGTCACAATGGTATGCTTTGTTTTTATCTTAAGAACTTTATGGATAGAATTTCTAGATTTTTTTTGGTACCCGTATGTTTTTAAAAGTTAACAGTGGTGCAATCCTGCCCACATGACCAACTGTCATTCACATTATATATTAATTGTGTCCTGTTCATCTTGAGGGCAAAGTGCCCAGACAGTGACTGTGTTCTCATGTAATGGTAAACCGAGGTTCTAAAAAAGCAAACACTTTATTATTAATCATATACGTAATTTTGCATATAAGCATTTTCAAACTTCCTGGAAAATCAAGAAGCCATTTACAGTAATATTGAGGATTTTATCAAAATGCCACATGAATAAAATCGACCTTATTAATGTAACAAATAATGCTTAAAACTTACATTTGATCTTTAGTTTCTTCATATCAACATACAGTATAATATATTGTATCCCAGTTTCTTATGTTTTGAATGCTCTTTTTATGTATTGCCCAACCGGCCTCCAGACTCCAGCTTTTCTCTATAATTTCCTTGTTTCCTTAACATTATGTCCAGCTTAACAACTGCTTTTTGCTGTTAAATATTTCTATCTTTCCTCGTTTCCAACTATCCTTCCTCACTTTTGCATGCATAATGCAATCGTTAAATGTGCGACACTTGGATACCAATGTTCTTTGTTACTCTTTTTCCTTAACACAATTCAACAAACATAAAATTAGTAAGCCAGGGCTCTTTGCTTATTACACCATATTGTGCTGGTGCATATAAACAGTTGCTCCTGATTTGTTCCTCCTCTGGTGTGAGTGGATGAACAAGCCAGAAGAGGACAGCTTAGCCTTATGCCTGTACTTGGGACAAAAGTTTGTTTCACCCTAACAAACCATACTTGTTAGCCAGCCTTAACTCGTGGTTGGTTCCTTACAAAAAAACAAACCACAACCCCAGGTTCAGACATAACACTAGACTGTCCTCTATACAGTGGTACCTCGAGTTACAAACGCTTCAGGTTACAAACTCCACTAACCTGGAAGAGTTACCTCGAGTTGAGAACTTTGCCCCAGGACGAGAACGGAAATCGTGTGCCGGCGGCGCACCGGCAGCAAGAGGCCCCATTAGCGAAAGCACACCTCTAGTTAAGAACAGTTTCAGGTTAAGAACGGATTAAGTTCATAACTAGAGGTACCACCTGGTTTGTTTGCCCTATGGATTGCAAATCTGCGGCCTTCTAGAAATTGTTCAACACTACCTTCCATCAGTCCTAGCCAGAATGATCAAAGGTCAGGGATGATAGGAATTGTAGTCCAGCAATATTTGGAGGGCCACACATTCCGAACTTCTGGTTTACAAGATGCCATTCTTCTAGTTGTCAGGAAGCTCTTGCAATGCTGTGGAGAGAAGGTGGAGTGCTTTTTGCACGCTCTGGTTTCTTAATCCAAGTACTTCAGCTTGCCTCTGTATGCAGACAGAGCCATTATGTATTGTAAAGGATGCTCCTTAAATCAGAATGGCATGCTTTGCTAGTATGCCATGTTGAGAAACATTGCACTTCAGTATCTTTGTTTTTTTTATAAGGACACACACAGACGTATAACATTTGCTTCGTAAACTTATTGAGATGTTTATATTTTGCACAAACAGATTCAAAGTTTGAGGAGCTTCAAGTAAAATACAACAAAGAAACAGAAGAAAGGAGGAGGTTGGAAGCTGAACTGAAGAGCGTGAAGTGTCAGATAATGGTATGAAACAAGGCATAGAATGCTGTTAACACAAAGAATTGGTTCAGAATGGGAAAGGTGGAGTTTCTCAACCAAAAGAAAGCTAAACAAAATATGGGAAGCAGCCCACAGTTGACTTTCAGATTACAAAACTGTCATACAGGTTGAAGAATGATGAATGGGTAGAGGTTTTGATTCTCCTCATAAAGAACAGTATGCTAGAGAGTGACCTCTGTTGTTTGTTCCAGCTCTCAGTAGTCAATTCTTTTTCTCTGAAGAATCTTCTGTATTGAGGCCAGTTCAATTATGTAAGCATTTCCCCCCTCTCTTCTTTTGTTTTTAAAAGAAAACAATCCCTCCGCATCCCGAAAGTACTATAAGTCGCAGAGAAATTGCCCGGCAACAGGCTTCCTCGTCTGTGTTCTCATGGCAACAAGAGAAAACGCCAAGCCAGCCTTTATCCAGTAGTCAAGAAACTCCTGTAAGCAGCAGGTCAACGCCATCACATTTTCCTTGGGAATCTGGGACAACTCCTAGTCACGAAGACCGGAGATCGGCAAAGAAAGAGTTCACCAGCAGTGTCTCAGACAGTTGCAAGGACTCTTCATTCATTGACAAGATGAAAATCCAGAACCAAGGTATCACGCAAATATCGTAACAAACTTGAACTCATTCTTGAACTTTGCAGTTAGTTAGCTTCCTGCAACACAATGCAACCGATGAGCTTGCAATGCTGGCCCTCTACAGTGGTATAGTAGTGCTCATTCCAGATTGCAAATGCTTGCATGAGCGATGGAGAACCTGTTGCTCTCCAGATGTTGGGATTCCATTAGCCCAACCACAAGTTGGATATGATGCGCGTTGGAGTCCAACTATATCTGGGGGTCTACAGGTTCTGCATCCCTGAGTTACATGCTTGCAGAAGATCAGGACATTAAAAGGTATCCTGCAAACATTATTATTATTATTATTATTAATTCTATCTAGAGAACTCAAAATAATTTAAGTATGATTTTTCCCATTTTATTATAAATATCAATACGTTACAAAACAATATACAGTGGGACCTCGACTTAAAAACTATTCAACATCCAACGTTTTCGAGTTACGAGCGGAAAAAGTGGCCGCGCGCTTAAGTTTTTTCGACATCCGAATGGAAAACCCGTTTGCGGCTAGATGCGGTTTCCTCGACTTACGAGTTCTTAGATGTGGTTTCCTCGACTTATGAATTTTTTCGTTTCCAATGCATTCCTATGGGAAACCGCTTTTCCTATGGGAAACTCGACTTACGAAATTTGCGACCTACGAGTGTGCATTCGGAACGGATTAAATTCGTACGCCGATGTCCCACTGTATACTTTTTGTTACATATATTAAATACAAAACATACAACACATACCTCCCCTTCACCACCCCTTCTACCTACCTACCAACCAAGATGCGAACATACTGTGATTATTGACTTCCAACCAGTCTCATTGTGTAATTTTGTCACTCATTAAATCTGTGCACATTTCATACTGCTTATTTTGTTTTTATTTTGTAATAATTACATCTTTTCTCTTGTCTAACTTCTCTTGTCTATTTATTAGATTTATTTATACATCTGTCAGGGATTTGTATTTTCTATATAAATTTTGAGATCTTTAAATATTGACCAATCTTTATTGACTCTTTGTATGGTGTTTCCTCTTGATCTCCCAGCTAATTTGCAAGCTGTGAATACTCTATCATTTTTACTAACCACTCAATATTCATGGGAATATTATTGGTTTTTCCAATTTTCGCCTATTGGGATCCTAGCTGCAGTGGTCGCGTACATAAATATGGGTCGGGCAGTTTTTTTTAATTTCTCGTGGCATAATACCAAGTAAAAGAGCCTCAGGTTTTTTTGTTAATGGAGAATTTAAACATTTTTTTTAAAAATTTCATTGTAAATACCCTCCCAAAATTCTCTTATTTTCTTGCACTCCCACCACATGTGCATAAATGTGCCTATTCCTTCTTTACACCTCCAACACATATTCGTATTATTTTTATATATCTTTGCCAATTTGACCGGGGTTAAGCATCACCTGTATTGCATTTTCATTATATTTTCTCTTAAATTATAACATAGAGTGAATCTAATAACTTTTTTTCCATAATCATTCCCAATCACTCATAGGTATATTATGCCAGAATTTAAGTACAGTGGTACCTCGGTTTAAGTACACAATTGGTTCCAGAAGTCTGTACTTAACCTGAAGCGTACTTAACCTGAAGCGAACTTTCCCATTGAAAGTAATGGAAAGTGGATTAATCCATTCCAGACGGGTCCGCAGAGTACTCAACCTGAAGCATACTTAACCTGAAGTATGGGTGTAATTGGTTCTGGAAGTCCATACTTAACCTGAAGTGTACTTAACCTGAAGCGAACTTTCCCATTGAAAGTAATGGAAAGTGGATTAATCTGTTCCAGACAGGTCCGCGGAGTACTTAAACTGAAAGTACTCACACCGAAGTGTACTTAAACCGAGGTATGACTATGATTTTTAAGAGGGTTTCATGGCAGATGTGTTTACAAAGCTAAGCTAACAATGCATTTTACAAACTCGTATGCAGAGGTGATTTTGATATCTCCCTGTAGAAAAGCAAGCGAACTCTGTCCAAGATATATGAAGCAACACTATATTATTCACACTTTTGTGTATATACAGAGTTAAGATCCAGAATTCAAGAACTGGAACGTAATCTGCAGATTCAAACACAGGATTTGAAATCAACCATGGCTAAACTTCAGGAAACTAAGCTGCAGCTGGAACATATAAAAATGGAGTCGACAGAAAAAGATACAGCTCTGAACAAGAGTAGAAACGAAGTAACTAGAATTAACGCACAACTTGACCAGACCACCAATCAGGTAAGGTGCTTTCTTAAATCTTAGACTTTTAAAGAGGCATTTCTCATATGCATGCACAACACTCACTGAATACTTTTGTGGATCTGACATTGGAGAGACATTCATATAATCTGATATCTGCTGAAGCAATGCTTTTCAGTGGACCTCAGTAGTGGTTGATGTAGGGCAGAACCATGGAATCACCCTCCCGACATTATCTGATGTAGTGGAATTCAAGCCTCCTATCCAGTCTACCATCTAATTAATCTAGTTTCCTGCCTAATATGATTTTAATTTTTAATTTTTTTAATTTTATGTTTATGTTTTATTTTTTGAAAATAAAAAGCTTACAGCCACAATCAATCAACATATTTCCAATTACATATATCATTTTGCTTTTATATCACGTTCTTAAAGGTTCTTAATAATTCTTCAGATACCACCTTCTGCTTCGCTCCCTCCCAACTTTCCCTCACCCATGTGCGATCTTATTGGTATTTATATTATTGTTTCTTGTTGTGTTAACAATTGTTTGTACTTAATGATTCTATCCTTTGTAATATTATCTTGTATCCTTGAGCGTATTTGCTTTTATGTCTATATTAAAATTTATTTCCATTTCCATATATGTCTCTACACACTCCCACTCTCTCTTAACTTTTTGCTCGGAGCTGCCTCTAATTGAAGCCGTTAATTTTGCCATTGCCGGCCTCGCGCAGGATCAGGCCCTTGCCGGCGCCACCGCTGCAAGGCCGGCCTTCTGCCAGCCTCGTGCGGGATCGGGCCCTTGCCGGCTCCGCTGCCGCCACCGCCGCTACAAAGTTGGCCTTCTGCCGGCCTCATGCGGGATCAGCAGTGGATTCCTGTAGAGGAATATGTTCTTTTTGTCTTTGGGAATATCATTAGTTATTAAGCCCATCAGATATGCTTCTGGCTTCTTAAGAATTGTGCTCATAAATATTCTTTTCAGCTCTTCATATATCTTAGTCCAGAATTGTTTAATCACCTTGCATCCCCACCACATATGATACATTGTTCCCACCTCTACTTTACTACATCTCTAAAAAAGGTTTGAATATTTTTTATAAATCTTAGCCAATTTCACTGGGGTAAGGTACCAACGATAACACATTTTCATTGTATTTTCTCTTATCACATAACAGGCTGTAAAATTTATATCCACACTCCACCATTTCCCCCACCTGTCTAAGTGTATTGTCTTGCCCACAGCTTGTGACCACTTTATCATCCAATTGCTTACTGGAATTAAAATAGTGCTAGAGCAGCAGAGAGTCCTCTTTTTGCCCAGCTTGGTGCCGTTAATTGAAGTACAGTGGTACCTCAGGTTAAGTACTTAATTGGTTCTGGAAGTCCGTACTTAACCTGAGGCGTACTTAACCTGAAGTGAACTTTCCCTTTGAAAGTACAGTGGTACCTCGGTTTATGAACACAATTGGTTCCGGAAGTCTGTTCATAAACTGAAGCGTTCATAAACTGAAGCGAACTTTCCCATTGAAAGTAATGGAAAGTGGATTAATCTGTTCCAGACGGTCCGCGGAGTACTTAAACTGAAGCGTTCATAAACTGAAGCGAACTTTCCCATTGAAAGTAATGGAAAGTGGATTAATCCGTTCCAGACGGGTCCGCGGAGTACTCAACCTGAAGCGTACTTAACCCGAAGCATGGGTGTAATTGGCCCTAATTTTAAGTTTTTCATTATGCCATATACTGAAATAAGTTATGGCTATATCTGTTGAGTTGTTGTCTTTGCTAGTAAGAATTGGGAGGGGGGGAAAGCATTTTAGCAGCAGCAATCCTACCTGAGCAGGTTAAATGTAGCCTTTCCCATTGCTCTGTGAGGGTGACAACTTCCTTACATCATGCTTCACAATTATTCATCTATAAATCATTCATTCTTATTTGTTTTATTCTAAGATGCTCTACTGTCCCCCTCCCCTTTCCACCTATAATTTAATTCAGTTCATATTAGTTCCAGATATTTCTAACCCTTGTGATATTTAAATTACTCCTTTTTTAGCACACCGCATCCGAGGAAAAGGTGAAAAGGCTTTCAGAGGAGCTGAACTGCCAGAGACAAAATTTTGAAAGAGCCCAGCACTCTTTGCAACAGAAAATGAAAGAGAAAGAGAAAGTGTACCAGGAGGTAAAGCCAGGAAAGAGAGAAATTCTCACAAGTGAAAGGGGGGTGGGGGAGGCCCTGGGGCCCTGGAAGGATCCTGCTAATGTTCAGTCCTGCATCGCACTTCCATCAGCCCACATCCACAGGTGAACAGCCTTACTTACAGCACAACCTATTTTCATGTCTGCTCAGAAGTAAAGCCCCATTCAGTTGAGTGGGAGTTACTTCCGCGCTGTGTGTGCACATAAGACTGCAGCCTTTGTGGCAAACATAACTTGTAATGTACTTTGTTTGTACAGTTGCAAAGGAAATTGCTTACACAAAGGTCTGGCGAAATTGGTTTAGAAAAATCCTTCCGTTTCTCCTTTTGTAAGGAAAATAAAATGTTTGGGGTTGTTGCTTGATCCTTGGGGATGGGATGGGAGACCAAAGGGCGTAATCCAGAGAAGTTGGCATGTAGTGGTGGTTTTCACACATAACACTGGCAATGAATGGAAGCTAGTTTATTGGCTTGTTTCTTGATTTCTTGGACATCTTTTGAAATACCAGGACCACCAAGGTTTAAAGAAGATTTGCATTTCTTTTAAGAATGAAGACCAGCAGTAAATTTAAAAATATATATATTCCCATTTCAGTCCGTGGAAAAAAGTGCTTCTTTTTACCTTCCAAATAAGCGTGCGTAGGATTGCAGCTTTAATCTGCCCTGCCCCTTAATATTTCTTTGGTTCCAGCCCCAGATTTCCTGCCACAAGTTGCATACCAGCTTGATTTCTCTCCTATGTCCTCCAATGTTGCCTACTTAGGCTAGGATCCGCACACCTACTTAAGCTAACATGCAGAGTGTGCAATCTCAGTGGAGTTTTTGCCTTCCCCCCCCTTTGTTTTCTTTGAACTCCTAACCTCCATGCCATGTCACAAGCTGCTTTTGAAACTCTTCACGGTTTCCAAAGCAATTTGCCATAAGAGGGCAGCTGTTCAAGAAAAACTAAGTCTCTAAAGCCCCACTGGGCTGATGGTACTAGTTTTACAGGCCATAGATGCGATTCAGTGAATTGTATATGCAATTGGATCCTTCCCACCCTTGTCAACAAAACCATAATGAAAAAGACTGAAGTGGAGCAGTAGAAAATATCTATTTATATATTCCAATTTTCTCATTGTTCTTCTTTTTAATAAAAGGTCTAACCAACAAAAAGACATGCAAGTCTTCAGGGTGCATAGCAACTGGGAAGTTTCACCCATTATTATTTTTATTTTCCTGCCTGAGATCAGGTCAGGAATATCCAACAATTCACCACATTCCTGGTTTATATCATTTTGATTTTCCCCAACGCCGCTGTTTTAGGAAGCATCTCTCCAGCTCAATCAGGTGAAAACTAAATTTCAAGGGGAACTGCATCAAGCCAAGAACAACTACAATCTTCTTCAAGCAGAACTCGAGAAGGTAGGTAGTTTGTAAACACGGCAGGTAAGGGGGAGGGATCCTAGAACTTTATAGAGTCGGATGGAACCACAGAGGTGATCTTGTGCAGCTCCCTCAGCGCATGAATCTTTCAAGTCAAGGACATTTTTTTAATTAAAAAAAAAACCCCATCCAGCCACTGCTGAAATAACTCCAGTAAGGGGCAGCTCACCACTTCCTGAGGCTGTTTGGTTCACCAAGAGCTCTTTAATTAACTAATTGTTCTTAATTTATTATTTTTATTACATTTATATCCCACTTTTTCTTCAGGGAACTGAAAGGTGGTGCACATATCCACCTCTGCATTTTTTTCCTCACAGCAACCCTGTGAGGTAGGCTCGGTTGAGAGGTAGTGAGTGGCCTGAGGTCACCCAATGAGCTTTATGGCCGAGTGGGGATTTGAACCCAGGTCCTGGGCACTAGACCACCCTGGCTTTCCTAATGCTGAGCAGAAATCTGCCTTGGTTCTAGACCTGCTCTCTGAAGCAGCAAGTCTGTTCCGTCTTCTGCCCTTAGCCTTCTCCAGGCTCAACAAACACCACTCTTTCAAACGTTCCTTAGAGGCTTCTAGACACCTCATCATCCCCGTCACTGACCTCTAAAAACATGCTTCTAAGTGGCCTCTTCTGTGAATCCCCAGCTGCACTGAGAATATTTCTGTTTAATGTCACACATGGCTGCAAAGTAAAACTTGCCGTCTTGCACCCTTTTAGACCCAGTCTGCAAAGCAGCAATTGGAAAAAAAGGTTGATGATTTTTCACAGAAGTTGAGTCGAGCGGACCAGGCTGCTCAGGCAATGCAGCTGAAGGAAAGCGAACTGAAAAAAGCCTGTGAGGTAAACAGAATTACAGGAATGACTGCATATTTACGACCCACGGTCTGGTGTTGCTGATGTGATTCCTACTTGCCCTTTCAGTTCTGGCAAAGAAGAGATACATTTAGGAGCAGGACACTGCGTGACCCGTCAACTGCACAGTTAACGATATCACTGTGACCTGGCTCAGAGCAGTCAGAATGGCTGCCAGCCACAATCTGCAAGCTAGAGAGCAAGTGTTAGTGGTGAGAGATAATGGAGGTTTTTGCCTTTTGACTGTTTATTGACCATCAGCCAATATATATTTGAAATTTCAATCTGCAGCAAAGGGCCTGGTTAGCTGAAGTGTATTGTTCCTGCAAACTTGGAAGTTATTTAGCCACTCCCCACTGTAGCCCTGTGAAACACAGCCCAAGGTTTTCCGTAGGAGTCCCCTCCAATCCTCTGGAGCGACTTTTCAAAAGGTGGCATCCAGGAGGCTTTTGTGAGGTATCTTCTGCCCTCATTACTGGCGCTTTCAGCCAAACGAGGCAAGCTGCAGGTCCGTCTGGAAAACGCCTGTGACTGCTTCCCATCCAGTGAAATGCAGCGGACTCGATTGCTGCTGCAGAGCCTCTGGTCTGTGCATTGCCCAGGTTCCCAGATAGGCTGAGGTCTTGCCAGACCCCTGGCTACCTAAACTGTTATTGGGGGAGGGGGAGGTGACACGGCAGAGCAGCGGGTTTGTGTGTCCCATCACACAATGGAGTCTACAGCTCCTTGCACCTGTCATTTCAAAAGAGTGATGTGCCTGCTGGTAGCACCACTGGGAGAACTGGGATGTGGGAGGAGAAAAGCCAAGTTTGGGGGGGGGGGAGGAATAAAAGAGTATCTCGTTGCTTCCTTGCGCACAGTTTGATGATGAAGGCCAGAGCTCGTGTCGTCTGTCAAAGTCCCGTGAGCTTATTGGTCCAGCCCCTAATGATAATCACACAGGCTGCAAAGCCCCATTGCGCTCTGCATCCGTTTAAGCCACTTGACCGTGATCGTATTCCAGCAGCGCTTTTTAAATCGCCGGCTAATGGTCCTTATGCTTGTGCTTAAAACTGTTAAGGAGCCTTTAACTGCAGGGTGCTCATTATGCGCTGCGCATCCAAAAAAAAACCCAGAAAAACCCTGAGCTTTTGCATTTGGGCACTTGTGTGGGAAACGTTGGCACTGCAGTTTGCCTCTTCTCTTTCTTACGGGAGCTGAGCGGGGGTTGCGGCACGGGGTGTGCGGGGAGGACGGGCGACGAGCAGAAGCAACAACAAGTTTAATCTTGCTCTCGGGCTGATTTGCTTAAATAGCTGGAAATACAGACCTGCTTTGCCAGCAAATTTCCAGCTTATGCTTCCCATCCTGGTTGTCCCTTCTCTTAAATTTGGCTTTGGTGCGTTTGGTGCCCATCTGCTAGTAGTAACTAGATGGATAATTGAGGGCTCGAGACCAACAAAGCCCTGCCAACGCCATCTGTTATCTTAGCGGCTCAGGAGTGGGCGGTATGTGTTTGTACGTGCCATTTTCTTTGGGAACTGGCTTTTTTATTTTTGCTTCCCAAGAGAGAGAGAGTTATGATGACAGGGGCCAGTTCTTTTTTTCTTTTAATGCTTTCAAGGTTCAGTGCAGAGTGCTCCAAATTGTTTCACACTCCTTCCTGGGGAAGAGTTTTCGTGTGTTTAGGATCTGCTATTGCAGGAGGGCGGCAGCTTTTGATTTATCTATCCGTGAGATGCCTGCTTTCTGCAGAAAAGACCTGGCCCCTAAGCCTCCATGAGTTCTAACCCTGTCTCTGATAGCAGTTTTAACTCAAGAGACCTCTTTGGCTGCAGAGTTTCCCCTCTTCCATTAAGCACTAAAGGAGCTGTGATTGGGTTGTGGTTCTCTGATACTCTCTCCCCCCCCACTCCACCCCGCTTTTTGACCTGCAAAACCCCCTTGTCCTGGCATAATTTATAATAGGCTAGAGGTTTCCTTACTTAGCATATGCCGCTTGGCAGCTGCTTAGAGTACACTGCCTGTCAGCTGTGGCCTGCCAGTGTGATAATATTTCTGCTGCCGTTCTCCTAGTATATAAGAAATGATAGGGCAGTTGTCAACCGATAACTCACGCTTGATGAAGGAGAAGGTTATTCGCGTTTGTGGGAACGTGTGGTGGAATTGGGCTACCGGACCAAACACGGCTTCTTTGCGGAAGCCCTCTAAGCCAGAAAGTATATAGCATAAAATGCTATTTTTGTTTCCCACAGCTGAGTTGCTTGGATGTGTGCAGAACCTCTAGATGTCAGAAAGTTTTCATTCTCTTTTGCATCTTTTTTATCTACTTAGTTCAGATAGGGAGAGAGTAAAAGTAAAGGTAAAGGGACCCCTGACAATTAAGTCCAGTTGCGAACGACTCTGGGGTTGCGGCACTCATCTCGCTTTACTGGCCGAGGGAGCCACCCTTTGTCCCCTTTCGCAGACAGTTTTTCTGGGTCATGTGGCCAGCATGACTAAGTCACTTTTGGCAAAACCAGAGCAGCGCACGGAAACGGCATTTACCTTCCCGCTGGAGCAATACCTATTTATCTACTTGCATTTTGACGTGCTTTCGAACTCCTAGGTTGGCAGGAGTTGGGACCGAACAACGGGAGCTCACCCCGTCGTGGGGATTCAAACTGCCAACCTTTCGATCAGCAAGCCCAAGAGGCTCAGTGGTTTAACCCACAGGGAGAAACCTTATATTTCAGTGAACTATTTGTAAAATTATGGTCCCGATGTTGTGCAGTTGTCTTTGTATTATATATGTAACACATTTTTGTGGTTTTTTTGTTCCTTCTAAAATAAGCCACATTGAGGGCTATAAACCTTTAAATGATTCTAAGCACATTTCAGGGTACTCTCTTCTCTTTTTTTCACTGAGAGACATCGTTGCATCTGGAAGACATTAGTTGGGATTTACATTTAGAATGGGTGTGTCTTAAGTAGCTTGTGTAGCTTCAAGTGCCTTTCGCATTTTAGAGACTTTAGCCCTGCAGACCACCTTGATACAATCCAAAGCATGTAGACCATGTCTGGACTGGTAAGGCTTTTCCCAATATTTATTTACTTATTATTGAAATAATTTCTATACCGCTTTGTATTTAAAAAACAAACAAAAAATACCTCAAAGCGTTCTACAACAGGCACCCCCAAACTGCGGCCCTCCAGATGTTTTGGCCTACAACTCCCATGATCCCTAGCTAACAGGACCCAGTGCTCAGGGATGATGGGAATTGTAGTCCAAAACCTCTGGAGAGCCGAAGTTTGGGGGTGCCTGCTCTACAACCTAACTTAAAGCATCAAATGAAGCATTGGCAAAAGCATCAAAATAAAACAGTACAGATGAAGGTTAAATACAAAATAACACATTTAAACCAATGTATTATCAGGAAAAGAAAGCATTTTCTTAAATATATAAAAAAACAGGAAGATATCTGATACAAAAATACAGTAAGACTCCACTAAACAGCGTCATTGGCAACTAAACAAAATAACTGAAATAGAAGCTGTGCCTACACTCCTAACCACCCCTCAGACAATGGCAACCTCTCTGAAATACACCCTTAGCAGTTCTCCTAGTCTCACTCATGCATACCCACCAGGCATACAGATAACAAAGCTAATTCCCAGCCAACCATTTATTACAAAGCAAACATCTGGTCTACAAATATACATAGCAGCATTAAGCATAATTGACAACCGGCTCATTCACACAACCTCAGTCTAAGAGCAACATTTCCACTCCTCCTTCCTGTGTCTCTCCAATGCAGGGTTTGGTTCAGTCTCTCATGCTGAGCGGTATTAAGCAGCGCTGAAATGCACAAGTGCATGAGAACCGAGACAGTTGCTCTGGGCGGCAAAAATGCAATTCTAGCTACTGCCCAATAATAATACATCACACACTTTCTCCTGCCGGATAATGCATTCAACAGTTCAAAATTAAAGGGGTTGGTGCCCTCACGGCGATCTCTAAAGGCCTTAATTTCAGCAGCCCTTATCTTAGTCTGTGGGCTGGGAGGCAAGTCAATTAGCCACAGCCGTTTCCACTCTTCTCCTGATGAAGGGACTGTGTGGGCCAGACGACCTGAAAAGGTATAGCCGGCTAGATAATTGCAACGTTCCTACACGTAAAGTGCCTGAATTATATGTTTGGGCTTGGATGGTAGGCTATACACCCAGAAAGAAAAGCAAGTGTGGTTCACGGTCACTGTTGTGCCTGGAATCACATTGGAGAATTCATCTCCCTTGATATTTTCCCTAGTAAAGCCATCTCAGCAGTTGTTTTTGTTTTATTTCTTGCTGGACCCTCTATTTGCATTTTAAAAGTTCCCTGCAAGCAGTGGCTATACTTTAGCAAGCTGGAGTTGTCTGTGCCCTCTCTCCTCCCTTTCTCAGCACACTGATCCTACTTCCATTATGTCTGGAAGCAAGGAACTGTGGTTTGAAGGTCAGCTTATTAACCAGGATCTTAAACGATGGGGAGCAAAGCGACATTAAACAATAGTCGCCCATTTTGGGCATAATGGGGTGGTTTAAGCTTCTGAGAACTAGTATGAAAAGAAGGGATTGGCTACCCAAGATTGCTGAGCAAGGGGAGAAGACCTGCTGCTAGTTCCTGGCTTGGTAAACTATGGTTTAGCAAACTCGGAATGTATGTCTCAGCTTGCCCAGTGAGTCAAAGAACCTTAGTCAAAGTTAGCCATTTCTTTAACTCTCACTTGTTTAATTCTTGCTTCCTTTCCAAGGAAACAAAGAAGCAAAATAGCATCCTTCACTGCCAGTTGGCTCAACAGTTGCAAGAAATTTCTCAGTTAAAAGAAGAGCTATGTGTAACCAAACAACTTCTGCAGCAGAGTCAAAACGTCGTTGAAGATATGAAAAGTGAGTCACCAATTTTTATTAGGTTTCCTTCCCATTCCAAACCTTATTCTGTGTTCTGAGGTCCCTGTGTATAGCATATACTGAGTTGAATCTTGTTGAGCAGGTTGTAAGCAGCTTGGGCGACCACTGTAGTTTTCGATAACTGGGTAAAATATGTATTACGTTTTGCAGTGCACAGGGGAAAAGATAAGATCCAGGTGTGTCTGTGTAAACCTTCTTAAGTTACTAGATGAGAATAAGTGGGATAAAATAGATAAAATAAACGAATAACACTAATAGAGAGAATAAAGGAATCTTACTTTTTGTAAATTAAATACTTCCCCTTTTCTTTCAATCACTTGGATTGCAGATAAAAATTGCTCTCTGGAAAAAGAGTTAAAACTACTTGAAGAGAATCTGAGCAAACAAGAGAATCCTCTCACTTTGGAGAAAATGAAACTTGCTATTTATGAATTGGAAAACCAGCGAGATTCTCTCCAGCAGCTTCTGAAGCACAAAGAAAACGCCATTGAAGAGCTCACTGTAAAACTGGAGGATCTGGAAGCTTTGCAGAAAGTTCTTATAGAGTGTGAAGGACTTAAAAAAGAGGTTGAGGTTCTTTCCCAGTGGAAAAAAGAAAGTGGGCAACTCATAAACGAACTTGTTTCAGAAAAAGAAGATTTGATGAGCAAGATTTGCAGCCTGGAAAGGGCCTTAATGACCGAACAACTTAAAAGTAATGAGAGAGTAAAAGCTTTAGAAGGTATGAATGAAAACCTTTGCGTGGAGATTAGAAATCTCAAAGCTATGGTGGGAGACAAAACAGCAGAGCTAGAAGCAGAAAGAAAAGCCCACAATGACCTTCAGGATAAAACAGCAGCATCTGAGGAAAAACACAGGAAAGAGAGAGAAAACAATTCGCTGAAATTATCTGAGTTCACCAAACAGGTGGATATTCTACAGAAAAAGCTGGAGACGGTAGCAGATGAAATGTTGGAAAAGGACAGGTGTATGGCCTCTTTGGAAACATCCTTAGCTTCCCACCTGCAGTTAAAATCCAGCTTCCAGAAACAATGTGAGGAGCTGGTCCAAGCCAGAGATGAAACAGAAAGAAAACTGGCTGCAGCAGAGCAAAGGCATAAAGATTTTGTTAGGGAGAAGGAAAAGCGCATAAGTGAGTTGGAAGCAGCTGTTTCTGAAAAGCAGGACTTGGTCACTAAGACTTTACAGGCTCTCGAGGAGAAAAACAAGTCATTGCAAGCACTGATTGCCGAATCAGTTAGGCAGCACGCAGAGATTCCGGATTTTAAAAGCAGTAACTCTTTCCTTGAGGATACAGTGCAGCAGCTGAAAGTTACGCCTCAAACAGTTAGCCACAAGGAACCAATATCCTTAAATAAAAAGCTAATTGAAGGAGTTAGTGATGAAAATATTGGCCTTAAGATTGATATCAGTGCCCTAGAGCAAGGAAATCTAGACGTAATGCAGACAAGCTTCCATCTGTCCAAAAGCCTGAAGGAGAGGGAGGAAAGCCTCTTGGAGCTGTCAGAAAGGCAGAGAGAGAAAAGCTTGTTACTGTCTAAAGCCGAAGAAGAATCAAAAAGGAAATTAGAATGTGCTTTAAGGGAGCAAGCATGCCATTTTGAAGTGGAGAAAGCCACATTTGAAGAGCGAGAGAAGCGGCTCATGAACGAACACGAGGAGCTGAAGTGTAAGGTCATGTCCTTGGAGAAGAAAAATAACACACTGCTTCAGCAGCTTGAAAAAATGCAGGCAGCACCTGAAGAAACCAAGATTCTAGGACAGGAAAGGGCAGCACTTAATAAAATGCAGCATCAAAACGATGTGTTGCTGCAAGAGAACGAGGAGCTTGTCAAGGAGCTGAAAATAAGGGACGAACATGCAGCTGGTGGCTTTACTGTGGAGAAGAATTCACTGGGACAGCTGAGAGGATCTGTGGAAGAAAAGGAGGAGGAACTGAATAAATATCAGGTTCAGCTAGAGCTGCTTCAGATGGATCTTGAGGATAGAGAGGCCTCAGTAGAGAACTATGCTGATCAAGTAAAGCAGCTGGAGACTGCTCTGAGAACTATGGAAATAAAACTGGAAGAGAACGAAATGGAGAGAGAGAGGCTGAACCATGAATTGCAAGCTCTTAAAGTTGTGGAAAATCCGTATTTAGAGCTTACAGAAGGGGAAGGGAACGACCAGTCAGCAGCACATTTCAATGATGTTTCCAAGGACAACTTTAGCGGACAGATAGATGCCAAGTGTTCGTCAGCTCCTCATGATCTGATTCCCAGCCAAAGTGATTATGTCCGATTAGTAGCCTCCCTACACATGACAATGAGCAAGCTAAATGAGTTGGAGAAAATGTTCGAACACCTGCAGATTGAGAAGTCAACATTAGCATCACAGCTGAAAGACTCTCAATTGAAATGCATCACAGGCGCAATGGCAGAAGAGCTCATCGGCAGAATTAATAATGTAACAGAAGAGAGCGCGGCTTTTTCTGGTGGCTTAATAGATCACAGTAAAATAGCAGCACAATCTGATATTGAGCGAGTGCCCTTAATAGCTCTGGAATGCTGTGATGGACTTGACTGCAAAGGTTTGAAGCAATCCAGCAAAGAAATTAAAATGCACTTTGATGGGGTCAAGGAAAAAATCTTCTCTTTGAAAAATGAATATAGCAGCTTGCAAGAGCAGCACTCGGGTATGGCCTCCAAAATATCAGAGCTGCAAAGCTATATTGACATGCTCAGGGAAGAAAATGCTACACTATCAACCAGCCTCGACCAAGTCACTAATTCTTCCTTCACAATGCAGGTAACCCCTATTCTAATGAGTGAAGAATTTCATTCGGATGGAAAGTTGTCCATGAGATTTCCTTCTTGCAGCAAAATCTCCTCGTGTACAAGTTCAACTCTTATGGAATCTGATATCGACTGTGATCAGTACAGACCGTCAAATGAAATAAGTGACCTAAGTAGTAGCAAACAAGCTGATCTAGAAAGTACCCCTGAGGAACACGGCCACTCTCTTTCAGAAGCGAATGACAGTGAGACATGGGCGTGTATCATGAAGAAGGGGCATGCCCTGCCTGAAAAACATCATTTAAAAACGAGAGTCGAACGCCTCTTACGTGAGGCTTATGAGAAGTCCTTCAGGAAGCTTGAAGAATCATTTGAGTCGCATAAAAATCTTGAAGATGAAGAGATACAAAAGATCCAAGAGCTGCTCCTTTCTGTAAGGAAGGAAGTTGATGGCCTCCAAAAGCAAAATATATCTGAAAGCAAACAGTGGCAACAAAAACTTAATGATGTGGTCTTGCAGGTGGCATCTAAATTCCCAGCCGAGAAGAAACACCCTGACCTGTTGCCTCAGGAACCAGAGGAAGCACTGCAAGGCCTTCATTTAGGTTCTCAGTCTCTGCTTTGTGTTGACACTGAACACGTAAGTGTGCCTAATTTCTTATCATGCAGTTTCGCATGTATGTTCAAGAGATTGCCCATGTGTACTGTTTTGGGAGAGAAGGGAGGAAGTCTCTTTAGAGCGGGAGCGAAGACTGTTTAAAAAGCACGGTGGCTAACTTCAGATGTTTTGTTGGACTTCAACTCCCATCATCCCTGACCCTTGGCTGGGGCTGATGGGAGTTGTAGTTTAACAACATCTGGAGGGGCACCATGCTAACTATCCCCGTTTTAAAACTTATTTCTTTCACATACGCACCCAATTTGAAACTATTTTGACAGCCTTGAAATGCTGTAGTTCTTATGCTAAGAAATAGTGTGAATCAAAGTACATAAAGATTTGGTTTTGTATCTGAATGCTGAAAGCAGAGCTCCTCATCAACTTACTCATTTTTAAAGCCTCAGCTTACGGCCATTATTGCCAGTTAAATTCTGCCCCTCCCTAGTTCCAGCCAAGAAATATGCTCAGAGTGGGGAAAAGAGTAACCTCCACAGCAAAAAAGCCATATTGTTGAGCATGCCAAGGTTGCTAAATATTAGTATTTCAGTTCCAGGTTCTTTCATATATTTAATCTAGCAACAACAGCTATGTGTGATTATAACTACAGAGGGTCAATTTATGCAATAGGGCAGGCACGTCCAACAGGTAGATCGTGATCGACTGGTAGATCACTTGATGTCTGTGGTAGATCACTGGTAGATCACTGGCTCACCCCAAACAAGCTCAACAAATTTGGCTCCCCTAAAAAAAAAGTTCAACAGTGTTGGCCTGCACCCAAAAAAACAGGGCTTTCCTTCCTAAAAAAACAAGCTCAACAACTTTGACCTGAACCCAAAAAAAGCGGGTAGATCACTGCCTCTGTTTTTAACTCTATGAGGTAGATTGCAGTGTCTTGGGAGTTGGCCACCCCTGCAATAGGGAATGACATCAGTAGGTGGGAAGAGCCTGCTTTGGTGAAATGTTACAAAAGAGATGAGGTGTCTTCAAGCATTTGCCTGAAAATGTGAGCACCAAGTTGTGTAGCCAGTGGGGCCCCACATGCAAGTCCTACCCCCAGTGTCATCATGTGCTCTGCCCCCACCTGCCCAAGTTCCCCAGCCTTCCCTGTGTTGGACTAGGAGGGTCTGTGCAGCAATTGAAAGTGAGCAGAGCTCTCCACACAATGGGAGCACCCTGCAGAAAACAATTTTCCCAGGTGATCAACAGACTATTAAGTGTGTTCTTTATCTACCAAAACATTATATATCGGTTCCCTTTTTATTCGGCAGAGGTCATTGGAACTGTTTCTGAAGATGTGTTTGTTTAATTTTTTTGCCACCCTGGACTCCTTTGGGGAGGAAGTATCACAGTTAAATGTAATAAATGAAAGAATAAATAAATATATCAATTTGATAAAAGTGACTTATTAATTAAAATGACTCTCTTTTTTCCATCTACATCTAGGAAGTCCAGATTCCCACTAAGAAAGCAATCGATCTCTTGGGTCAACTGGAGCTGCATGGCATGTCTAGTGAAATCACAACGATTGAAGCCGAGAATAGTAAAATATCAGCAAGGGCAGGTGAAGCAAATAGAACAGAAGATGAAGAATCTATTTGCCAAGCAGTTGACATGAAATTTAGAGAAAGATGCCTTCTGGACTTAGACACAGAATCCAGAAATGCAATAGATATATCCATAAGTTCTCCAAACTCTCCTCGTGAGTTATCATTTCTTCCTTCTCAAAACACCGATGCGATGCTTGTGAACACCTTGGAAAGCCAAAGGCCCCCTGAAAAGCCTCTGCTAGAAGTAGAGCAGACATGTAATGAAATTTCTACGCCCTTCCCTGACGTGGAGGAAAGCAGTAAAAGAACTGATATTCTACTAATGGAGATCCAAAACCTAAAGTCGGGCCTGGATTCAAAGGACAAGGAGCTGGCTTCAGAGAGAACTGCTTGTGCAGAGTTGGACAAAACAGTTGTAGCACTCGAAAAAGAAAAAGGGGACTTAAATGAATCACTTAAGTCTGTTACTTTTGATAACCAGCAATTGACTTATAGCCTTATGGCTCTTGGAATAGAACTTGACAAGGTAAAATCTGATATGGAAACGTACAAGGCAAGACTGTCCGACACAACAGAGACTCTGGAAGATTTGGAAATGGACAAGGCCGACTGGACTGAGAGGCTTCTTGAAACTGAAAATGAACTGAGGAGGATAAAATCTGAGAAAGCAAATATTGAGAACCACGCCTTATCCATGGAGACCGACATTGAGGAGCTTCAGTTAAAGAACGAGCACTTGGAAAAAGAAAAGGAAAATAAACTGAAAAGCATTTTTGGCCTTCAAGAGCAGCTTCATATACTCGTCACTGAGAGAAACCAATTTAGTCAAGATCTGAGTGCTTTGTTGAAGGATAAAGAAGAATCGGATCAAATGTGCCAGAAAATGCAAGAGACTATCAAAGAACTTGAGTCAAGTAAACGGGATTCTGCTGAATTTATCAGGATATTGGAAGCCGAAGCTAATACTCAGGCAAAATTGCTTCAGGCCGCGAAGGCCGATACTCATCGGTTATCAACAGAAAATGACAGACTTCTGCTGCAGTTACAGAATCTGGATCAGGTTATGAGGGCTCTTGTGTTAGAAAAAGAGGCAGCGCAAAGCCAAATAGAGCATCTGAATGAGGAAAAAGAAGTGAGCCTTAGGGAATTTGAAACTTTACACAGCAAGTTAAGTATCTCTGAAATGGAATATGCCAAGATATCAAAGTCTCTGGAAGGGTCGCTTATAGAAAAGGGTGAACTTGCAACTAGGCTGAACTCAGCACAGGAGGAGTTGTCTCAGCTGCGACGGGGCATTGAGAAGATCAAAATAAAAATAGAATCCGACGAAAAGAAAAGGTGTCACCTTGTGGGAAAACTGAAAGAAAGCGAACGGAAAGCTGACTCCCTCGCAGACAAAATTGAGAATCTCGAAAGAGAATTGCAGATGTCGGAGGACAATTTGGAAGACGCAATTCTTCGGGCAGAGATGGCTAAAGCAGAGACAGAAACAGCCACCGCGGAGATAGAAATGATGCGTGCGACTTTGCAAAGCTTGGAATGTGAGGTGAATGTCTTAAAGTTAGAAAAAGGATCTCTAGAGAGAGAGCTGAAAGAAAATCAGGATAAAGTATCTGATTTAGAAGGTCTTAATTCCATGCTTGTGAAGCAGCTAGAAGAAAGGGAGAAGGAGAAGTTGCAAATTAGAGATGAATTTGAAAACGCACTGGTGTCGATGGAATCCCAGTTGAAACTGGCCAGCGAAGAAGTTAAACTTTCTCATTGTGCAGAAGAGAATTTCAAGGCAAAAGAACAGGATCTGATTGATGAAGTTGCTTGTGTCAAAGAAGAGAATGGACGGTTGGCCTATCATCTACAGGAAGCCAAACACAAATATTCTGAAATAGAGTATTTGCTGGATGTCCTCGCCCAGCAATTCCAAGACCTCATACAAAAGCTGGATGACAGCGATCCTTTTCTGGAGCAGTTGCCAAAAAATGAAACTCTGCAGTCTAGTCTTGAGGCTACAGAGGTGGAGTTGGAAGCTGCAACTTCTGAAAAACCTGCCTTCCTTGAAAAGGTACAGCATATTGTTGACATCATGGGTAGAATATCTTGTAGGTCAATAGGTTCCTTCTGAAATTAAAGGCTGATTTGGGTTTTTTTTAAAATATTGGGGGAGTTTTCTAGAATGTGCATGTATAGATTAAATACATTTTATCTGACGCCAAGTAACAAAGCAACATTGAGTGACTGCAGGTGTGGTTCCCAAAATCAAAATCCACTTTATTTGAAGAAGACAAGCTGATATTTAAGTTTATAGTTCTATTGCAATCATAACTGTAAAGTATGTTATCTGTAAGTTTAACATGATATATGTAGAGCAGGCATAGGCAAACTCGGCCCTCCAGATGTTTTTGACCTACAACTCCCATGATCCGTAGCTAACAGGACCAGTGGTCAGGGATGATAGGAATTGTAGACCCAAAACATCTGGAGGGCCGAGTTTGCCTATGCCTGATGTAGAGCATAATCTTATGGATGTTTTCTCGGAAATAGTACTCAGTGTTCAGTCGAACTTACTCCTAGGTAAGTGTGCATAGGACAGTAGCCCTAGTCTATTACTGTGCTACTTACAGCATACATAGTAAAGAGTTGCTGTGATGGGCAATATAGCAGCAGTGTTTGCACATTATGGTAAACCGTAGTGATGCCTTACTGCTAACATGCAGAAATCTTCCCTTTTACCCATGTCATCTAGATGGCAGGAAGAACAAGCCATGATCCCTGGCTTAGTGTTATGCCCGAACTAGGGGTTGTGGTTTGTTTCATTCTGAACAAACCAAGGTTTGCTCAAACAAGCTGCAGTTGGTAAACCGAGAAGAAACCTTGGTTTATCACCTGGATTAACATCTCCCTGGCCACATGGTTGCAGTGAACCATTAGCTGCATGTGCAAACTGGACTGTGTTTTTGGATCTCTGGTATTGACAGTTAGGGCTATACCTGAAGGAGCGTCTCCACCTCCATCGCTCTGAGGTCCAATGCCGAGGGCCTTCTGGCTGTTCCCTCACTGCAAGAAACCAAGTTACAGGGAACCAGGCAGAGGGCCTTCTCGGTAGTGGCACCCGCCCTGTGGAAGGCCCTCCCACCAGATGTCAAAAAGAAAAATAACTACCAGGCTTTTAGAGGACATCTGAAGGCAGCCCTGTTTAGGGAAGCGTTTAATCTTTAAGAAATTAGTGTATTCTAATATTTCTCTTGGAAGCCACCCAGAGTGGCTGGGGAAACCCAGCCAGATGGGCGGGGTATAAATATATTATTATTATTATTATTATTGGGCCTGTCTGGTGCAAACCGAAGGACATCAGTAGACATTCATTTCGTTTTATGGAATTCATTAAATGCTCTAGTTAACAGGTCCTGTTAAGAAATGGCATAGTTGCCCCAACAGGAGAAAGGAGAATATCCATGCACTTTACTTTGAACTAATGAGAAGTCCTGTTTTGCATTTGGGTGGGTGGTTATTGCTTCTGCAGCAATAATTGCATGAATGTTTACCCGTTTATTTTTATTTTATTTTGCAGGCAAATAGCCAGCAGAAAATAGGGCAACTCAAGACAAAATTTGATTCTTTCCATCATAGATTTCAGCATTGGCTGAAAGCCTACACAGAACTAAAGCAGGAGAAAAAGATGATGGTGAAGCAGATTCATGAACTTGAGATTCAAGTGAAGAAGATGGATCCAGGTATGTAGTGCAGGTGCCTTTTCCATCCTACAGGTGGGCCTCCTCCCTTAGGCAGTCCGCTTTGACGTGTGTGGGGCTGCGCACCTATTATTCACCTGTCACTACAATGTCAGGTGACAACCTCAAAGAGGCTTGGCTGTTAAGGCTGATCAGCTGATAGGTCCTGTCAGCAAGCCCCACCTGCCAAGGAACAGACACTTTAAGCGCCTCATCGTTCCTTTGCAGCCGTGTCTTTACTTGCCCCACACCTGATGTCACGTGTGAGTGGCAGCTGGCTGTGGTTTTGGGGAAAAAGCCCCGTGGGCCAAATTAGGGTCTAATTTGGCCGGTGGGCTGGAGATTCTCATACCTTTGTCTGTCTGCATGCAAAAATGAAACAATACTTCCCTCATCAGTAGCCCCGGCTGACATTAAAGGTAAAGGTACCCCTGACTGTTAGATCCAGTCGCGGATGACTTGGGGGTTGCGGCGCTCATCTCGCTCTATAGGCCGAGGGAGCCGGCATTTGTCCGCAGACAGCTTCCAGGTCATGTGGCCAGCATGACAAAGCTGCTTCTGGCGAACCAGAGCATCGCACAGAAACACCGTTTACTTTCCCGCCGGAGCGGTCCCTATTTATCTACTTGCACTTTGACGTGCTTTCATTAGAATGCAAAAAAAGTATTGCTGTTTGTTCTGACCCTGAAAAATGGTCCTGCTGGGATTCTGGTTGTGCCATGGTAAGCATCAACCCACTATCTAGCATAATCATCCTGGTGTGCATTGAGCTTTTATCTACAGCCTTCTGCACAGATGCCTTTTTATCCTATTCTGGGCCAGCTCCTGCCACCCTACTTGTTATTTCATCCACTGGCAACAGCAGAGAGGAGGTCCCCACCTCTCATTTTTCATATGAAGCTTCTGGCAATTTCATAAGTAGCTAGGTAGTTGCTAAAATATTTTAACTCATCATTTGGTGCAGATGGCCCATAGCATGCATGACCCACAAATTACATCTTGTGTGGCGATACCCCGACGCCTCCCCGAGAAATAAAAACACTAGACACATTGCATAAGGTTAATGGGCATAGAAGGCCACAACTTTATTGATTACGGATGTAGAGGGGTATTGGCCGAGGCATTGGATCTAACCGACTATATCCGACTCCAGCCCGCTCTGCTGGCAGTCTGTGAAAGGTTAACCACCGTTGGATGAGTCCTGCGATGCGCATCAACTAGGAGCTCATCCTAGGGCCACCGCTAGGGGCGTGCCCTCTGGCCCTCACCTACCACGGCTTCGGACTTGGCAATGCCCCCGGACTCCTTAAGGGAGTACCTTTCCGCATTTTGGGGGAGGTGATGGCCGCAACCTCCCCCCCCACACCTGTACCTTCACGAGATAATCCAATGCCTACCGCCAAAATCCAAGTTGTGACGAGTAGCTACGAGGTAGGCGAAAACCACAAGGCCTGAGCCAATTTGCCAAGTGGGAAAAACTCCTACCAGGCCCCAATAGGCGACCAACCGTAGTCCATAGCACTGTCACGAAGGAACCCTGCCTACGTGGGGGAGGTGGGTGGGAGAAACGCAGCTATTGAATCCAGAAGAAGCAAGGCAGAGTCCCTGCCGCGCTCTCGCTTAAATAGGCGAGCCACGCCCCCCCCAGAGCGACCTAATTGGCCACACTAGGGGCGCAGCGCGGCAGGGAGATGACCAATGGGCTGGGGGGGAATGCTAACCATTCCCCCCCACGTGAAGACCTCATGGCGCCCACAACACCTCCTCCCCCCGAGATGGGGAAGAGACTTTTTAAAATACAAATTAAAGCAATTATAGCATTCTCTGAAAAACCACATTGGAAAACCATCAGAGAAACTAAAGACAGGAAATGAAATAGACATCCAATGAGTGGGAGTTTCACAACATTGGTGCCACTGCAGAAAAGGCCATGCTGCAAGAGGACTGAGGAATATCTTTAGGTCTTTAGATGAACTTCATATCTAAAGGAGTAGATAGTGTTTGGTGTCCACTGCTGCTGAAATGCTCTTTACAATATTTTCAGGTAAAGTATATTGAAAGTCTCTGTTGCTAAGCCTTCATTTATTAATGGCTGTTCTTGCATTGCATAGGTTCTGATAGGAATGCCACTGCAGAAGAGATAAGGTTGGAGCTGGAAGAACTGAAGGAACTGGTTGAAGAGAAACCTGCAGAGGCAGATCAAAACCTGGATAAGTACTATACCCTGATAATCAATCACGATAAATTAGAGGACGAAAACGAGATGCTAAGGACACAAGTCTCTCTTCTGAACACTCGGCTCAAACAGTCATCAGGCTCTTCCAGTTCCCCTCTTCAAAGTCCTGGCAGCCAAACAAAATTCACTAATGGGCTGCTTGTGGAAAAGGCCTTATCTGAAGATATTACTAAGATTACTGTGAGGAGGCAAAGGTGTCATGAAAACAGAAGCAATGGTGAAAGTGCTACATCTCCTTTTCCAGAGGCTGCCTCAAAACAAACTAAAAGAAGAACCACATTTCAACAGCCCAGCCCAAAAGTGCCCCTAGAAAATGCAGAATTTGAGTCAGATGGTTCCACAGAGGTGGGAGGCAAAGGTAATCACTTTCACAACAGTATTGAGGTTTGTTTAATAACATTCCTGTTATAGCTTGATACAGAGGGACAATAGAGGTACCTGAATCTGTCCCCCTATGTTTGCCCTTTACCATTTTGTATTCTCAGTATGACCAGCGGAATAAAATTCAAGGCTGCCATTACAGGGCATAATGGTGTAAAATTCTGCATGTAAAGTGATCTTCTTCTTCTTCTTTGGCAATCACTCATAGACGAGTAAGATTGTCTTCCATGAACATGGTCTTAACAGTGAGTCTGTAAGTGACTGTGGAAGCCAATTCTGGATCCTCACATCCTTCCACAGCAGGGACATGGGTTTCTGGGTGGGAGTTGATCATGGTGAGGGTTTGCCAAACGTGCCTTCCTCTTAGCACATTTCTCCCTTGCGTCCTCAGTTTGAGCATCTTCAAAGTCCAGGACAGCTTTGGTAAAGGCTGCTCTCCAATTGGAGCGCTCGCAGGCCAGTGTTTCCCAATTGTCAGTGTTTATATTACATATTTAGAGATTTTTCCTCTTGCGTTGACCACCAGCATTATGTTTTCCATTTTTAAGTTCAGGAATGGAGTACTGTAGTTGCTTTGGAAGATGTTGATCAGGCATCTGAACAACATGACCAGTCCAACAAAGTTGATGTTGAAGAATCATTGCTTCGACACTGGCGATCTTTGCTTCTCCCAGTACACTGGCATTAGTTCACCTGTCTTCCCAAGTGATGTGTAGAATTTTTCAGAGAAAGAGTTGATGGAATCTTTCGAGGAGTTGGAGATGGCATTTATAAAGTGACAAGAGAGTCGTCTTAACGCTACTGCCAAACCTTTACAACCACAGAAGTATAATATGCCCAAACAAACGGTTGCCTGCAAACTGCTTTTTTCTGTGAACTCTGTAAAGGGAGATGTTCACGTGGAAGGCTTTTCTCCAATCGACATTCTCAGAAAAGGCTCAGCTGGATTTAGGATTGTTGCCTACAACAGGAGTAGGGGCAGCAAGATACAGTGGGCGCATTATGATGGGGCAAGAGAGGCCTTCGTGGCCATTGGAGCTGCAGCTTGCAAACCACTTAACCGCTGATGAAATCACTAAGGATATCATGGGACTACTCAAGAACGCAAGTCCGTGGGCTCAGTTCCATGAATGCTTGGCTCCTTAATAGCCTTGGGCCCAATGGCCTCACATTATGCAGATACTAACTAGCAAAATGAAACCATTACCTTTCAAGCTGAAAGCACCCACGTGGGAGACTGCAGAAACACTTTACCTGTAGTACTTGAAATGTAAATAAGTATATGTTCCTGTTGTAAGGATTTATGTCAGGGAAGGGCTGTGGATCAATGGTAGACCATCCACTTAGCATGCAGTAGATGCAGATTCAGTCTTCGGTGTTTCCAGGTAGAACTAGGAGTATCTCCTGTGTGAACCCTTGAAGATCCACTGACAGTTCATAGCTAGGTGGACCAATGGTCTGACTGTAGAAGGGAACTTCCTATATGGCTCAGTTGGTTAGAGCATGATGCTGATAATGGCAAGATTGCAGGTTCGATCCCCAGAGGGAACAGCTGCATATTCCTGCACTGCAGGGGGTTGGACCAGATTATCCTCAGGGTTCCATCCAGCTCTACAATTCTATGATTCTATGATCATCCTAATTGACAAACAACACACCTCTGTAAAACCTTGCATAGTCTTCAGATGCTGCAAGGCCGGCATAATGTACAGCAACAAACTGCCATTGCTATTATTTATTTCATCTTTTGGGTATCTTAACCATCCTTCGGCACATTGCAACAATATAAAAACACAAAATTAAAATCAATTTATACAATTTACAGTCAGAAGAATAAGGTGGTATATGGGGCCTAACTTGTTTAGGGATTTAAACACTAATATGAGCACCTTGAATTGGACCCAAAAAGCGAACTGGCAACCGTTTTTAAACAGTTGGTTGTTGTTTTCCTTTTTATTTCTTTTTTTGTTTTTATTCCTGTTATAGTTTTTTAAATGTAACAAAACAATGATCACCACGCACTTTCCTCCCTCAGGATCTTCTGATGTTCCTCCAGGAAATGGCAGCTCTTGCATTTCCCACGGGGCATATCTAATTCCCAGAGCGAGTCCCTGTCTTGTCCGTCCAAGCTTGAGATCGCCACCGTTTACTGATCACTCCCAAACAACTGAGAGCGACTGTTTGCTTGGAAACCAAAAAGCAACACCAGAGGGCAGCAAACTACAAAAGGTAACTTGCGCATATTATTAAACATGAGTTTGAATGTACCAAAGCGCAGGAAATTCAGACTGTGGATGCATCTGAGCAAGTGCTTATGGGAGTGTCTCATTCTACTTATACAAGTTGTGAGCATATCAGCGTGAAGACGGGAAAAGTGAATATAGGAGGAAGTGACCATAAATTAGCAGCAGAGCCCTTGTATGGCTCCCCCACACCACCCCCAATTATAAAATCTGAAGATACCTTTGTTGTGTAGATTTGGCTTACAAATCATGAAGTCTGTATGGAATCATGGCACATGTTCAAGAACTTAAAAGGGATGTTTGTGTGTTTTTGTGTCTTCAAAACACTTAACTGAGTACCTAGCTGGAGTGAGTACTAGATACACAGGTGTATAGTTAAGGTCTAGTTTTCTTGTTCTGAAAGCTTTGGGTCTGACTATTAAATCTACCCAGAAAGCTTTTAGAATAGCACAGAAAAGAGGCCCATCCTAGCCCAATGGCCAATCAGTTACCTATGAGAAGCCTGCAAGCAGGGCATGAGCACAATAGCACTGTCCTAACTTGCAATTCTCGGTTACTGATTGACAGGTACACAGCCTCTATCACTGGAGGTAGTACGTAGCCATCATGCCTAGTGGTTATGATAGCCTTCTCCCCCGTGAACCAAATCTTACCGTCTGCAAAACCCTGCACCTGTCCCATTCCTTGCTGGATTTCTATACCTGTGGTTCCTGGCAGTGGATACCCAAACCAGCTGCTTGGAGCTGTGTATGGAATTTCCAGCACTGGGCATGCAGTACCCAAAGTGGTGGCTGGTGTTCTCAGTTCTGGTCCCTTTTTGCATGGTGCGGAGTGGAATTAAAGAACTAAAGCCGGCCTAATTCCCCTTTAGGAATGGGAATGTTGCATTCATGTCCTCTAGTTATCTCAGAAGTGGAGATTTCCTGTTCTCAAAGCTTTTCACACTAACTTGGCCTGGGCCTACTGCTGTTTGTAGATCTCTCTGAATCAAGGTTGTCGGTCACAGTACTGCTTCCAGACATTGAATCTCCCTTCCTAGAGAATTTAGATGGCTCCCTCCTTGTTGTCTCTCTGCCATTGGCCTTTTTATTCCACCAGGCCTTTGGAAACTGAATTTTTAAGGCAAGGGCAAATGCTGCGATGGTTTTCTTGTTGTTACAATCAGTATTTTTTACCGGTAATCAATTTCTTCATATTGTTTTCATTCCATTAGTGTTTAATCAATTGTTAATGGCTAACTTTTCTATGTTTTTTGCTTTTTCTGTTTTGCCTGCTTTTTTTGTATTTTTATCTGTAAGCCGTCTTGAGTCTCAATCTGAGAAAAAGGCAGGGTATGAATGCATATTATAACAACAACAACAATTTAACCTAATAACAACAACAACAACAACAACAACAACAACAACAATAATAATATAGCCACATAAACAAAACACAGAAACCTTTGCTAATTTCCTCATACATCTAGAAAATTAGGATGCCAGATTCTAAAACCAGCAGTTAAATTTTGCACTTCGTCCCACAAGTTGTTTTGGCATCTGTCTCAAGAGACAATGGAGTGTGCCTCTAGGGGTGAAGTCAAACCACTGGAGAAATCACAGCGTCTGCCGTTGCTGCAGAGACCGGCAACTTGCAACTGCTGCCCCTACATTCTGACAAAGGTCTTGTTTGAAACATCTCTGCTCATATGATCCAGTGCCTCAGTGCTGGAATAATAACAATAACAAGTCCCTCTTCTTACACCTTTCTCCGTCAGAAAGTGGACTTTCTTTTTTTTTTTAAATACATTTTATTCCAATTTTCCAAATTCAACAAATTAACAAAACCAATCTTTTATACAAGATCTTTTATACAAAACCAATCTTTTATACAAGTGGACTTTCGAGCAGGGCCCAGCTAGCTGACCATAAGAGGCAATGATGAGGCTTACACGGGAGCAGGGCGAGGTTTCAGTAGGCCAATTCAATTGACTTTTGAAAAACATGGCCTTCAGCTCCACTACTAGACTCAGAAATGCGAAAAACAGTCCTCACCATTGGAATCAATAAACGCCTTCCTTGCACGGATTGATACACGTATACTTTTTCTGTGTGTCTGTGTTCCCAGATAAATGACGCATGGCTGCAAGAAATCCTAGCTGCCGGTTCGCCCTTGGGCTTTGCTCCCAGGTCTCCCCTTTCAGCTTGCAACCAGTCAGCCCAAGCAGTTGATGGAAGATCTGCTAGGACCCCCAGTGAAATTGAAACGAAAAGCCCTCAAAGTACTGAAGAAAACGAGCTGGACAAAGCCTGCCACGTGCAGTAAATCTGGATTCTGGACTTGAAACGGTGAGAGCAAAGGGTTGTTTAGGAACTGAAAATCCTGAGATCAGATTTCATTTGCCTGATTGACATCCGATGCTCTTTTGAATGTGTTGTGGGAGGAGGAGATTACTGGGTTGTTTTTGTTCTTATGTATTTTGCATTTTTTTATATATTTCGATTTTATGCTACGAACTGTCCTGAGATCTACGGATGAAGGGCGATATACACATTTAATGAATAATAATTTTGTCCATTTGGTTTTTTCATCCATCTCCCCCCTCCCCACCCTCCTAAAATATAATAAAAAACCTAAACAAACTATTGCTTTTGTGTAACTTCTTTCCTGGTAGTTTTTGAAACTCAAAAGCTTGTTCCGTTTTTGCGACATTTTGGTTTGTCCCAATAAAGGTATTGCTGTTTTGGAGATTTTCTTTTCTTATGAACCAACACAGTTTGTGTGCGATTTAGAAAATAGTTGTCTTGAAAAGGAAGGGGGGGGAGCAAACTACAAGGAAATGGTTGTGTGCAATAGGTCTGCTCTGACATCATTTAAAGTAAACCTTTTGGAACAGTAATTTTCAAATAGGAACACACTGCCTCAAGGGCACTCATGATCCCATCAAGGTTACAAAGTACCTGAGGGATACAGATTAAAGACTTTAGGGAACAGAAATAGCTAGCTTGCTACCTGTACAATCCTGCTAAGTGGATACCACCCCCTCACCCCTGCTTTTTTTTTTAAAACCGACTTTTCCTGGAATCGGTGCTTCATTTAATAGTGGCGGCACATAGCTTTCCAATGCTTTAAATCTGTCAGTGGCTGGGTTTGCACAATTAACCATAGTTTATAAGCCAACTGTGAACCAAGCATGGTTTGGTCGTAGTTAATAAGCCATGGTTAAGCTGCTGTGCTGGGTTTGGAGGATGAAAACCATGGTTTCATAAACCATGGTATGGTACGGTGTGTTGAATTTTTCGAATTTCAAAAATGGGTGCCAAAGTGTTGGGGCGTGACTTGGTAATTCTAAAGATATTTTGGCTAAATTAATATAATTCAGTTTCGCCCTCACAAATGGCATGCCCTAACGGTAAAGTGTTGCACGCGAACGAGGCCTGTTTCTCCCAAATCAGTGCAGACAAGCATCAAAAGAAGGGTAAACTAAGGTTGCCCTTAGTCCAGAATTTCCCAGACATAGCCCTTGTGAGCAGCTTTTGGCTAATTTTTTTGAGAGGGCGAATTTGTCAAAAAAGTTCAACAACCTTTGTCTGGATTTTCACTTTTTGAAATATGGCAACTCTACGGTAAACGGTTCTGCCTACCTAGGAGTTCACTTTGGTGTTTCAAAGAGCCCCCACACCAAGCACACACACAATGATCCTCCAAATAAAAAAATTCTTTCAGTAGCACCTTAAAGACCAACTAAGTTTTTATTTTGGTATGAGCTTTCGTGTGCATGCACACTTCTTCAGATACACTTGAAACAGAAGTGTCAGACCCTTATATATATACAGAGGGTGGTGGGGGTGGGTGGGAATGGGTGATGGGCTGATGGGAGTGGTAAACCTGTAGATGGCTGGTAACGACTGCTGATGACTGCAATTACAGTCGTACCTCGGGTTGCAAACACCTCGGGTTACGAACAACCCGGGTTACGAACTTCGCAAACCCAGAAGTATTTTCGCCGCGCGCGTGTGCACAGAAGCGCTGTGCGGCTTTACGCATGCGCAAAACGGCAATCCGGGCCCTTTTCGGGTTATGAACTGCGACCCGGAACGAATCGCGTTCGTAACCCGAGGTACCACTGTAGTCCTGGGGGGGGGAGCAAGGGCTGAGGTGCTAAAGAAAGCTTGATCATGCATAATGAGATAAGAATCCGATGTCTTTATTCATCCCAGGTGGCTCCATGGTTTTAAGCTTGGTAATGAGTTCCAATTCAGCAACTTCTCTTTCCAGTCTGTTCCTGAAATTTCTCTGTAATAAAACAGCTGCTTTGAGATCTTGTATAGAATGTCCTGGGAGATTGAAGTGTTCTCCTACTGGTTTCTCTGTCTTATGGTTCCTGATGTCAGATTTATGTCCATTTATCCTTTGGCGTAGGGTTTGGCCTGTTTGTCCAATATAGAGAGCTGAAGGGCACTGTTGGCATTTGATGGCATACACAATGTTAGAAGATGAGCAATTAAATAGTCCTGAGATGGTATGTTGGATGTTGTTGGGGCCAGTAATGATGTTACTAATGGAGCTTGCCTGCCTCATTCTGCCTGCAATGCATTCTGTTAATATTCAGCCCTGCAAACTTGGAATTGCCTTTTAAAATACAGTACAAGAGTTGGAGCCTGGTGGCCATATTGTACATAAACATTAAGAGGTCTACACTGTGTTATGCAAACTAAAGTGTTTATTCAGCCTGCTGCCTGACTAGCAATTTGGCCTTACAAATTGCTGCATAGTCTACCCATATTGGAGGGGTTCTTGGGACATTTTTGTATGTGGGGTGGCAGGTTTCTCTCCAATGAAAGGCATAGAGCAGGGGTCAGCAACCTTTTTCAGCCGTGGGCTGGTCCACCATCCCTCAGACCGTGTGGTGGGCCGGACTATATTTTTTTTGGGGGGGGATGAATGAATTCCTATGCCCCACAAATAACCCAGAGATGCATTTTAAATAAAAGCACACATTCTACTCGTAAAAACACGCTGGTTTCTGGACCGTCCGTGGGCCAGATTGAGAAGGCGATTAGTCCGCATCTGACCCACAGGCCTGAGGTTGCCTACCCCTGGCATGGAGCAACAGTGACATCTGCTGGCAGATTTTGAACTTAGCCCTATACCAGGTTAGCGGAGTTTGTAACCTGAGGCGTTTGTAACTCGAGGTACCACTGTGCAATGCTTACTACTTACGGGTTGATAAACATGCTGCTGGTGATATTTCCACAAGGAGGGAGACACACGACACCCCCATTTCATGGGTTGTGCACTTGTTCCTGCCCATGCATTTCACACTCATTGTTTATTAATATATTAATATAAAAATAGAAAGTTGCTGTGAAGGCAGATGTATCACTTTCTTGGAAATGTTATATTGCTTTGGGGATAACCAAGAATCTAAAAAGTAAAGCGAAGTAAAACTCAAATGAGTTTTGTGTAGCCTTGCAATTTCCAACCCGAAACAGAACTGAGCCCAAGGAAAGCACTTTTAAGAGGAAGACCTGACCCCTGCCTTGCAGGCCTTTTCCCACCTGCAGGGCCCGGACTGACTCCAGCTGCAAAAGCTGAGATTGCTGAACAGACTCATGGCCTGGGGTGTTGTTCAGGGTTTGTTATTGGGGGGGGGGGTCAGGCTGTTGCAGTTATTTTCTGTTTCAGTGGTACCTTGGTTGTGGAACGTCATCTGTTCTGGAAGACCGTTTGACTTCCGAAATGTTCAACAAACGAGGTGCAAAGGGCAGTCTGCTAAGTCAATGGAGAAAATTGAGGGGGGGGGAAACCCAATGGAAGCCATTCAACTTCTGAGGCACATTCGAAAACACAAGCATTTACTTTTTTTATGTTAATATTTTATTAATTTTCCAACAAAAGGTTAACAAGATTTTGAAACAATAAGAAAAAAGACAAATACAAAAATAGAAAATAGAAAAATACAAAAAAGAAACAAAAAACAAAAACATATATACCATTACCTCTTATCTTCATCACAGTGTAAATTGGGACCTCCTTGGGTTCCCATCCCATCCCTGTGGTTCTTATTCACATTTCTAAATAGCAAATTCTACCTTCAAATAATCACCTTTTATATCTCTTATTTTCCTGTTCTAGATAACTTCTTCCACTATTCCACAGTTTTATTTACCACTTAATTTCTATTCTAAAATATTACTTTAGCATACTTTTTTAAATACAATTTAAAATCTTTCCACTCCTCTTCAATCGCTTGTTCTCCCTGGTTGCGGATTCATCCGGTCATCTCCGCCAGTTCCATAAATTCCATCATCTTCACCTGCCATTCGACGATCGTTGGTAATGTTTGCTGCTTCCAATATTTAGCAATCAAAAGAAAGAAATAGGTTCATTTTACCACATGTGGTGGACATGTCCACTAGTGAATGACTTCTGGAATAAGATTTATAATGAACTTAAGAAAGTGTGGAAAAACACATTTGTTAAGAAACCAGAGGCATTCCTAGTGGGCATTGTAGGAAAGGAGATCCCTAAGAAGAAGGTATCTTTTTTTATGTATGCCACTACAGCAGCGAGACTTTTGATTGCGAAAACACAAGCATTTACTTCTGGGTTTTCGGTGTTCGAAAACCGAAACATTCGTCTTCCGAGACGCTCAAAAAACAAGGTGCCACTGTAACTTTATGTGGAAATTGTTTAATTGTGTTGTGTACTTTTTGATGTTTTATTCATTGTTTATGACTACTTTTGTTATGTTAGTAATTATGTATTTTTTATTTTAATGTTGAATGCCGCCTTGAGTATGGTGTGAACTATGGAAATGTGGCATACAATTGAAATCATGTATGTTAAGTATGTATTCATCTATTCGGTGGTATTGCTCACTTGATGTTAAAGTTTCAGTCAGTGGAACAGGAAAGGAAGGAAAAGTTCCCCAACCCCTAAATTTACTCAAGGGTTGGGAGATCATCCAGAGTAGATTTAGGGTGGTGGTGGTGGTTATGTATGCAGACATTGGAGGCCGAAATCAGGGTATATGCATGCAATGCAGGCCTAACAAAAGGCCTAACAAAAGACAGAGAGGATTCTAAAACCCTCCAATGACATTGTTAGGGGCTGACAGGCAGTCAATCCCTGCTGAGATAGGGTCATTGTTGTGATTTGCTAATTGCAGCATTAAGGCGACCTATCACAGGCGGGGTATGTGTTTTGCCTTGGCCGGCTCAAGGGACGCGGGTGGCACTGTGTTCTAAACCACTGAACCTCTTGGGCTTGCCAATCAGAAGGTTGGCAGTTAGAATCCCTGTGACGGGGTGAGGTCCCGTTGCTCTGTCCAAGCTCCTGACAACCTAGCAGTTCAAAAGCATATCAGTGCAAGTAGATAAATAGGTACCATTGAGGCAGGAAGGTAAACAACGTTTCAGTGCGCTCTGGTTTCCATCACAGTGTTTTGTTGCGCCAGAAGTGGTTTAGTCATGCTGGCCGGAAAGCTGTCTGTGGACAAACGGCAGCTCTCTCGGCCTGAAAGCGAGATAAGCGTTGCACCCCTTAGTCGCCTTTGCATGGACTTAACCTTCCAGGGGTCCTTTATCTTTTACCTTTGTAAATATACTGGTCCACATCCCCCTGTTTGTCAGTCTTGTTCCTGTTGCTACAATAAATCCCTTTGTGCTGAAATCTGGTCTTGGGTCATGCCTGAACCCACCTACAACTAGGGTCACCAAAACTTGCTTTGCTTCCTATCCTGCAGATGGGAGCTTGACCATCATTTAAGCAAAGCAGTCAGATATAGTCCATGCCTCAGCTTACTTTCAATCGCTGTTTTTTTAATGTGTGCAAGGTTTGTACGTGTTATTACCTACTAGTCTTGGCTAGAAATTTATGGACACATTAAGAAAGGAGGATATGGATGGGGGAGGATATTTATTACTTTGTTTTATTGGATTTAACATCAGTATGTAAGCAGAAGCTCTAAAGATGAATGGATGGTTGTTGTCAATGGAAAAGGGATGGTAACAAGAGGCTGGTAGCTTAAATGGGGTCTGCAAAAAGGATTTTGTAAACTGCAGTCGGAGTTTGCTCCCAAGAGGAATGCCCGTGTTAGGCAAATGCAGATCCTTCTTCAGCAGTTGGAAAGCAAGGACATAAGTTGTTGTATGAGGACGTGAATTGCCTGCGTCTTGGAACTAGAACTTGTGCTGGTTTTAATCAGAGTGATTTCATTTGCTTTAATAGAGCCATGCTGATTTATACTGGCAATTATACAGGAGCACCGTGCTGTTTTAAATAAATTTATAGTCCTTTTGAAAATAGTCAAGATTAGCTCGTTCCTTTTCTGTCTTTCCTGCGTGGGTTCGGAAAACCCCTTAACGAAGCCAAACAGAGTTGTCTATATGACAGCTCACATTAATGGAATTATAATGATGTCACATATACAAATAAGAATCTCCCTCTTTTTCTCTCTTTTTAACTATATAAACAGGGCCGTCTTAAGCATATTTGGCGCCATGGTGCGACGGATCCCTCCGGCACCCCCGCCCCCGTTTCCCAGCGCAGCGGGTGGGCAGAGCTGCGCGGTGGGTGGGAGGGCGGGCGTAGCACACAGCGCGGCTGCCAGGGGCAGCTCTGCGGCGGGTGGGCGGGCGCAGCTGCATGGCGCCCCCCGGGCGGGCAGGCGCCCTGGCGCCCTGCGCCACCCAGCCTGGCCGTAGGGCCAGCCCTGTATATAAATAAGTTTTTTTTTTAGCTGTCTCTGATATATAACAACTAGTTTGGCAGGGAGCAGGGTGTATTCCAGTCTTTTGGGGGTCTGGGATTAGTGACATTGCCAAAGTGAGCCCAGACCTGGGACACTTTCCAGAAGAGCCCTTTTGTTCCTCCCTTACATGGGTTGTGCGGCTGCAGTCACTAAGTGGCAGCAGTGTGTGACCTCGCTGAAATCCTGCTAGATCTCGTGAGATTTCAGTAAGATATTACTAGGGGGGGGGGCACCTCTTGGGCTTCTGCAACCCAAGGTGGCCACCTCACCAGGCTTCATGGGCACCCTGTTTTAGAATTAGTTGCAGAAAAATGTTGAATGATATGGTCATATTGACTTTTTAATCTACTACACTCTTTTTCAGATTGTTGTTTAGTTGTTTAGTCGTATCCGACTCTTCGTGACCCCATAGACCCGAGCATGCCGGGCACTCCTGTCTTCCACTGCCTCCCGCAGTTTGGTCAAACTCATGTTGGTAGCTTCGAGAACACTGTCCAACCATCTTGTCCTCTGTTGTCCCCTTCTCCTTGTGCGCTTAATCTTTCCCAACATCAGGGTCTTTCCCAGGGAGTCTTCTCTTCTCATGAGGTGCCCAAAGTATTGGAGCCTCAGCTTCAGGATCTGTCCTTCCAGTGAGCACTCAGGGCTGATTTCCTTAATTCTTAAATCTTAATTCCGGCTTGGGATTCATCCAGTCCAGCCTTTCGCATGACGAATTCTGCATATAAGTTAAATAAGCAGGACGACAATATATAGCCTTGTTGTACTCCTTTCCCAATTTTGAACCAATCAGTTATTCCATATCCAGTTCTAACTGTAGCTTCTTGTCCCACATAGAGATTTCTCAGGAGACAGATGAGCTGATGAGGCACTCCCATTTCTTTAATAACTTGCCATAGTTTGCTGTGGTTGATACAGTCAAATGCTTTTGCATAGTCAATGAAGCAGAAGTAGATGTCTTTCTGGAACTCTCTAGCTTTCTCCATAATCCAGCGCATGTTTGCTATTTGGTCTCTGGTTCCTCTGCCCCTTCGAATCCAGCTTGCCCTTCTGGGAGTTCTCGGTCCACATACTGCCTAAGCCTGCCTTGTAGAATTTTAAGCATAACCTTGCTAGCGTGTGAAATGAAGGCAATTGTGCGGTAGTTGGAGCATTCTTTGGCACTGCCCTTTTTTGGGATGTAGACTGATCTTCTCCAATCCTCTGGCCACTGCTGAGTTTTCCAAACTTGCTGGCATATTGAGTGTAGCACCTTAACAGCATCATCTTTTAAAAATTTAAATAGTTCAGCTGGAATGTCATCACTTCCACTGGCCTTGTTATTAGCAGTGCTTCCTAAGACCCTTTTTGAGATAGTCCTTCACAGTATGATGGCAATCCACCACACTTGGCACCAAACATCTCTCCACTAAAGAAAAAAACACACACATCTTTATTGTCAGCACCAGGATCATCTAAACGAGCTTTCCATATGCACCAGATGGATAATCTTCCCAAATCAACTCAGGACAGCTGGGGGCAGCAGATAACAGTAGGTCAGTAATATTATGTTGTTGTTGTTTAGTCGTTTAGTCGTGTCCGACTCTTCGTGACCCCATGGACCATAGCACGCCAGGCACTCCTGTCTTCCACTGCCTCCTCCAGTTTGGTCAGACTCAGGTTGGTAGCTTCGAGAACACTGTCCAACCATCTTGTCCTCTGTCGTCCCCTTCTCCTAGTGCTCTCAATCTTTCCCAACATCAGGGTCTTTTCCAAGGATTCTTCTCTTCTCATGAGGTGGCCAAAGTATTGGAGCCTCAGCTTCACGATCTGTCCTTCCAGGGAGCACTCTGGGCTGATTTCCTTAAGAATGGATAGGTTTGATCTTCTTGCAGTCCATGGGACTCTCAAGAGTCTCCTCCAGCACCACAATTCAAAAGCATCAATTCTTCGGCGATCAGCCTTCTTTATGGTTCAGCCATAGCTGCCAAGTTTTCGCTTTTCTCGCGAGGAAGCCTATTCAGCATAAGGGAAAATCCCTGTAAAAAAGGGATAACTTGGCAGCTATGGTTCAGCTCTCACTTCCATACATCACTACTGGGAAAACCATAGCTTTAACTATACGGACCTTTGTCGACAAGGTGATGTCTCTGCTTTTTAAGATGCTGTCTAGGTTTGTCATTGCTTTTCTCCCAAGAAGCAGGCGTCTTTTAATTTCGTGACTGCTGTCACCATCTGCAGTGATCAAGGAGCCCAAGAAAGTAAAATCTCTCACTGCCTCCATTTCTTCCCCTTCTATTTGCCAGGAGGTGATGGGACCAGTGGCCATGATCTTGGTTTTTTTGATGTTGAGCTTCAGACCATATTTTGCGCTCTCCTCTTTCACCCCCATTAAAAGGTTCTTTAATTCCTCCTCACTTTCTGCCATCAAGGTTGTGTCATCTGCATATCTGAGGTTGTTGATATTTCTTCCAGCAATCTTAATTCCGGTTTGGGATTCATCTAGTCCAGCCTTTCGCATGATGAATTCTGCATATAAGTTAAATAAGCAGGGAGACAATATACAACCTTGTCGTACTCCTTTCCCAATTTTGAACCACTCAGTTGTTCCATATCCAGTTCTAACTGTAGCTTCTTGTCCCACATAGAGATTTCTCAGGAGACAGATGAGGTGATCAGGCACTCCCATTTCTTTAAGAACTTGCCATAGTTTGCTGTGATCGACACAGTCAAAGCTTTTGCAGTAATATTATATGTGCATCTAAATGGGAAAGGTTCAAGAGAGGCACATTATACATTTTATCTCCGAGGGATATACCATCCTATTTATACTGATTCTACATATGCTAGTAAACAGATCCTAAATATAAGAGAAGCACAGTTAAGCACAACAGAATGTTGAACTTAATGATAAACATTAAATAGTCTGTCTGAACAGATCTTGGGCCTTGAGGCCAGTGGCTCATTAAGTCAGGAAAGGCAGAAAGAACTGGGGTAAATCTGACTCTTGCCATAAACATTTTAAGCTTCCTTTTAGCCTTCAGTGCCTAAATATGCTTCTCTTACGTCTTTTTGCAACTGTGCATAGTGTGTGTGTGTGTGTGTGTGTGTGTGTGTGTGTGTGTGTGTGTGGTAATAGCTTTGTTCTAACCTCACAGTGTTCATCAGTCTAAAACACATTTACAGAAATTTTGCATTAATTAAATATTCCAGGTGGAATCCAATGTCACACTCTTAGGAACGTTCTGTCTCAGAAGCATTTCAGCCTATCAGGTGGAATGGTCCTCCCCTTGTGCTGTTCTGGGGTTTCCCCTGACTCTCGAGCCAATTTGGGGGGGCATGTGGTGGGGGAGGAGAGAGCGAAAGCCCCATGGCATAAGCAGAAGTTTTTGTGTGAGCCTAGGTCAGGCATCCCCAAACTCGGCCCTCCAGATGTTTTGGGACTACAATTCCCATCACCCCTGACCTCTGGTCCTGTTACCTAGTGATCATGGGACTTGTATTTTGTTTTATAATATTTTTATTGGTTTTTACACATATTTTCCTATACATCATTCTTTTAAACATCATTTCCAAAATCTTTGGCTATCACAGCCTAAGACTTCAACCTCAACTGATGGTTTTTCTAAAATCTTCTCTAATTATGCATTTTGTTACTATAGTTATTGCTATAAATTCAAATCTTAATACCTATTCTTGGTTCTTTTCACAATAGTTTATATATTACTCCTTACAAAACTTATTTTAACCCTACAAGTGATGTCAATTGGTTACAATTGCTTTCCAAATATATCGAAAACTTCTTCCATTCCTTTAGGAAAGTCTGGCCCTGCTGGTTCCGAATTTTCCTGGTTAATCTCACCATCTCAACATAGTTCATCAATTTCTCTTGGCACTCCTCTTTAGTTGCCATTTCTTCTTGCTTCCATCTTTGGACCATCTTTGTAGTTCCAAAACATCTGGAGGGCTGAGTTTGGGGACGCCTGCCCTAGGTAAATCCCATCCATTCACTCACTCACTCCAGTGTTAGAAACTGAGATATGAAAGCTAGGAGCTAAATTGCACCTTGTACCTAGGTTATGAGCGCAACAACGAAATGTCTAGGTTCTTTTTTAATAACAAAAAAGCTGAAAATGAATGAACTGCAGCTAAAATCTTATGTTCATTTTCACATGGTCTAGTCCAGGCATCCCCAAACTGCGGCCCTCCAGATGTTTTGGCCTACAACTCCCATGATCAGGACAGTACCAGTGGTCAGGGATGATGGGAATTGTAGTCCAAAACATCTGGAGGGCCGAAGTTTGGGGATGCCTGGTCTAGTCCTTCCACCACCCACCACCCTAATATTCTTTAGAGGGGTCTCTTCTCCAGTCTTCAGAGAATAGCTGGAAGTGGGGGGACAGAAAAATGGTCCTCCTTTCCTAGCATTCTGCAGTTTTAATCTGAATTCTCAGGAGCAGTACTGCACCCAGAGCTCAGAAACTGCTCGTGCCAATGAAATTCCATCGCAAAATGCGCCTAGGAGTGTCAAACACCGATTCACTCACATTACTCAAAGTCCATTTCATTATACAGTGGTACCTCACCAGACGAATGCTTCGCCCAACGAAAAACTTGCAAGACGAAAATGTCTTGCGGTTTTTTGGGAGACTCGCAGGACGAATTGTTCTATGGCCGTGCCTCGCAAGACGAAGTAGCCTCACCACCTTGCCTCCAGAGGCAGCGTGCGAACAGGAGAGCGAGCGCATAAACGGCAGGCAGGCTGTCTGTCTGGTTGGGCGCGAGGGTCCGGCTGCTGGGGAAGGAGGGAGGGAGCCTCTCCCTGGCCCTCCTCCTGCTTCCCCCTCCCCGCCCGCACAGCTGCCTGGGCCTGGGCCAGGCTTGGGCCGAGAGATGGAGGCGCTCAGCAGAGCTGTAAAACTTTCCGGAGCAGCCGTGTGGCTGCTATGGCTGCTCCTGGGCGAGTTGGCGCCGGACGCGAGGCTGGAGGGCGAGCTGGGGGAAGGGGAAGTGAGCGCGCCGCAGGGACAGACCTGCAGGAACCCCGGAGGGCAGCGGCGCCTCACGCCCCTCTCGCGTTCTTATGTCCCCATCAGGCTGACGGTTGACTTTGTTCTGACTTTTTTTTGCCTATAGGAACGCATTAATTAAATTTCAGTGCATTCCTATGGGAAACCGTGCATCGCAAGACGAAATTATCGCAACACGAAACGACTTGTGGAATGAATTAATTTCGTCTTGCGAGGTACCGCTGCATTTAGCTTGCGTTTTAACCAAAGTTGGCTGAAACAGTTGCATCCTTCTTTTCATTTTGTACAGTTCTCCTGATGAACTTTTAAAATGCAACCAGTTCATTTTCAGCATCTCCTTGTGCCTCCAATTCTGGTCCTTCAATTTATGTCCTTGTTAGCTCATTCACATGACTCTGCTCAAACCAACTTCTTTTCAGAACATAAAATTATACTCAATGACGAGAAGTAAGAAGTGATGTAGTCATTGTGTCTGGAAGTAGCCAGTGATGAGTTCCTCCTACATTATTCATTCCAGGAAAAATTAGCACAAAGACTGAATCAGAATTGTTTTTGCTTTCATCTAGAAAATTGCAATGCTGCATCTGACAAGTTGATCCATGGAAGGAGGCTGTTTGGATAGTTGCTGACCAGTGGCCTCAGGGCATTTTAGAGTTCCCCCAAGCCTACTGACCACTCCCTTTTGTTCATGGATGATGCTGTTACCAACAGTCAGAATGAGTTAACTATTAGTACATAGAATATTTAAAAAGTTTGCATGGAGAAATCTAGGATTCAACCGCAATTTTCTTCAGATAGTACAATTATTCAAGTTAAGTTTAATTAATGTCTACAGTACTCTGAATGGCTCTCTACATTGTAAATTTCCTTCCTCTCTTATTATAAAGTCTGTTATGCTTGTTTGAGTCCAATGTTTCAGAAGACCATTTGAGACTTAAAAGGTGGTGGCTGTGTTTAGACAGCTTCTCCTGTGCTTCAAGCAAGTGTAACAGACAGGAGAATCTGGCAGATGAGGGCAGATGTTCAAATCATCCTTCAGGGCTTGAAAAATTCTTCGCATTTTTACCTAATTAAAACAAAAGTAGGGGGTGAAGAGAAAGGTTGTTAGGGCTATAAAAGTGTTGCACACAAACATGTACTGTAGTTACATTCCTGTAACTGAACAATGCGGGGCAACAGGAATGTATTCTGTATGGGCCTCATTGCAATTTCAAAGAGCTTTCAGTTGTCAAACAGTGTTCTAGATATTCTGGAACAGGTACGTAGGCCAACACCTACACTTTTTGCTTCATCCAAGTCTGGCTCCTGGGTTCTGGGACCAATGCCCAACATCACTTTGAGCACTTGTTTCCTTCCCCTCCACCTGATTTGTAGCATAACCGCTGTGAGGACAAAAATCACTTGGGACTCCGCCAGAGAAGACCAGAACCACTGTACCACAGTGCCCAAATTCCCATCCTATGGAGTCAGTCCAGAATCAGGAGCAAGGTTGCAATTCCTCTATCATCTATCCAAGTAACCAAGGCTGATTTGAACACGTATTGAAGTGGTTCTAGAGAATCCATGTCATCCATGAATTGCTGTAGCTGCCCCAACAGGGCCCACTCCAACCCCTTTCCTGAGTGGTCAGTAATTAGTCCAGACCAATAGGTCCAGGGACAGTTTCTTTAAGAGTGGTAGTACCACCATCTCGTTCAAGGCAATAGAGACGATTCCCCTCCCTTAATGAACTGGTAACCATTGAATGTCCTTCTCCCTGCCACATATGAATCATCTGTTCCTTGATTTAGATGTCTTGTGATTACGTATCTTTTTGTCCAGCCTTTCCACAATCCATAAGATTGGACCTTGCTATTTCTGAATTATTGTTTTTGCATGTTTTTATAATGCTGTTTTGGGGATGCGGGTGGCACTGTGTGTTAAACCACAGAGCCTTGGGCTTGCCGATCAGAAGGTCGGTGGTTCGAATCCCCGCGACGGGGTGAGTTCCCGTTGCTCGGTCCCAGCTCCTGCCAATCTAGCAGTTCGAAAGCACGTCTAAGTGCAAGTAGATAAATAGGTACCGATCTGGCAGGAAGGTAAAGGGCATTTCCGTGTGCTGCTCTGGTTCACCAGAAGCGGCTTTGTCATGCTGGCCACATGACCTGGAACCTGTACACCGGCTCCCTCGGCCAATAATGCGAGATGAGTTCCGCAACCCCAGGGTCGGTCACGACTGGACCTAATGGTCAGGGGTTTCTTTACCTTTATAATGCTGTTTTATCGGTTTTATGATATTGTTTTATTGTCTTCATGTTAGTTTTGCATACTGCTTTTAAATATTCAAACTATTTTTAAATGTTTAAATACTTAAAAGATTTTTAGAAATGCTTTTGAATAAATGAACAAAACATCTGGAGGGCATCAGGTTGGCATAGACTGACCTATGTCTAGCCAGCATGACTTCCAGAAAGTTCACCTGCCCCCTCACCACATTTCCCTGCATTTTATAGATCCATTTTTGTTGTTTAATATCTGACTTAATGTGCTATTCAAGAATCATAATGCAAATACCTGTCCTTCCTTGTCCTTTCTCAGCCTTGGCTCTTGAATTTAATATCAAGAGCAGTACCCAGCAATCTAAATTTTTATCCGATACCCTTAGAAACAATTTATGGGGAAGAAACAAAGAAACAAGAAATCCATCTTTTGTCACAATTGTGGTTGTTTCCTCATTTGCAAGTGTTTCCATTATATACTCTTGGAGGCCTGAAATTTATTAATGTCACAGAAACAATCGCTCAAATTCAGATGGCCAAAGAATCTCCCTGAATGGAAGTCGCTTGTGTTGATTGTCATACGTGAGGCAATTCAGGTGCGATCCTGGAAGCCATGAGCCGACACTTCTTCTCAAACACTCTCTCACACTTCTTCTAGAGAAGGTGACAATCTTTCAGGACCTGCTCTGAATATTGTTCGCTATTGTTTTCTGGCAGGAGACAAACACAAACCCCTCACCCTCCATCCTGGACGGACACTAGGCTCAGTGCAGTATGAATGATACAGAATGATAGCTAGGCTGCCAACACGGTGGCAGCTGTTGTCGCTTGCAGCAGCAGCAAAGATAAAAAGTAAAGAAGCTTTTGGTGGAGCAGAGCGGGGGAGAAGGCATGCATAAGGAAAGCCCTGCTGGATCAGACCAGTGGCCTATCTAGTCCAGCATCCTGTTCTCATTGACCAGTCGGATGCCTGTGCATAAGCCTGCAAGGAGGACCTGAGCGCACCAGCAGTCTCCCCTCCTGCAGCTTCCAGCAACTGCAGAGGGAGAACGTAGCCACCATGGTTTCTGGCCACTGATAGCCTTGGTGTCCTCCACAAATTTGCCTAATCCTGGTGGCCATCATTGTGGGAGGGAAATGAGCTGCATGAAGGTGTATTTTTTGTATGGGAGACTGAATATATATATATATATATATATATATATATATATATATATATATATATATATATATATACACACACACACACACACACACACACACACACAATCAATATTAAAATTAGTTAACACAATTGATCTATTTGGAAGGTCAGCGCACATCAAAATAGCCTTGCTCTGAGAACAACACTGGTGGTTAACACATTACATTTCCGACCCTCACAATTATGCACAATAATTATGGGCTGTTTGTTGGCCTAGTTTCACACTTCACTAAGTTCTACTTTACTGGGATTGCCATATTTTTTAAAAAATGTAAAATTCCTGACACCCCCAAAGTTGTTGAGCCCTAGCATCTCCAAGAGCCGATTCTTCTTCTTAGAGCAGGGAAGGAAGGGATTCCCTCCCCCATTTTTTAAGCGTGAAAAAACCCCGGGAGCCCCCCTCCCAATGAAAATGGCCAGGCCCTATTGCACCTCTTTCTCCAACACGGCCCCCACCTTACTTTCCTCTGTACTACACCTCACCCAGCTGCTCAGACCCCCAACAGGCCTCAGAAATGTGTAGTGAGGCGCTGCGACCTTCCCCCCCCCCAACCTCGAACTTACCACAGCTGGTTATGTTCCCCTTCCTCAGAGTTTGCTGCCCTCTCTATCCAGGCCTTTCCTGCGCACATGCACACACTGTTCCCTGCCCGGCCCCCATCTCCGCCTTGACGGTGCTGCAGCTGGAAGAGGACGGTGGCCATGAATGGCTGCAGCCCTCCCTGGCAACATGAGGATGTGCTTGCCGCCATGTACCTGATGGGTGAGCCGAACCAACGGCACCACCTCAATCCCCTCGGGTGAGGTGGCTGCGCCAGCAGCTCCTGAGTGCCCAGCTGCAGCCCCCCTCTTGCTGCTTCCGCCACCACGCCTCCACAGGACACCCCTGGCACGGGGTCCCTTTTTCAACAGCTAGGGGCTGCTAGACTGCTCTGTCGCCTCCCTCCCTCCACAGCCTCCTCACTCTGCCCTCCCCCCCCCCCCGGCTAAGGGAAGTGACCCTTTGTCACTTCTATTGCTGCTGGGGGGCAGCCTTCCCAGGAAATTTTAAAAAAAACAAACGGAAAGAATCAGGGGGGGAACGGGTTGCCATACGTTCGGGAAATTCCGGAGATCTCTTAAGATTCAACAAATTCCCCAGGATGCTATTTTAGGAGTCCGATTTCTGTACATGTCTGGAATTTTCCGGACATATGGCAAGCCTAACTTTACTGCTTCCTTTCCAGAGAAACAAACAATGCTATATTGTGCCTGTGTGAGTTGTAAAACATTTGCAGTGTTCAACAGATACTCATTACATAAAACCGACAATCTCAGCTGTAACTATCATTGCCGACTCAGAAGTTAAGCTGTGTCCAGCTGAGCTAATCCATTCTATGTGTGTATATAATATAAAATAAGATTTATGCACAAGGAACAAAAAAAATAGCTATTTCTTTTTCACTGGCACTGCAGAAATATTATTCTCTTTCAGGACCGCATTTAGGCTATATTAATATGCCTGGACTGTCTGACAGGGGGGGAAATGGGTTTATTTTGGGATTTAAATGGACACTTTGCTTTGGTTGCTGTGGAAACCCTAGGTTCATTTAGGGACTTTAATAGTCCCTTCCACAGGGTTGCTGTGAGTACTTCTTCACATAATTAATCTGTGGATTCCTAGGATGTTGCGATGACGACGCTTACTAATATAATAGTATATATAGGTAATTGGTTAAAATACATGGAAGAGAAATGTAGAAATGACTACAAACATCTACAAACGTTTCCCCAGCCACTCTGGGCGCCTCCCAACAGAATATTAAAAACATGATAAAACATCAAACATTAAAAACTTCTCTAAACAGGGCTGCCATCAGATGTCTTCTAAAAGTCAGGTAGTTGTTTATTTCCTTGACATCTGATGGGAGGGTGTTCCACAGGGCGGGTTCCCTGCAACCTCACTTTTCGCAGGGAAGGAACCACCAGAAGGCCCTTGGAGCTGGACCTCAGTGTCTGGGCTCAATGACGGGGATGGAGATGCTCCTTAAGGTATACAGGGCCAAGGCCGTTTAGGGCTTTAAAGGTCAGCACCAACACTTTGAATTGTGCTCGGAAACGTACTGGGAGCCAATGTAGATCTTTCAAGACCGGTGTTATGTGGTCTCGGTGGCCGCTCCCAGTCAACAGTCTAGCTGCTGCATTCTGGATTAGTTGTAGTTTCCGAGTCACCTTCAAAGGTAGCCCCACGTCTTCACCCTAAGTAGCCATGCCTTTCCTCCCATTGTTCCCAGTCAGCTGCTTCCCTATTTCCAAATGTGCCACATTGCTAAGGGGGAAAAGGGGAAAAACGAGAAAGCATAAAAATTGGACCATCAATAGCCCAACTAGCTCTGAAACTACAAATGGCCTCGGTCCAGTATACTTGAAGGAGCGCCTTCACCTCCATCATTCTGCCCGGACACTGAGGTCCAGCACCGAGGGCCTTCTGGCGGTTCCCTCATTGCGAGAAGCCAAGTTGCAGGGAACTAGGCAGAGGGCCTTCTCGGTGGTGGCGCCTGCCCTGTGGCAGATGTCAAAGAGGAAAACAACTACCAGACTTTTAGAAGACATCTGAAGGCAGCCCTGTTCAGGGAGGCTTTTAACGTTTAATAGATTATTGTGTTTTATTTTTCTGTTGGAAGCCGCCCAGAGTGGCTGGGGAAACCCAGTCAGATGGGCGGGGTATAAATAATATATTATTATTATTATTATTATTATTATTATTATTATTATTATTATTATTATCTCTCTTCCTTAACACTTGAAATATTTTAGTGACTCATTTAAAATACAGCCTTTCTGTTCTACCCAGCTATTCAAGGTGATCAATATAATAATGAGTTAAAAACAAATCCAATGTATCAAACTAAAATCTCAAAAAGAAAGCATGTTAAATAACAGCAGAAAAAATGATTATGCCAGAATTGGAAGATTCATCAGAGGTCGTCAAATCCAACCCCCAGCCAATGCAAAAAAAAAAAAAACCATTAGTGGGATTTCTTTATAATGAATAAATGTGGAACCCCTTCTCCGCTTGTTTCTTGTGGAGAGAAATGCTGAGCCACGAGATCAGACCACAGAAGCCGTAAAATAACTGCTGTGCCCTCACCTTACTCAGTTATGACAGTTATATATAATTTTTGTGCAGTTTTGGATGAGGGAGGACTTTTGAGATGGTGTATGTTTAAAGCCATTACACAAATAGCAGCAATATGAGTCAACCCTCTCATTTAACTCCACAGCTTTCTCAGAAAGAATTTACTGAGAAAGAGACCTCACAGAAAACAAACCAGGATTGCAGCTCTTGAGCTTATTACCATCCATTGCACAAAGTAGTGTGCACTTTACAGATACATCTTGGTGGCTAATTTTTAAAAAGAGAAAGCGGGAAAGGGCTCTTTCCACTTTGCTGGATTCTTGGCGTTACTTACCCAGGTAGGCTCGGTAAAGTTCTCAGAAATATTTATTGCATACATATTATGGCCTCTTCTGTTGAAATGTGTTCAAGTCATAGATTCCAAGGCTGCAGGTGATAAATGTTCTTTAATGGCTCATTATTCTGCTCTGTAAGTGACTGTTTATGAGGATAATGAAAAGTAGACTTCAACATATTATCAGTGTCCAAGCTGAGCAACTTAGACTGTAACCCTAAACACACTTACCTGGGAGTAAGGCCTAATGAATACAGCTGGACTTACTTCTTAGTAAGTATGCATAGGGTTGCATTGTCAATATACAACATACAATATGCTTGGGCAAGGGAGAGTGGAACCAAATAAGAGGATGTTAGACAAAAAATGTGTGGATTTATTGATGAATATTGGCAACTGAAGATGTAAAACACAAGAATATATGGAAGGGAACATTCATGGCTTGTGAAGGAAGTAGAAGTATCCTAATTCATCATCACCATCTTTTTAAAATACCCATTAATTGGATTAAGTTCTAAGGGAGTGCTAAAAATCCTGTCATAAAAAGAAATTATGGTTTGTTGTTTGGTGTCTGGTGTCTGGATTTAAGGTAGTTTTGGGGGAGTGGGCAGAATATTCTCTAGGATTCAAAGAACGTTTCAATAATGTTCACCTTTTGTGTGTTTCCGCAACAGATGTAGTTACAAACACACAGAGACACAAAGGGGTATATAATGTTCAGTGGTACCTCAATTTTCGAATGTAATCTGTTCTGGAAGACCGTTTGAGTTCCGAAACGTTCGAAAACCGAAAACTCAATATGGAAGCCTCAAAACAGAAAACTCAATACGGAAGCCGCCTTGAAAGTTTGACGTCCGAGGTGCGTTCAAAAAGGGAAGCATTTACGGCATTCAAGTTCCGAAACGTTCATCAACAGAGACATTTTAAAACAGAAGTACCACTGTATATACATAGAAACATAGGAAGCTTCCTTATACCAAGTCAGACTATTGGTCCATCTAGCTCAGATGCTGTATCACTGAGCTATGGTCCTTCCGCTGACAAATATACAACTTTGGTACAACAAAGAAAGAAGGAAAAACCCACCCAAGTTTCATAGTATATTGTCAAAGAATTGTATTTGTGTGTAGGGCCGGCCCAAGACATTTTGGCACCTGAGGTGAATCACAAAATGGCGCCTCCCCCACCAGGGAAGAAGAAGTGAGTGAAGATCTACATCAGGAACAAGGGGGAAAGAGGGAATAGGAGGAGGCTGATCTTTTAGGATAGAGTGTGAACCCTGGAGAAAGCAAAACAGGAGGTGCCTCAAGGGATCACAGAGTCCAAAACTCATGCATGTTTAGTTAGAAATAGGTTTCACTGGGATGAAAGGTGCTTGCCTTCAAAGACAGGATCCTGCTGCGACATGGCTCAAAGGAGAGGAGTCATTTTTTGGGTGCACTGGGGGCAGAGGGTTTGCAATGGCAGCTCACAAAGTTTTGGCTGCCATGGTTAAAGATAGACAAAGTTTAGTTCACTGTTCGCCAGGAGGAGACCAAGCCATTTTGCTCCCCGAGGTGAATTCGCAGGGATGGTGCATTCCCCATTTTGTGCCCAAAATCTGACTAAACTGGGAGTTGGATCTTACTTAAACCATGGTGGTTAAAACAAAGTCTTCCACTGCACTCGAGGGCAGCAAGCTAGCTTAGAAGATGCAGGGTAGACCACATGGCATGCATTTCTAGCCAATTTCCACCCCTCAGAATTTGCCACCTGAGGCAGCTGCCTCACTCTGCCGGCCCTCTGTTTGTGTGTTTGTTTGTTTGTGTATGTTTGTGTGTATTACTTGAAGGTCAACATATTCAAATGTCAGATCTTTCAGTGTGATCATTATCAAAATGTCTTCATACCATGCAGGATTTGACTTCAAGAGGGATGGATTCAGAACTGCCTAGCCAGTGACAATATAAATCCATTCATTTTGATGAACCATTTCCTGAAGTGCCCTTAGCTACAAAGAAAAATAACCTAAAGTTCTTCCTTGATTGTGCTATAACAGATTTTCTACAGCCCACTAACTGTTACTCACACTAATGTCTGAACACTACCATCACCAAAACTACCCATTCCACTTAGAATGACACAAAGCCTCTCTACAACCTAATTTGCAATTATCTAGATTACCTCTTAATTGTCCTTTATAGTGAACATAGTTAACTCCCACATAACCCCTTGTTTCAGGGAACACTGTCGAAGAACTCTAGAGCTTAACAACAAGATGAGACAGCCCTGTGGTTTTAGTATATCCAGTGCAATTTGCAGCTGTATCCTGGTTTGCGGGGAAAAACACACCCCTATGCCACACAATTCCAGTTTGTTTTGGCAATTTGGAGCGCTGGTGCTATGTGACGGCACACCTGAAATGGGAAAGTGATTTTGGGGCTGGCACAAAGAAAATCTACAAGATGGTTCAAGGGGGAGTGGAAGGCTAAATATTTAGCTTACACAGCTTTTGTTCTATGTCCATTAAGGGAGGACACTTAGCTGACACCTGCAAGAGTTCTCCTGGCAGTGGTTTCTGATGGGCAGCCAGTGGCCACGGTTTTCCACCTCCAGAAATATGATCTATGTGGGACTCCATAGTAGAAAACCAACATAGTGGATCTTTTTGGAGCAGGGAACTCATCAGTGCTCCATCAGCAGAGCTTTCATTCTGGCTGGCCAGCTCCCTAATCTCCATTACTCTCCCCCTGCCCCCTGAGACAAGGAATCATAAGGAATCCACTGCTCCACCATACTACATACATACCTAAGGCAAATCCTCTCAGAATTACCTCATCTTCCAAGAAATTGGCAAAATGCCCTTTTCCAACTCACCCTCTATGTGTTGAATTGGGGCATTTGATTAGGGTAGGAAATTTTCTATCAGCCCTAATAAGATCCTTGTGGGCTTCCTGAAAGCATGTGGTTGGTCACTATGAGAACAGAAAACTGGACTAGATAAGTCTTTGGTCTGAACTCAGCAGGCCTTGCCTGATATTCTCCAGAAGCTGAGAAAATAGTCATTACCCAGTGTCCCATGACTGTGGAATCATTTTAAAGCAATAATGGACTATACAGGAAATCAATTTATGTTAGATAAGCCAATCTAGCAGTTCAAAAGCACGTCAAAATGCAGGTAGATAAATAGGTACCGCTACAGCGGGAAGGTAAACGCAGTTTCCGTGTGCTGCTCTGGTTTGCCAGAAGCGGCTTTGTCATGCTGGCCACATGACCTGGAAGCTATACGCCGGCTCCCTCAGCCAATAATGCGAGATGAGCGCGCAACCCCAGAGTCGGTCACGACTGGACCTAATGGTCAGGGGTCCCCTTTACCTAAGCATAAGTAGGAGGGCAACAACTGCAAACATTTGTGAGGAGAGGGTTTGGGGGCAGGGAGACAGAATATTTTTATGAGTGAGCCACCTTGCTCCACACCATGTCGGTAAACTGTAGTGTCACCTGTCTTAGGGGGGACACTCTGCAGTTCTGCCCCACCAAACCAACCACTACTGCATGCTGCTCAAAAGTTCCTGCAGTGTTCCTCCCCTGCTAGTGTGTTTACAAACACCCACGGCCACAATTTTTCCATGCCAAAGATCCAGGACAAACCACCACCTTCTGGAAATTCCCCCCAGATGTCACTTCCACCTTTCAAATCCCAGTAATGTCTGGGAAAACCCAGTCATATGGCAGCCCTCTTCCCCCATGGACAAGCAAGAGTTGGATTTGTTGCACCATCCAGATCTGGGTTCACAGTTTGTTTCTCTCCAAATGAATAAACCTAGTATTTGAGGATTCTTTCAGGAAACAAACAAGCTGGACTCGGGATTGCTTTGTTTGCCATGCAACAGGAGCAGGGGAAGGGCACCACAAGCACTTTTGAGAACTGTGCACCAGCACACTGCTCATTCACATCAAACCACTGGTGATGTGTGAACTTCACCAACGAATTCATCATTAGCTGAAATTTGCATTATGGTGAACAGTGCTATGAAGTTTTCATTTTGGATTACAAGAGTCCCTCCCTAATCCCCCCATAACATTTTGTACAGTGGTACCTCTACTTACGAATAACTCTACTTACGAATGTTTCTACTTATGAATGGAGCTCCGTCCGCCATCTTGGATGCGGTTTAGATAGGATTTTTTCTACTTACGAATTTTTAGATAGGGTTGCTTCGACTTACGAATTTTTTCTCCCAATGCAATCCTATGCGATTCAACTTACAAATTTTTTCTACTTATGAATGTGCGTTTGGAACGCATTAAATTCGTAAGTAGAGGTACCACTGTATTTTTATTTGAAGATGCAGCCACACCTGGTGCTGCCTTGTATTTGCCTGGTTCCTCTTAACATGCACTTTGCACCATCAGAGCAGGTTTCAAGGAAGGCCTTTTGAAGCCAAGCGGACTTCAAAGTTGGTGGCAGGGCTTTGTAGTTCAGCTCATGCATCTAACCGACTCGTTTCTAAAACTGGAGGATTACAAATCCTCACTGGCTTTACCTGTTGCTTCAAACAGGAGAAATGCATACCGTAGTGGCAATAAGGGCCTTCCATCACTTAAATGAGGACCTGGACAGCTGAATACTTCATCAAATGCTAAGTTACATTATCAGTTTATCGTCAAGGGGAGGGGAGGATTAAGGTTGGTGTTGTTGTTGTTGTTTTTGCCTGCATCACATATAATCCACTCTGAAACTGTTAGTTCATTCATTAGGCATCTAATTGTGTTCTCTTTTTAATTAAAAAGTGTAGCAGCCCAAATGGTATACATTGTTATTCGATCTACGTAGATGCAGGGCTACTGCATTGCTGGTAGCGCGCACACAGAGAGACACAAGTGTGTGTGTGTGTGTGTGTGTGTGTGTGTGTGTGTGTATGCTCACCTCATCAAGGTCATACCTTCTCTTTCTAGTGTGCATCTGAAACACATCACTCACTGCCCTTAGAAAAAGAATGAAAAATGTACATCAGCAGAGACATGAAAGAGAGCCAAAATAAAGCCATGAAAACAGCAACAAGAAAAATAGATGCGGGCCTATTTTTCAAAGCAGTAAAGAGAAATCCTGGTTCTTCCCTAGGATTCCCACTTTAACGTTATCGGGAAAAAGTAGGGGCCACCTCCATAGAAACAACTTTAAGGTTTTCTTCACATATTATGTTTGTGTAATACATAAGATGATCTACAGAGCAATCCTACGCATGTCAGTTCAGAAGCAAGTCCCTTTCACTTCAGTGGAATTTACTGCTGAGTAAGTGTGTATAGGATCGCAGAGACAGCACGTGTAGAGCTTTGCACATAAACATTTTATTTATTAAGGGGTGGGGATAATTCTTGGTGCTTTGTGCATGGAAATAATTACTGTCAAGTACTCCTCTATAGTTATTGACTCTTTTCCTGACGTACCACACTTTGACCAGCTGATTTACATCTTGCGCTATGTTAACTTCTGTTGTTGAGATCGTAGAGCGTTTTGTAGGCTTTGAGTGTTTTGTAGAGAAATATATACATGAATTAAAAGCATGGATAACAAAAAGAAAAAAAACTGAGCAACACAAAATGGTGAAAAATATGGAAAAACCAGAGGTCGCCTTTATGGCTATACTGTGGGAACCAGTCCTTGAAAGATCCCATGTTGGAAGTGTCGGCCTACAAGAAGAAATGCTAGATATTTGTGCTTGAGCCCATTTGCTGGAGTATTTTACCACCTACATTGCTGCTTTGTGTGAAAGTTTTCAAAGATTTGAGGAACAAGTACTTGACCTTAGTGATGTCATGAGTAGAAATCATGTCTTCAACAGCAAAAAAAACCTAAACACTTCCACAAGCCCATGTCTGATGAAGCATGAAGCACTGTTTTTGGGGGACAGGAGGCGGGCAGGTGTGGAGGACTCCCTGGTCTTGAATGGGGTAACTGTGCCCCTGAAGGACCAGGTGCGCAGCCTGGGAGTCATTTTGGACTCACAGCTGTCCATGGAGGCACAGGTCAATTCTGTGTCCAGGGCAGCTGTCTACCAGCTCCATCTGGTATGCAGGCTGAGACCCTACCTGCCCGTGGACTGTCTCGCCAGAGTGGTGCATGCTCTGGTTATCTCCCGCTTGGACTACTGCAATGTGCTCTACGTGGGGCTACCTTTGAAGTTGACCCGGAAACTGCAATTAATCCAGAATGAGGCAGCTAGACTAGTGACTGGGAGTGGCCGCCAGGACCACATAACACCGGTCCTGAGAGATCTACACTGGCTCCCAGTACGTTTCCGAGCACAATTCAAAGTGTTGGTACTGACCTTTAAAGCCCTAAACAGCCTCGGTCCTGTATACCTGAAGGAGCGTCTCCACCCCCACCATTCAGCCCGGACACTGAGATCCAGCACCGAGGGCCTTCTGGCGGTTCCCTCATTGCGAGAGGTGAGGTTACAGGGAACCAGACAGAGGGCCTTCTCAGTAATGGCACCTGCCCTGTGGAACGCCCTCCCAGCAGATGTCAAGGCAATAAGTAACTATTTTACTTTTAGAAGGCAACTGAAGGCGGTCCTGTTTAGGGAAGTTTTTAATGTTTGATGCTGTACTGTTTTTAATATTCGGTTGGAAGCCGCCCAGAGTGGCTGGGGAAACCCAGCCAGAGGGGCGGGGTATAAATAATAATAATAATAATAATATATTATTATCATTATTATTATTATTATTATTATAGAATAAAGTTGTTTTGGAAGGCTCTCAAAAGTTCAGAGCAGAATCATTTTACCCAATTAATAGATTACTCACTTGCATGAAGTTCACATATTAGTGCCTACAAAATTGCACTCGGCAAGTTTCGGTTCCTCAGCAATTTGACTGAGATGTCGAGTGAAAACATCTTCAGTGCTGCTACAAATTTACAAGAATGTTACCCCAAAGACCTTGTTAAATCATTTCCTTAAGCATTTTTTTTCCAGTTTAAGTGTCTTGTGAAACGTGTTTGCCACTGCCTTCCCTAAACGTTATATGACATAACAAAATGGAGAGTGCTTTCCTAAATGTAGATGTTGCCCTCTGAATTTACTTGTGGTTGCCCATCACCATCTTCAGTGCCGAAAGGTGGTTTTCAAAAATGGCACAAAGAAAAAAATGAAGTAACGGCAAGCATGCTGAATGAAAGACTAAACACTTTGGTGCTGATGAGTGCAGAAGCAAGCGTTTGTGCAGCGTAGCGTTTGAGAACATAATCAATGACTTTACAGAAGCAAAGGCAAGAAAAGGTCAACTGTAAGGTAAAGCTTCTTTTCTGTCTAACTCTTCATCATTTTACCTGGTACCAGACAACATATGTGCACTGCTAATTTTTAGGCCCCTAACTCGCAACATATTTTTTTTATACTGCACTTTTCTAGTGCATTGTCTGCCCTTGTTTTATTATTACTGCTGTGTTGTTAGTGGGTTTTGAATTTTTATACTGCAACAGACATATACACAACAGTGTAGAATTCTGAAAACCCATGATTGACTGGGACTGTAATCCAACAACATTCGGAAGTTCACAGATTAGCCACCCTTGAATTAATTAATGATTAGGAAAAAAAATTGAGTACTCACTCCTTGCGGTAGCAGCTTCTCCTCAAAATGTCAGCTGCAAGTTCCTGGAGAAACTGAAGGTACTTCAACTCTTCTTCTCTTCGTCAGCATGAAACAGAACACCAGGATAAGTAAATTAAAGAAATACTGCTTTTTATGTGTTACCAATTTTGCTAGCAACTTCAAGTACCGGTACATTAGATGAAAGGCAGATTAACAAGCAAGACCTTGTCAAATCTGAGCACATGTAGACCCACTGAGTTGAATGCGACAATAAAATTTATACGTGTTACTCTTGCATTTATTTATTTTTAATGTTGTTATTGCTGGGGTACCATGAAGCATTTCAGAGGCCCTGGCTTCAACTCATGCCATGTCATGGAGATCCCATTTCACCTGTGTAATTCCAAAACTCTACCTGAGACTCCCCACTTTGCTATGGGATCCAGGAGTCATCTGAATCCAACACATACCCCTATTAGATATGCCTAACTTGAACATACTAAAAAGGGCCCCATTTGCAATATACATTTAAGGCAGTATCATACCACTTTAAATAGTCAAGGCTTCTCTCAAAGAATCCTGAGACTGTAGTTTGTTAATGGTGTCGAGAGTTTCTAGGAGACCCTCCTCCTTGTACCCTCACAGAGCTACAATTCTCAGAGTAGTACAATTCTCAATCCCTCTTCCCAGGGAGCCCTGGGAATTGTAGTTGTGTAGGATGAATGGAGTACAACTCAGTACCCTTAACAAACTACAGTTCCCAGGATTCTGTGCGGGGAGCCATGGCTGTTTAATGTGGTACAAGACTGTTTTAGATGTATAGTGCAGATGGGGCCTAAGGCTATTGGTCCCTTCAGCCAACCTACAGGTTACTTCACAGCCTCATGTAGTTACTGCACTAAATTGCCAGTGATAGAACAAGATAGAACCAGTTGCAGGCTAAGTCTGCTTTGTCCCCGAGGCACAAAATGTCACATCAATATGGGAACTAAGTGAGAGAATCAGGAAATAAGGCAGGAGGAGAAAGTCAGTGACACAAAAGAAAAAGACAGTTTGAAGGGAACACACCTTCAACCAGCAAGGAAATCAATGCAGAGAGTAAGGCGTTGCAGCAGGAGAGAAGCATAGCAGCAGAAGGGATATTTATTTTGAAGAAATAAAGACTTCACTTTTACATAAGTCCAGACTCTTCATTAATAGTAAACTCTTTTAAAAGCTCGTGTCATCCAACTTTGACTGTACTGCGGTCTATGAACCAGACACATCCTCCTTGTTTTTCCTTGTACGCCTATATTGTACTGATCACTGACAAGATAAAAGTTGCAAAGACAGAGAGAGGATTCGTCCTGCAAACAGGACGCTGGACTACATAACCATTTGGCTTTCGGTGTGACCCAGCAGGCCTCTTCTGAAGTTCTTATAACTCAGTTATCTTCATATTCCAGGTTTTCTGACTCTTTTATAAGCATCAGGTTTTTAGTATTGCATTACATAGGAACGGGTGTGTTGCCGTTATTATTATTATTATTAAATAATGTACAATATACTTACTTTGCAAGAAGCAGTGAGTGAAGAGAAATTGAGTTATGTGGGTGTTTCTACAATAGACAAAAAGAAAACAAGCAATTGCTTTATATGCTAGTATCGCTTAATCTTGTATTTTGTAATTCTACAATAGCTAGCTTCCTGCTAGATGCATTATGTGAACCAACAGTGGTCTAACTACTGTTTGCTTTCTAGAAAAGTACCCTCTTTTAATAGGGAAGCTCATAAGGTACACAGTGTGTACGCATGCACAGAGAAGATGTCCCGGGAATCAGTATGAGGAAAGGTACTTGAGAATCGACCATAACTCTCTCAGGTGCAGTTCTTACAATATAAAGAACACACACACGCACTCCTTGCATTTATTTGTTTGTTTTACATGTCAATATTGTTTACAAAAGAAGTGCACTACATATCAAATTTGAGCCTACTTTCTGCCTGGATGTAAGGGACCCAGGTGGCGCTGTGGGCTAAACCACTGAGCCTAGGGCTTGCTGATCAGAAGGTCGGCGGTTCGAATCCCTGTGAAGGGGTGAGCTCCCGTTGCTTGGTCCCAGCTCCTGCCAACCTAGCAGTTCGAAAGCACATCAAAATGCAAGTAGATAAATAGGAACCGCTATAGGGGGAAGGTAAACGGCGTTTCCATGTGCTGCTCTGGTTTGCCAGAAGCGGCTTTGTCATGCTGGCCACATGACCTGGAAGCTATACGCTGGCTCCCTCGGCCAATAATGCGAGATCAGCGCGCAACCCCAGAGTCGGTCACGACTGGACCTAATGGTCAGGGGTCCCTTTACCTTTTACCTTTACTCTGCCTGGATGTAGATAACAAAACAACTTATTATTTTAAATAAAATAGGGCAAATGCTCAGGTACAGGCAGCTCCCATTTTGTGCACATTCAAAGCATGTGCATGCCATTTTCTGACCTGGAAGAGGGCAGGGCAAAACAGGGGGTGGGGTGGGCTTATGCACGCTCCACCGATGCACATGAGAATCCAGAATGCAACCCTCGTGCAAGTCGGGGTTTGCCTGTGTAAGCTTCAGAGTTTAAAATCTGTGAGTCCCTGATCAAATTTCACAATAGGTTCATAAGGGAGGTGGATGGTGTCCTTCATGCTGTTGGAAAGTTTTTTGATCCAGTGGAGACTTTCAGCAGTGGGACAGGGAGGGAAGCGATTTTTGCTGATTCCCCCTCCCACTGCAGTCACCTGACCCCACTCCCCACCCCACAGTCTACTCCAAAGGGTTGAGGGACCCTTTAGAACTTCACTGGAGGTGAGGTGGGGCTGTGGGACATAGAAAGAATCAGCAAACATTACCTTTATCCCTGTTCTGCTGTTAGTACGCCCTGTTCAGCCCACGTCTTAAGCGTGTGCCTGGGCTAGGCGACTGGAGCACCTTCACCGACCTTCCGATCACAGGAACATAGGCACAGCTTTCCCGGAGAACAGGTCCTGGTGCAGTGGACTCACACCTGCTCATTGTGAGCACCAAAACTCAGCAGAGTAAAACAGAAGCAAAGCTGTGGAGGTTTTGAAGCATACTTCAAGCAGACACTACAAATCACTACAGACATGCATGAGAAGAGCAGTTCTCAGGCAGCCATCTTATCTCTACACAGATAAGAGCGAAAAAAAATTAGTACCAAAGACGGAAGAACCAAAGAGCAGCTTCCGCCCCCTCCTTTCTCATGACATGAAAGTAAAACAAAAGATCATGCGATTCTTGCAAAGGGAGGGGTGAAAATGCCAACATACTTCACTGGATCAAGGACCTTCCGACAGCATGAGGGTTACAATTGTGCTGTTTCTGATCTCATGAAAAATAAGTGAAAACCCAGGCAACTTAGTCTCCCAGTGGTGCCCTATTGCCCATTGCTTTACCAAAGGGGCAAAACTATGATGTTCATTGTTGAGCCTGGGTTTGAAAGGTGCAAAACAGGTCTGGAAATTTTTGTTTGGGAAGTGGTAGGCCAACCACACAATTTATACACCAGGTTTTGTCTTCTGAAGCCCAGGAAGGCACTTTTGCTTATAAAGGTGTTTTTGTGCGCTTTCGTGATACCTTAGGAACATAAGAAGCTGCCTTAAACTGAGCCCACAATTGTGCCCATCTAGCTCAGTATTGTCTACACCAACGGGCAGTGAATCTCAAGGGTTTCAGGCAAGGAGTCTCTCTCAGCCTTACTTGGAAATATCAGGGGTTGACCCCCTTTTGCATCCAAAGCAGATGCTCTAACACTGAGCTACAGTCCTTCCCTGTATTCTGAAACTGCTCTTATTTTCCATTTTCCATTTCCATTAATCAGAATTATCCAAAAAGAAAAGCAAAAGAAGAAACTTTTATGTTTAGACATTTCCTTTGTTGTTGTTTTTAAGTGTAAAATATGGCAGAGTGAAAGGATATTGTGTTCCTCAAGATCTCTGACTACATTACTTTAACCGAACACATTATTTGTGCTTTTACAGTCTCATTTTTGCAGGGAGAATACTGGGTTGGGTGATTACGCAATTATGCTTTAAAAAACATATTGTCATATGCTTTAGGGACAGCTCAGTCAGTAGAGCGTAAGACTCTTAATCTCAGGGCTGTGGGTTCAAGCCCCATGTTGGGCAAAAGATACCTGCATTGCTGGGATTCTATGATTCTATTGTTTATTTTAAGGTTAGGTCTGTTACTTTATATCAAAAAGGGCCACTGTTATCTCCCTTGAAATACTAGATTTCCCAAGTACAATTTTCAATTGCTTTCATACCAGTTAACAGCACCTAATATTCACTGTGGATTTTTTTTTTAAAAAAGTTTAGCCATTCCTGATGCATTTCTATCATGTTTGTAATTGCTTTTAAAAATCCCACTATGCTCAAGACCAGAATTGCTTATATTTCTGAATATTTCTGCCCGTGTAATTTCATTCAGCACCCAAACAGGGAACAACAACCTTGACTGGATGCCTCACAGAGTAATCTCCATAAGATCTTAGACATTCATCTTCCGAAGACCTGAAAATGAAAAATGAAATGTTGAATAACACTGACAGGCCATGGCTGGGTTTAGCCCACTACATGCAAACTAAGCTGATGAGTGTCCTACCTGTTAAACTTATTTGGTCTTTTGAACGGTTGTTGATGAAGCGAGGGACTTTTCTTTCCATGTGGGCCATTATAATACCTGTATTTTGAAAGGTATGGCTTGCTTGCTGTTTTTAAAACTCTGGGAGTAAAAGGCTGCACAGTTTCAGTGAACCACTGTGCATGTCTGTCCAGGAGATCAGCAGCAAAAAAATTCTTCTGACGGATTTGAAGCTTCTCCCTTCTGGTATGGCTCAGAACTGGCATGCGAGACTTGGTGGGTGAAAGAGGACCTTGTGGGAATATACTTCTGCCACTGTTTTGAGTCTGAGATAAAGACCACTGGACAATATCATGGATGGCCTCCTCTGCTCTCAAAACTGGGGAATGACTACTCGAAAGCATCTTCTTGAAACACGGTGGAGAGTGCGGCTCTGTTTTTTTCAAGGATCGCATTCGTCCACTGGAAGTGTAAGTCGGGCTGTTCTGTAACCACTGCAGATGGGAGATAAAACATTTCCTGACTACTTTTGTTACATTGTAGAGAAGGTATTTTTTTCATGTTGTAAGCCTTCTTCATTATGGAAATATGGAAATTATGTATGTGTGCTTTTATTCAGGACCGGCTCAGTTCACGGTAAACCACAGTTAATGCTACATGGTGTTATATTGTGACTGTGGTTTGTAGGTTTGCACCTACAAAACATCATTAAGTGGGCCATCAGTTGCGTAGACCTGACAAAAACAATTTCTTCAAAACATTGAAGTAACCACAATACTTCATCTCTGCATTGATCTCTAAATTGTATTTGGTTAGGTGTTACATGACTTCCTGCTTATAAGTCCAGAGAGAAAGTAGGCCGCTTCAGACAGGCAGGTGATGGGTTTTTTTTTTTGGCAGGTATATTCTGCAACAGGGACCCAGGTGGCGCTGTGGGTTAAATCACAGAGGGCTTGCTGATCAGAAGGTCGGTGGTTTGAATCCCTGCAACGGGGTGAGCTCCCGTTGCTCGGTCCCAGCTCCTGCCCACCTAGCAGTTTGAAAGCACATCAAAGTGCAAGTAGATAAATAGGGACCGCTCCAGCGGGAAGGTAAACGGCGTTTCCGTGCGCTGCTCTGGTTCGCCAGAAGTAGCTTTGTCATGCTGGCTACATGACCCGGAAGCTGTCTGCGGACAAACGCCGGCTCCCTCGGCCTAAAGAGCGAGATGAGCGCCACAACCCCAGAGTCGGACACGACTGGACCTGATGGTCACAGGCCCCTTTACCTTTACCTATATTCTGCAACATGTCATTGGTGCAATAATGAAGCTTTAGTGGTGGATTTATACTGAACACATAATTAGCTGCTCAGTGATGCTTCCCCCAATGTTACTGCAATATTGCCCTCTAAAGGGCCACTCTTGAACTATAGCAACTACAGTGGTACCCCGGTTTAAGAACAGTCTTGTTTATGAACGATTCGGTTTACAAACTCCGCAAAATTGGAAGTAGTGTCCCGGTTTGTGAACTTTACGTCAGTCTAAGAATGGAATCCGAATAGTGGAAGGGCACCGCCAGCAGGAGGCCTCATTAGGGAAAGCGCACCTCAGGTTAAGAACGGTTTCGGTTTAAGAATGGACTTCCGGAACGGATTATGTACGTAAACTGAGGTACCACTGTATTGTTTCAGCCCAGCCAGCTCTTTGCCATGCTAGGTTTCTAGTTCCATGGATTTTTTTTTAATGCAAGGGAATATTTTCTAAGCACAAGGATTTCCTTCTCTTTTTTAAAATGCATGGGAAATATGCAAAACTCTGCTTACCCAAAGTCTGCAGTGGGACAAATTGATCACTTCAGAATTCTTACCCCTTTATTATGTGGCATGTTTACAGGTGAGGACACGATCGCACATAAAATTTACCTTGCCAGGGTCTGACTTAGAAGTCCCCCAAAGCTGTGTGGGTTTTTTTTTTTAGGTTGGAGCAGATTTGCCACGATGGCATCACCATTCCTTGTTCAGGTGAGGCAAAAACAACAGGATGAAGTGAGTGGCTGGGATATTGAGCAGAAGGTGGCACTGAGTACAGCTTAGGTCATCGTGTCAATGTTTGTGGCAAATGTCTCTGACTCACAGGAACATGCCAGATCACATGGGGCATGTGCCAATTAGTTTCAGTTGCAGAGTGGGCGAAACAAATGGTGCTGGGGAAAACAATTTAAATTAAATACTGACTGTGCAATGCCTGGCTTAATGCTAGTGTAATAGTAATAAGAAGTTTAATTAAAAAGAAAAACAAGCTACATTGAGTAAGGGGCAGCCAGGGGTGCTGCTGAGCAGCCACCAATCCAAAGGAATTGTTCAGCACACAGGTCTTCCAACCTGGAAGAAAGCAGATTTAAAGCACATTCGAAAAATCCTGGTAATTTTAGTTTGTTGAGGTTGCTGGCAACTGTGAGGCGCAAACTACAGTTCCCAGGATACTTTAGGGGAAGTAACATGGTTTAAATTTGCGTTAAATGTATGGTCCCTTCTACAATTCTATGATCCAATGATTCATTCCAAATGCAAGATTATCCTGATTTCCCCCCATGGTCATCACCTGACTATCATACGAAACTATGTCTGGAGATCCATGAAATTTTAAAACAATATAATTCTTTCAGTGGTAGAGTTAGGTAACTTAGACTCTGGACTTACTGGTCTAAAATGGGGAGGACTTCTTTTAGATGGTAGAGTGTGCTACTTCACGTAATTCATAAATTAAATAATATATAACAAGTTAAAAATGTGGTAGGCCAACCTGGCTGGGTTTCTCATTCTGTTGAGTGGGGTCGTGGACCTCTGACTTCCCCCCAAATCTTACCCTGATGGCATGGCATGACTGAGTTCTTATTTTCTTTCCTGCTGCCAGCTTATATTCAAGCATTTGTGGACAACCTGGAAGTCTAGAGGCTTGATTTACTTTTTTAAAGGTGGAAAAAATGGAAAGCTGAGATTGTCAGAATTCTTAATAGGAGTGGAAAATGCCAGCCATAGGTTGAGCTAGCTTGGGACGTTGTCCCTTGGGAGCAAACCAGGAAGGCAGCTAACTTTAGAAATAAGTCGCATACAGATTGCACAATCAATATCCTCCACGTACTTTACAATTCTCCGTGGAAACACTCCTGGGATGACATAGAGGTCCAGAAGGGATCCGGGACATTTCTTTCTTGTATTTCTCAACTGCTTTAATGAGCATCTCTCTTTTCTGCTGGTCCTGGTCTGCATACAAGAAAATATGAAGGGTTTGTAAGCAGAAAATAAATGGCATTTCAGCTTCTTGGAGTACAATAAATAAGTACAATGGCATGGATAGAAGCTGGACAAGGAGTGCTCCTGCAATTACATGTTACCTTCACCTAGTTGGGAATGGATGTCTCAAGTCTATTTCTTGTCCAGTGTACTTCTTCATCCAGCGCATTGCTAAAAGAGGAAATTGCTTCCCCCACATAAGAAGCAGTGATGGCCCCCACCTTCTAACACATGTGGAGGACATGTAAGGTAACAAAAGCATTTTGGGAAATGATATATAATGGATTGAAAAAAATAATGTTTAAAATAGCTTTTGTTAAAAAGCCAGAAGCTTTTTTATTAGGAATTGTAGGTACCTAGAAAGCATATTTAAAAGCAGAGACATCACCTTGCCGACAAAGGTCTGTATAGTTAAAGCTATGGTTTTCCCAGTAGTGATATATGGAAGTGAGAGCTGGACCATAAAGAAGGCTGCTCGCCGAAGAATTGGCGCTTTTGAATTATGGTGCTGAAGGAGACTCTTGAGAGTCCCATGGACTGCAAGAAGATCAAACCTATCCATTCTGTAGGAAATCAGCCCTGAGTGCTCACTGGAAGGACAGATCCTGAAGCTGAGGCTCCAATACTCTGGCCACCTCATGAGAAGAGAAGACTCCCTGGAAAAGATCCTGATGTTGGGAAAGATGGAGGGCACTAGGAGAAGGGGACAACATAGGACAAGATGGTTGGACAGTGTTCTCGAAGCTACGAACATGAGTCTGACCAAACTGCAGGAGGCAGTGGAAGACAGGAGTGCCTGGCGTGCTCTGGTCCATGGGGTCACGAAGAGTCAGACACGACTAAACGACTAAACAACAACAACAACAAGGTACCAATATTCCAAAGGAGAAGAAAAGACTTTTTATGTATGTGACAACAGCCACACGGATATTACTAACCCAGAGATGGAAAGAAGACAAAGCCTCTACCAGAGTGGAATGGCAAACTAAGCTGCTGGATTATGCCAAAATGGCAAACGGAACCGGTAGGCTCAAGAACCAAGAAGACCAAAACTTCAATAAAGAATGGGGGAAATTTATAATTTATCTTGGACATGAAAACATTAGCCGGATTGTAATAACACTTGTAGCAAATATTGTGGGCAAAATGGAGAGACATAAAAGATGGATTATGAAATAATATGCAGTTGAAAAGGTTGACAATAGGACCCATGGAGGGGAAGGTGGGAAGTCCAGAGATTCAGAGAAATCTCTAAATATGTATTTTGTATTGTTATAATTCTATATTTGTAAAATCAAATAAAAATTATTTCAAAGAAGAAGAAGAAAAGTAGCAGGGATGGCCACCAACATGTAAGGATTTAAAAGGAGTTTAGCCTCATATAGGGCTTTTTTTCAGCTGAAACTCTCTGGAACTCCATTCTGGCCATTGGCTCAGATGGGGCCATTGCCATTATAAGAGAACAAGGTGAGTTCCAGCACCTCTTTTTCTAGAAAAATACCACCGGCCTTATCCTTCACAAATTTATCTATTGATGGCAACTAGCCATGATAGGAATGTTCTACCTCTACTCTCAGAGGCTATTTGTCTCCAAACACCAGTTGCTATAAGTCACAAGTGGAGAGAGAAAACACTGTTACACTCAGGTCCTTCTTACAAGCTTTCCATAGGCATCTGGTTGATCACTGAGAAAACAGGATGCTGGACTAGATGTGGGAGTTATTGTTTTTGTTTGTTGCTATCTTATGTATTTTTGTGATTTCATAGTGTAAACCACCCTGTGATCCCTGGATGAAGGGCGGTATACAAATTGAATAAGTAAACAAATTATCTTTGTGTTATGTACTGAGCTGAATCATAGAACAATAGGATCCAGAATCAGCAGTCTGATTGGTCCGCAGGAGCCACCCAATCCAACTGCAGGTGGAAGTGAATCTGCAACCTGATTGGCCTGCAGGAGCAGCCAATCAGGCGGCTGGCAGAAGTGAATCCGCAACCTGATTGGCCTGCAGGAGCAGCCAATCAGGCGGCTGGCAGAAGTCAATCCACAAACTGATTGGCCCACAGGTGTAGCCCTGGAGTAGCCAATCACGCAAAGCCCACTGTGTAAATAATGTATATAAGCAGATGGTTTTGGGAAAAGGGCATTTTTCTTCTCTTTTCCTTCATGACTACGAGCTGAATAAAGAGCATGAAATTCACTCTCGACTCCGAGTATATTTCACTTTGGATTGCAGCTATAAGGAGCACCGAAACAGCACTCTTCTCAGCCTCTAAGATCAGGGTCAGTCACTGGTCTTCAGCTTAGGAATGTAGTAAGTTGCCTTACACTGAGTCAGACCATTGGTCCAAGCAGCTCAGCACTGTTCACTGACTGACAACAGTTATCCAGGGTTCCAGACGGGGGACCTTCCTAGTCCTATCTGGAGATGCCGGGGATTGAACCTGGAACTGCAGAAGCAGATTCTCTACCGTGAGTTACGGCAATTCCCTGCAGCTTGTGAAGAACAATTGGGTGTAGCGGTGGCACCAGGATTCTTTCAAATGCTTTTAAGACAAGAGAAGGAGAAAGGGAAAGGAAGAACAGTAGGCTGTAGGCAGGAAAAACAGAGGAGTATTAAGAGTCGCTAAGAGGGAAACAGAAGGGAGGGAAGAAAGAGAGAGAGAGGTGGACACCATATGATTAAAAAAATTTAAAAGTGGGTCCCATGATATAGGCTGAGTTAAAGTTGGGTGTAAAAAGGTTAAAGATAATTAGTCTCCGTGTGCCTTGTAACAATATCTCCCCAGAGCGATTTTGAAGGACATGATGGTGCCTCCAACTTTGAGATGTTAGAGGGCAGTGCGAAAAGTATTGCTCTAAAAGCACATCATCTAACACCCACCAGCCTCTGCTCCGAGTAAGGAATCTTGGGAAAAGCACCATCCTATATTACCTGCAACATGACTAGCAGTGTTTTGTGTATTAGCAGGGAAATGTTACATGGCATAAGCCAGGAAAAAGCAATTGTTTGCAGAAAGGAATCCATTCATCTATTTTTCCATCCACAAACAATTGCTTTTCTCAATATTTTCATTAGCATTTTCTTCTGGTCATGGTCTTCAGCTGTGTGCATTAGTATCTGGCACCCACTCACATTCAGGAGAAGTGGTGTCTGGCACCATCGACTTAACAGAATTGATTGTCCATCATCATCACCCTGTTTTCCTTGTTCCTGTTGGCATGGCTATAAGTGACAGCTGTCTTCTCAGTCACCATTACTCTTTTGGGAACATATCCAGGGCACTGTATAACCAATTTGTCGAACTCAGTACAAACAATGTGATAAAACAATTTACTCCGTGCTAGAAAGCTTCAGAAGCAAAACTTGACACCCAGCCCACTCAGACAAGTACTAGCCCAGTCTTATGGGTGAGTGTTAATACTAGATTGTTGCTGGGTAGGGATGAAGGAGAAATTCAGTTTGCTTCACAGCTTTAATGCAAAGCTACCTAATTTCCACTTCCTGAAATAATACACACACCAAAGAGCAGCCACCCTTCAAAATCCCCAATTTTGCAATGCAGTTCTCCAAACAAAGAAATATTTTCTTGTGAATTGGGGGAACGGTTAGACTGTATGATACCAGAGTCCCTTCTAATTCCTGGATCCAGAAAGGGTTAAACGCTAATGGAGGACCCCATTGTTGAATTACGGGGCAAGGGCTGTGATGGTCCTTAAGTATGGGTCCTATGAACAAAGAAGTTGCTCTACGCCACAGGGCAAATGGGGGAACCCCCTCCCTCACCTGGCTGATAGTGAGAAAGACAAAAGAGTGTGTGGCTGTGGGGGGGGGGAGCTGGCTGAGAAGCAGGCAGAAGTCAGAGAGTGAGATTTCTGCTGGAATCCAAAGCTATGGCTATGGGGAGAAGCAAGACACCCTTGGGGTGTTAATGCTGGGAGCCCCTCCATTGTAGGCTCAGGTTGTATATACAGTGGTACCTCGTCCTCAGGTTACAAACACCCTGGGTTACAAGCACTTTGGGTTACAGACTCCGCTAACCCGGAAGTAGTACCTCGGGTTAAGAGCTTTACCTCAGGATGAGAACAGAAATTGCGCGCCGGTAGTGTGGCGGCAGCAGGAGGCCCCATTGGCTAAAGTGGAACCTCAGGTTTAGAATGGTTTCAGGTTAAGAACGGATGTCCGGAACGAATTAAGTTTGTAACCAGAGGTACCACTGTATGTGTAAAGAAAGCATATATCATGAAGACACTACAGTTTCCACTGTGCCTCATTCCCACAAGGAAACATGAACCCTGGGAAAGAACCTGGAACCCCAGGAATATTGCACTGCCCAGAGACTGGGGTGGCATGCAGCAATATTAAAAAATGCATACATTAAGTGAAAGCATGCAAAAATGCATTATATTAGGGGAAATTGTTTGCAGAAATGTGTATAGTATATTAGTCAAAATTACATACAAAATGTGTACGATAGCAGGAAAGCACAGTAAAATACTGATGAATCTTCAGGAGGACTTTTTAAAGAAGAGTTTGCAAACTGAACTTAAGATTACTAAAAATGAGAAGGAACAAAAATTTTTGAGATTCATCCATCCCTATTGCTGGGATAGCTCAAAGTGGCAGCATATGCTTTGCAGCAGAGGCAAACATGCCCCTCTCTGCCATGCTTGCCTTTCTCCCTGTGAAAAATGCCATAGGACCATGGCGTTTTTCCAGAGACTTGCGCAAATGAATGCCCACAGCTTCTATAAAAGCCACTTCCCGACATTCTACCAAAGTCCAGCGTGGCCAAGGAAGGCAACATCAACCCAAGGTGGGGCTAGCAAATCTGAGCATGCTTGATTATGAATGACTGGGGTCGATGAGACACCAGGGGCACAGGTTTAACCCTAACACTCTCCCTGAGTCCACCCTTTTAAATCCTACCACAGAATGAAGAGTCACCATTCGCTCCTCCTACAAGGAAAAGGAAGCAGCTACATTGCTGGGACACAGAAAAATTATGTGACGCTGCCATTATGCCTTTGCAGGGATGACGCTACTGCTTGAATGCATTATATCAGGCATAGGCAAACTCCGGCCCGCCAGATGTTTGGGACTACAATTCCCATCATCCCTAGCTAACAAGACCACTGGTCAGGGATGGTGGGAATTGTAGTCCCAAACATCTGGAGGGCCGGAGTTTGCCTATGCCTGCGTTATATGGACACACTGCTTGTGGCTTCACTACCACACAAGCCACATTATTAACATCAAAAACATATAAGTGGGTAAGAGACTTACAGAAAAGAAGGAAATGCAGTGCCTTTCAAAGGCACTTCACCCGACTAGCTTATCTGTTGCATTTATGGGTGCTATAGAGAGTTTATGGCATGTATGTAGATAAAATCATAAATGGGGCAGCTTTTTCAAATAGCTATTTGCTTACGCTTCAACAAACAATGAGTGGTACTTGAGGAAACTCAAAGGCAGCATGGTTTGCAGTACTGTTAGTTCAGAAAGACAAGGTCCGTGGCAATATAGAGGGTGGCAGTGTGTGAAAACAGGCAGGCTATTAAACTGCGAAAGATTGATACAGAGCTAAAGATTGCTATGGAGCAAGCTGAGTGATTGGTTTTCCCAATTGGTTGTATAATCCTTTTGCTATCTGAGTAGCATTTAGTACTGTGTCAACATGCTGTTTCCACTAGGCACCTGCTGCAAACCGCTCAATCTGTACACACTTGTAATTCTGATCACTTAACCTTAGAATAAATGTATGTCAATTGGTCTTCATAGCTACGCCTTTCCCCCTAATCTACCCAGAGCCAAAACCTTATGCTTAAAAAAAATAAAAAAAATAAATCTCTGCCAAGCAAATCATGCCCAAACATCAAAATAGGAAAATGGTTAGCATCTGAAACTCCTTTAAAACAAAATAAAAAAATTCCTTCAGTAGCACCTTAAAGACCAACTAAGTTTTTATTTTGGTATGAGCTTTAAAACAGTTTTGTATAGTTTTTCAATCAGATGTGCATCCCATGATCAAATTAAGCATTTGGAGGCAGGAATTAGCCAGAAAGGTGCATCACACATCAATACTAGGAGAGGCAGCAAGATAGTATGGTTAAAAAGTCTGGCCATTTGAGCAGGTAGAATTTGACTAGCATTAGGGCATGACCTTAAGCTGAACACTTGATATTTCAGATTTATAAGTATTATTAGTATTATTAGGGATGAGTTATGGTTGCTTTTCATCTTGAAAGTAGCAATTTGGGGCAGCTGAAACCCCACCTGAAAACACCTGAATCCTGCATTTTTCTGTCACTTTTCACAACTCCCCACAGTCACTGTTTCCCTCTTTGTTGTTACTGCTTCATTTGTCACGGAGCAATTTCAATCAATCAAAGGATCACATTCTCAAAGTGATGGCATCATAGTGCTACGCAGCCATCAAGTTGGCTTTGAGTTGACGTCGCTTAAGGGCCAATGAAGCCAATTTAAAATGAGAGCAGTGCTTCCTATATTAAATCACAGGAGCTAATTCTAGCCAATCAGGAATCCTGCTAACTAAAATGATCCTGGGAGAAAAGGAGGTGGGAGATCCCAGGAATGCTTCTTTTTGATTTTTGATGGCTGATGGATTGCAGCCACCAGGGTTGCCATATGTCCAGAATTTCCCAGACATAGTCAGGATTTGGTCGTCGTAAACTGTGTCGAAAATTGCTTAAATGTCTGGGGAAATCTGGATGTCCGGCAACCTGGAAGGGTAGGGCAAAAAAGAAAGAGAGAGAGAGAGAGAGAGAGAGAGAGAGAAGCTCAACAACTTTGCCCCCCCCAAATGCTCAACAACTTTTGTGTCCCAATTTTTGCTTTTTTAAATGCAGCAACCCTAGCAGCCACCCTTTTAAAGCGTTAAACAATATTGGCAAAGCAAGAGCCTGCTGTTTACTGGCCTATTTGGCATTCTCTCTTTGTTTTCAACATTACCGTATATTTCTCTTGAATGGTGAAAGATACTGAAATGAAATTTAGAAAGCATGTTTAGGACACAATTTTATGTTTCAGATTCAAATATTAGACCCCTTTCCATTCATAAGAGAGGGAGAATAGGCTAACTATGCATGTTGTGAAGGAACGTTCCCTTTTGACTGTCTGTCTCATTGAATGTCTTCCACGGATGACCCAAGGTTCTAGTATTATGAGAGAGGAAGAACAATCTTTTGCATCGGTTTCCTCACATCATGCATAATTGCCAGAAGTTGCAATTAGCAACTAGCAACAGCAGTAGTGCAACAATAATTGCAACTAGCAACAGCAGCAGTGTGGAGATGGAGAAAGAGAAGCCATCCTCTGAATAGTTATTTGAGCAACTGAACAAGTTGATTCTTCCGAAATGCTATACAATTTCATTAGTTTTGATTAATGGGGAGTAATGATCCTACATGGAAAAGAGCCTTGCTGACTTGCTTGAGTGATGGAGATCATTCATATAGGCTGGATTTCTCTTGTGGCAATTTCACATTCATTTGTACATTTCTACAATGAAGGGACGCGGGTGGCGCTGTGGGTTAAACCACAGAGCCTAGGGCTTGCCGATCAGAAGGTTGGCGGTTTGAATCCCCATGACGGGGTGAGCTCCCGTTGCTCAGTCCCAGCTTCTGCCAACTTAGAAGTTCGAAAGCACGTCAAAGTGCAAGTAGATTTTCTGGCGTATAAGACGACTGGGCGTATAATATGACCCCCAACTTTTCCAGTTAAAATATAGAGTTTGGGTATACTCGCCGTATAAGAAATATGACCTAACGTATAAGATGACCCCTGAGATTTGAGAAGATTTTCCTGGGTTAAAAGGTAGTCTTATACGCAGGAAAATACAGTAGGTACTGCTCCGGCGGGAAGGTAAACGGCATTTCCATGTGCTGCTCTGGTTCGCCAGAAGCGGCTTAGTCATGCTGGCCACATGACCCAGAAGCTGTATGCTGGCTCCCTCGGCCAATAAAGCGAGATGAGCGCTGCAACCTCAGAGTTGTCCGCGACTGGACCTAACGGTCAGGGGTCCCTTTACCTTTACAATGAAGTAGCAAATAAATAAAGGGCAGAATCCAGTTAAAATTAAGTACGCTTTGAATTCAGCGGGAGAGATAAGTTCACGCATAAGCTTTCCCATCTCAATCCAATAGCGGGTGGAATGATGGGGTGCTGCCACTGCCTGACCTCTGGCCAGGTACGTTGCTGCTGCTTACTGGGACAGTGATGGGCAACCTTTTGAGCTTGGTGTGTCAAGATTCGCCCCAAAACTGAGCATAACTCGGGTGGTGTGTCACTTCGAGAAAAAACCCATAATTTTGCGATATTTATAGTTTAGATAACAAAAATGTATAATTGTAATATATAACTGTATTTAATAAACCAAAAACTATTTTTTTAACCAAACCAAACAAAAAACCCCTTATTTGTTGAGCTTTTTGTGGGGAGCTGCTGGCCAAAGTTTTGGAGGTTTCTTTGGGGGGGGTGCAAAAGTTGCTTAGCTTTTTTTTTGGGGGGGTGCCCCAAAGCTGCTGCGCTTTTTTGGGGGGAAAGAGAACAGAAATAAATGGAGAATAATACCTACGCTGGAACTAACATGCAGCACCGACATAGTCTGCCATTCTCTGGCTACCAGCAGCAACAACAACAATGGATCCGGGTTTTAACAGCGGAGACAACGGGTTTTAACAGCGGAGACAATCTGTAGCATAAGGAGGAGCGGAAGAACAAATGGGGGGGGATAAAACAACAACAGCGCAAATGGGCCGATAGGGCGCCTGCCAGCAGTGAGGGCTCTGCGTGTCACGTCTGACACGCGTGTCATAGGTTCGCCATCACTGTACTGGGAGGTAGAAGGGGAGGCAAGACGCAGGGGGGGGGACGTTGTGGTGGGGTGCCAGGTTGGCTCCGCTGCCGTGTTTGCACCACACTGACCTCACCGCCTTGTCCCTCTACCTCCTAGTACACAGAAATTATGCAAGTGACCAGGAGGTCAAGTGAGTGATAATGCCCCACTATACTGCCCACTACTGAGGACTAACAAGTGCTGAACTTTGGCTGGCTTTTACCCAAATGCCCAGAAATCCACGTAGAAACATTGCTCTGAAATTCTGCAGTCTTAAATCAGCATTGAGCTCCCAAACAATTTACTAACTTAATAATAAAAAAGGCAGTGTGCTATTCTAAACTAATTTAATTGACTAATATTTGCCCCACAGAGATTACAGCAGTGAAATAGCAGATAATAATAAGCAAGGTCTCAGCATGCTATGAGCTATAAGCTAAACTGCTAGGCTGACAGAAAAACAATCTGCTACACTAGGTAATTTCCCCCCCTTTCCAGAAATATTGGCTTCACAAAATAGTTCTATATATAACCTAAGCAGGCTGATAACTCATATTTATCTATAGCAGATTATCAGACCTTCTGTGCAGCTTCTAGATATAGATACACATTGGTATAAATATGTCTTCCTTCAGGTATGAGTATTTTTTTAAGGGGAAAAAATCCTACATACTGTGAGTGGTGATCCTTATGTAGTCAAACTGGCATCATACATACAGAAGAGGGATAAATCAATGGGCTTGGGGGAAGTCCATGGTTTGCAAAGTACCAGAAAAACTCCCCAAACCTTATTAAAATCCCATAGAAGAAACAAACCAAAACAGGCCAGTGAGAGCTAAGCATTCTTAGTAGCCACTAGGAATTTCAATTCAGTTCACACCTGAAGGCGAACGTACATATTTTGCACTTAATGAAACCCTATGCAAACAGAAACACAGCCGATACCTTTAAAACTCGCATTTCTCTGAATTTTGCAATGCACTTCTCCAGCTAAGTACGGCAACATGGGCAGAAATGCATATACTAGGGTAAAGTCTGCATATGAATGAACATTAGTGAAAACAGATACAAAGATACAAAATGCATTATATTAAGAGGAATGGCTTTGTAAAATTGCCTACAAAAATGTGTGTATTAGGAGAAGTTCGCCCTAAAATGGTAATGAATTTTCTTGAGATCATTAAAAAAAAAAAAACAGCTGAGGAAATGTGGGGAGCTGAACTTAAAATTGACTGAACTGAAACTGACCAATTTGCCCATCATGGCTTGTGGCATCCTGGGAGTATAAATTGTCCTATAAAGGAGAAAAAATAATAATAATAATAATAATAATAATAATAATAATAATAATAATAATACCTTTATCGTCATTGTACAACCTGTGTACAATGAAATTAAAGTACTAAACTAAAAGTTTAGAAGTACTAAACTTTGCTTTTGTGTTTTGGCTGACCCAAGCTTATTAATTTTATATGTTGCAAGTATTATTTTTAGCCAGTGACCATCTTTATCTGCTATAAACAAACACAGCATGTTAGGTTTCATTAATTCTGCCAGTATCCACAAGCTGAGAGTGTAATGCTAATGATGACCCAAGTGCCATTTCGTTCAGATTTCCACAAATGCAACAACAATAATAAGCATCATAATAATGAATGAATAACTGTCTAATACTACAGTAGAAGCTGCTTTAACATTTTTGTCTCATCTGTACTTGCTTTTTATATCAATTAGTAGAACCCAGTGGAGGCTGGTGCCCATTTGGCACAAAGCAAGGAGGCTAACTCTAGGTGGCGCCAGAGCCAACGACAGGCAGAGCCAACTAATTCTAATTTTGTCCCCATCTTCCTCCCCACTGAGTTCTACAAGTGGAACAAGTAAGAGGAAGCTAATAGCTGTTCCTGTGACTGGATGTAAACATTGCTTGCAGATTGTCAGGCTAACGATCAAAGAGCCTGAAGGGCTAATCTTAGCTCCAAAGTAGCTTTTAAAAACAGAATTCAGTTTACCTGAAGAGGCAAAGACTATTATTGGGCAACTGTGGGATTTATACAGGCTAACCCATCCCTTTAGAACTATTGTGAGATTCTGCATGATCCACAGGAATTCATTTTCTAAAATTCTGATATAAGTCAAGTCCTGAACTAATATGTGGATCAGAATCCATTGGATTCTGTGCATTTATGCATTTCACAGTACAGTTCTTTGTTCAAAAATACATTAAAAATGTGTTTTGGATATGTTATTACCCTTAGATACCTTGGAATTTACCTCAAGATGGAAAAATGGTCCCAAACCCATTTGCGTTACATTTTTTCAGGCATCTCGGTTATTGTTAAATAAAACCACTTCCGCATCCCAACGGAGGTGGTGTTTTGGGCGGGACCCTTCTGCACTCTCGCGATGGGGCTGGGAGCCCAGCCCCTCGTGTGCAGGTAGTTCCCGCCTACGTCACGCCTGGGCTGACCAATAAGGGGGCCTCACCCCCTTTAAACAGAGCAGAGGCGGGAACTCTGCATCTTTGCCCGCTTCCCCCTCAGCTGTTCAAGGAAGTTCTTGGTTCTGGCAGTGGCCAGAAAGGTGTCAGCCTGGAATGGACAAACTATCTGGCACCCAGCCATAAGATTCTGCGAGGCCCCAGGGTGAGTCCTAGTTGATGTACATCACAGGACTCACCCAACGGTGGTTAACTCTTCACAGACTGCCAGCTCAACGGGCTGGAGTCATATGATGGCGTGCATCAAGGAAGTTCTTGGATCTGGCAGTGGCCAGATATAATTAGAGGGATAAGACATTGGTTGTGGGTGTGAGGGTATTGGCGGCGAGCCTCAGGAGGCTTGAGTGGCGGTTAGGCATTGGAAATTAGCATAAATTATGTCATCATCTGCCCAGAGAGTAGTGAAATATTCCGATAAAGGTGTTGGGGGCAGAGCTTGTCCTGAGCCTGTGGAGGTCAGGATCGTAAGCACGCCCCAACGGCAGCCACAGAAGGCGGTTCCAGTAGATGTACATCACTGGGCACCTTCAACAAAGCTGTAGTCCAACCACACTTTGAGGACGCATTGGGTGGAATTCAACATGGTGCTACCGGTATTATAAAAGCTCCATCTGCACAAGCACATCAACTTGCCAGACGGAACAATCACCCTCCTTGTGTACTTTTCTGGGGGTTTTCCCACACCCATCCCAAGCTAATTACAGGGGGGGGGCAATTGTAAGTCCCCTATTGTAAGTCTTCAATGACGACTGCTATTTTTCTACAAAAAGCGGTGCCAGAACTCTCCATGAATGCCTCCTTTGTTCTCTTATAATTGCAATGGCACCCATCTGAGAGCTGCCGGAACTGAGTTCCAGCTGAAAAAGCCCTGTCAACTACCATCGAACAATTTATATGTTTATCCTTTGTTATTACCTGAATTTATCATTTTCCATCTGGGGACAGGTGACGAACATGCTATGCTTTCAAAGAGTGAATGCATCTTTATGAGCTTTCATGGATTAAGAATAAAAATCTGATGCCATTCAGTATGACGAGTGATTATGTTAAGGCCCTTGTTTATCACGGCACTTGCCATTTTTTGTAACCTTCACGGGTTTTTAAAAAATGGGTCCAAATTTATTCGGTGGTAATGTCATTAATCAGGGACAAGTCTTCTCCATTATTGTTTTAAAATGTATTAAAGAAGTAACTGCATACCTCACACAACAGAAAATTGACAATGTGCCCACATCACTCTGACATACTCCGTGTTTATCCAGTAGCTTTACAAATGCAAATACTAATCAGGACCTTCTTCTGGTAGATATCAAGTCATTTTATGTCTAAAGAATTGTTTGCTTATTAGGCCTATTAACTCTGTGCCTAGAGCTTACACTGAGTGAGCACCTTACAGTATTTATTTTGAGTGGATGCCTTATTTGAAATGTTACAGTAGAGTCCTATAATGTCCAAACAGATATAAGCCCCACTGAATTCAGTGGGGCTTATTCCCAGGTAAGTAGGTAGAGAATTGCTGCCTTAGATAAATAAAATGAGTTCATTAGGTCTCATTAGGTCACAAGAGCCACTTCAGATCTGACTTACCTGTGGTAGTGAACTGAGCATTTTGGTAAATCATTGCAGTCTTTTGTTTTAAAAGGAAACAACAGCAACAGCAACAACCATGAATGCAATAGTGAAAGTTAAGACTCAGCTATATTAGTCAAAAAACAACATTTTGAATGCATTATAAACATGCAACACCAGATAGCGCTGGAGAGCAAAATAATAATAATGCTATTTTTCATTGCGGTTTTTTTCTTTTGTAATGATTTCATTTCTGACTTGGGGGCTTTTCTGTGCATAGATCCACCTTTACTTAATAGCACTGGGAATTATCTAGTCCAGTAACAAAAATAGTTTGGAGGAGGGAATCCAAACTCCAACAGATAACTACTGAGACATATTAAAATTACCCTTCTGTGACATTTGTTCTGTATGTTTTGGGAACTGAAAACATTTTCTCCCCCTCAGCTAGTAGATGTTCTGCCTCATTGTGCTGTTTGTTTTATTTCCCCCTTAGTCTCTGTATTTAGAACTGATTTAATTTTCCCTCTGTAAATCCATTAGCAACTCATCGCACCTTAGGTTGTCCCTATGTAGCAATTGAATCATTTTAAGGTCAGAAAAAGAAAACTGATTTGTAGCTGGCCTTGCACTGACCTTTCACCTCATTTCCACCATCTCTTTTATCTCGTCAGATTCAGCCATCCATTATTCCTTCTTCTTACAGCTAAGTATCGGATCACCTGCAGATTATTTGCTGTACAGGTTGTGCTCAAGTTACTCCTAAATGATTACAAGTTATCCTGCAGCATGATTTCTGACAGGATTTCTGACTGGCTGCCAAGTTCAAGGTGTTACTATTGGTATTTAAACCCTTAATGTTGTGGGACCAGTTTAGTTAAGGGGTTGCTTTATCCCATATATGCTGAATCAGTTACTTGGATCTGCAGAACCTGCCCGTTTACAGGTGGCATGCAATGTCTGCTCTTCACTTGTAAGAAGTCATTCCTTTCGTGTAGCAGCACTTGTACTTTGGAACTTCCTGCCTCTTGATATTAGCATAGCTGCCAAGTCTCCCGTATTCCCCGGGAAATCCCCGTTTCCCCAGCTGTTCCTAGCTGAAAAAAACGGATTTTTTTTTGCTTTTCCCCGGTTTATTCTGGCACGGCGGCCATTTTGGAACTGGGTGGAGCATGCTCAGAAGCAACTTTTGATGCTCCTCTGCCCAGTTCCAAAATGGCTGCAGTGCGACTTCTGGCGCGGTGGCCATTTTGGAACTGGGCAAAGCAGCATCAAAAGTCACTTCTGAGCATGCTCCGCCCAGTTCCAAAATGACGGCAGCGCTACTTCCGGTCTGCTACTTCTGCCCGGTCCCTTATTTCTTCGACAGCAACTTGGCAGGTATGGATATTAGTCAGCATCTCTGTATTCTTTCAGATGCCTGCTAAAAACATTTCTGCTTTGGTGGGCCTCTTGAGACACAAGATTTGGTTACACGTTAACCATTTTAAAAATATGTCTGATTTTTAATTTTAATTTTGTCGAGGATATTTGTTGCTCTTCTAGGCTCCTTCTGGAGGAGATGTGGGTTATAAATATGATGTATAAATAAATAACTTGAAGATTGATTTACATGAAAGCATGGATTGGATGTGAGTTTAGCTGACTGGCTATCGACACAGCCCAAGGCGTGTTGAGACAAAGAACATTATGTTCAAAACGATTCTAAGCGGTTAATCCAGTCATTGTTACATCCCCCCCCCAGACCTTGGCTTTACATTTGTTAGCATCTTCTGTACCTCATAGCACTGATTTTCTTTAGCCTAAAAACTCTCTTGACATTACTTCAGTCAATCAAGTGTTCGTTACGGTTGGCCAACCAATAAACAGAGTACAAAATATAAAGTACAAATGCATAACCTCAGCAGAGCAAGTTATTAATCATTAGCGTTGACATGCTAGGAATTAACAATCATAGCAAATCTCAGCGATGTGACAACATTCAGATATCTTGCCACCTGTTCAGTAATAGGCCCGTGAAGTAAAATACTCAATGTGGCCTCAATGAATGAACCAGGAAACACATTATGCATCATGTAATCCAGTGATTCTCAAAGGGTGTGGCGCATCACATGGGTGTGGCGGGAGAGGATGCCAAATGTGTCGGGAAGAATCAAGGACAATCAATATTATATTTTGCAAATGATTCAAGTTCTTATGTAGTTGCATTGTTCTATACTTTCTGGATGTCCCATGATCATATTATAAAGTAGTGTTCTATGTTAAAAATCCAGCACTGCTATGAGTTATTTATTTTTGTTTTCCAATGTATTTCTTATCATTAAAAATATCGGTGTGGTGCAAGCAAATTTTACATTTTGAAAGTGTTACCCAGATAAAGAAACAAACAAACAAACAAAAAATCCTTCCAGTAGCACCTTAGAGACCAACTAAGTTTGTCATTGGTATGAGCTTTCGTGTGCATGCACACTTCTTCAGATACACTGAAACATATAAAGATAAAGAAAGTTTCAGATAAAGAAAGTTTGAGAACCACTGATCTATCTCGTTGATAAAATCTACAGTAGAAGAATGGGAGACACCGATTCAAAATTTCAAATGATTACAAGGAGAGCACCTATCCTTGAAAGGAACTATGGCAAATCTTAGAGGGTAAGGGATCAATTCAAAACCCAAGATGTGCTGGGAGGAGGAAGGTTTGGAATAGGCAGATAGCTGGCTGAGCTACACCGGCTGAAGCCAAAGACCTATATACCAGTGTAGGACCTCCATCCCAGATGAGCCAGGACTGAGCTGAAGTCTCAAAAGAGGGATGTTCTGGTGCTGGGCAGGGGAGACCTATCCCATTCCAGTCTTCTTTCAGCTTGGTCACATGACCTGGCAACCCCACAGTAGTTAACTTGGTAGAAAGAGTGGTGCAAGTCAAACTCTGAAAATCTTGCTTCCCCTCTGCCAAATTCAGGCCACCTCAGCCAGCAGTAGCCCTGTTCCTGAAAGGAGTTTGGAACAGGGAAGCTCCACTGGCATAATTTACCTTGGTGTAAATCACTCTGGCTTCCTATTGCTTGGATTGCTGTGTAAAACATTAACATGGGCCAGCAGAAATGCTCTTCTTAGGTATAGTAAGAAAAGTTAGATGTGGTATCCATTGCCTAGAGGTAGACGTAGGGCGGATCTACATTAATGGTTTATACCATTAAGGAAGGGTTAAGGAATTATTTTCATAACATAGATGGACACATTGCAATCTGCTTGTAACAGAGCAACCAGGAACGGGCAATAGGGAAACTGTATTGTTAACAGACAGAACAAGGTAAGGAACGTTTTTAATTTACCAGTATGCCCTGTGATGTTTCAGAATGATGTATCTAACATTGTTCTAACAATGATAAAAGGGTCAGTGTAGATCCAGCCCAAGAACATGCTCTATTTGCTCCTGCATCATCTATATACATAGATTTGGCTTGCAATGGGTGCAATGGCAGCAGATAAGACAAACCCACAATACTTCCTCCAATTAACTTGCTTTTCCATAGAGACACAACAAGAGTCAAGCAACCCGTGCTCTGCCACAGACAGCGGAGAGGCAGAGGAGCAAATTCAATGCCATTGACAAACAACCTATTTAATGAGCTACGACTAACTTCCAGATTAAGGGCAGAACTAGCAACACATTTGCTATGTCGTACAATCTTCTCCCTCTCTTCTCAGCCACCTTTTCACTATGCTATGCAAGTCCTGCTGTTTCTCTCATAAGAAGGAGGACTGCGCTTCTTTAATCATTCTAAGGCACTTCTGCAAGGAACGTCGTTTTGGGAGGAATGCTTGCTCAGCAGATAATCTGCCCAGGAATGAGAATGAATCTGGAAGGTAATACGAGGGGTAGCTAACAAAGTCCAGAAGCCAACCCAGAATTCAGAAGCAACTCTGTATGTGGAGTGGGGTGGGGGAGGTCTGCTTGCATGGGACCCATTGTGACATTTGGAGATTATTCAAACCAGAAAATCTAGAGGGCTGCGGAATTGTGAAATGGCTTCCTCTCCCCCCTCCCCAGAATTAGGATCATACTCCCAGGGCCCCCCCCTTCATGGATCAATGCCTTGTCGTGGCGAAGGGGCTTGAATAACTCAGAGAAGCTATGAGCTATGCCATGCAGGGCCACCCAAGATGGACAGGTCATAGTGGAGAGTTTTGACTAAACGTGATCCACCTGGAGAAGGAACTGGCAAGCCACTCCAGTAACCCTGCCAAGAAAACTCCATGGACAAAGACAACAGGCATATAAAAGTTATGACGCTGGAAGATGAGCCCCTCAGGTCGGAAGGCGTCCAACATGCTACTGAGGAAGAGCGGAGGACAAGTACAAGTAGATTCAGAGCTGATGAAGCGGCTGGGCCAAAGCCGAAAGGACGCTCAGTTGCGGATATGCCTGGAAGCGAAAGGAAAGTCCGATGCTGTAAAGAAAAATATTGCATAGGAACCTGGAATGTAAGAACCATGAATGGAGGTAAGCTGGATGTGGTCAAAAATGAGATGACAAGAATAAATATCGACATCCTGGGCATCAGTGAACTAAAATGGAAGGGAATGGGCGAATTCAGTTCGGATGACTATCATATCTACTACTGTGGGCAAGAATCCCGTAGTAGAAATGGAGTGGCCCTCATAGTCAACAAAAGAGTGGCAAAAGCTGTAATGGGATGCAATCTCAAAAATGACAGAATGATCTCGATACGAATCCAAGGCAGACCTTTTAACATCACAGTAATCCAAGTTTATGCACCAACTACCGGTGCTGAAGAAAGTGAAATTGACCAATTTTATGAAGACCTACAACACCTTCTAGAAATGACACCAAAGAAGGATGTTCTTCTCATTACAGGGGACTGGAATGCTAAAGTAGGGAATCAAGAGATAAAAGGAACAACTGGCAAGTTTGGCCTTGGAGTTCAAAATGAAGCAGGGCAAAGGCTAATAGAGTTCTGTCAAGAGAACAAGCTGGTCATCACAAACACTCTCTTCCAACAACACAAGAGACGACTCTACACATGGATATCACCAAATGGACAGCATCGAAATCAGATTGATTATATTCTTTGCAGCCAAAGATGGAGAAGCTGTATACAGTCAGCAAAAACAAGACCTGGAGCTGACTGTAACTCAGATCATCAGCTTCTTATAGCAAAATTCCAGCTTAAACTGAAGAAAGTAGGAAAAACCACTTGGCCAGTAAGATACAATCTGAATCAAATCTCTTATGAATACACAGTGGAAGTGAGGAACAGGTTTAAGGATTTAGATTTGGTGGACAGAGTGCCTGAAGAACTATGGATGGAGGCTCGTAACATTATACAGGAGGCAGCAACGAAAACCATCCCAAGGAAAAGGAAATGCAAGAAAGCAAAATGGCTGTCCAACGAGGCCTTACAAATAGCGGAGGAGAGGAGGCAAGCAAAATGCAAGGGAGATAGGGAAAGATACAGGAAACTGAATGCAGATTTCCAAAAAACAGCAAGGAGAGACAAGAGGGTCTTCTTAAATGAGCAATGCAAAGAAATTGGGGAAAACCAGAGATCTGTTCAAGAAAATTGGAGATATGAAAGGAACATTTCGTACAAAGATTACCATAATCAAGGACAAAAGTGGTAAGGACCTAACAGAAGCAGAAGACATCAAGAAGAGGTGGCAAGAATACACAGAGGAATTATACCAGAAAGATATGGAGGTCTCGTACACCCCAGGTAGTGTGGTTGCTGACCTTGAGCCAGACATCTTGGAGAGTGAAGTCAAATGGGCCTTAGAAAGCACTGCTAATAACAAGGCCAGTGGAAGTGATGATATTCCAGCTGAACTATTTAAAATTTTAAAAGATGATGCTGTTAAGGTGCTACACCCAATATGCCAGCAAGTTTGGAAAACTCAGCAATGGCCAGAGGATTGGAGAAGATCAGTCTACATCCCAATTCCAAAGAAGGGCAGTGCCAAAGAATGCTCCAACTACCGCACAATTGCACTCATTTCACACGCTAGCAAGGTTATGCTTAAAATTCTACAAGGCAGGCTTAGGCAGTATGTGGACCGAGAACTCCCAGAAGTGCAAGCTGGATTTCGAAAGGGCAGAGGAACCAGAGACCAAATAGTAAACATGCGCTGGATTATGGAGAAAGCTAGAGAGTTCCAGAAAAACGTCTACTTCTGCTTCATTGACTATGCAAAAGCCTTTGACTCTGTTGACCACAGCAAACTATGGCAAGTTCTTAAAGAAATGGGAGTGCCTGATCACCTCATCTGTCTCCTGAGAAATCTCTATGTGGGACAAGAAGCTACAGTTAGAACTGGATATGGAATAACTGATTGGTTCAAAATTGGGAAAGGAGTACGACAAGGTTGTATATTGTCTCCCTGCTTATTTAACTTATATGCAGAATTCATCATGCGAAAGGCTGGACTAGATGAATCCCAAGCCGGAATTAAGATTGCCGGAAGAAATATCAACAACCTCAGATATGCAGATGACACAACCTTGATGGCAGAAAGCGAGGAGGAATTAAAGAACCTTTTAATGAGGGTGAAAGAGGAGAGCACAAAATATGGTCTGAAGCTCAACATCAAAAAAACCAAGATCATGGCCACTGGTCCCATCACCTCCTGGCAAATAGAAGGGGAAGAAATGGAGGCAGTGAGAGATTTTACTTTCTTGGGCTCCTTGATCACTGCAGATGGTGACAGCAGTCACGAAATTAAAAGACGCCTGCTTCTTGGGAGAAAAGCAATGACAAACCTAGACAGCATCTTAAAAAGCAGAGACATCACCTTGCCGACAAAGGTCCGTATAGTTAAAGCTATGGTTTTCCCAGTAGTGATGTATGGAAGTGAGAGCTGGACCATAAAGAAGGCTGATCGCCGAAGAATTGATGCTTTTGAATTATGGTGCTGGAGGAGACTCTTGAGAGTCCCATGGACTGCAAGAAGATCAAACCTATCCATTCTGAAGGAAATCAGCCCTGAGTGCTCCCTGGAAGGACAGATCGTGAAGCTGAGGCTCCAATACTTTGGCCACCTCATGAGAAGAGAAGAATCCTTGGAAAAGACCCTGATGTTGGGAAAGATTGAGGGCACTAGGAGAAGGGGACGACAGAGGACAAGATGGTTGGACAGTGTTCTCGAAGCTACGAACATGAGTTTGACCAAATTGCGGGAGGCAGTGCAAGACAGGAGTGCCTGGCGTGCTATGGTCCATGGGGTCACGAAGAGTCGGACACGACTAAACGACTAAACAACAACAACCCAGGGGCCCTCCCACACCATCCCTTTTTGTGCAAAAAACATTTCATCCATTTCTTATTTATTGCTTACAATCTGCACATCTTTCTGCAGGCTCTTTATGGAAATAATCCAAGAAATTAAATAATTTTATTCATTTCATTTCCCTACCAGCTTTCCTCCCATGGGAGCTCAGGGCAGTGAACGGCATAAAAACACAATCTATGCAATAAAATATATTTCTAAAACAAAAAACAACAAAACAACAAAAACATGCAATGGAATACGAGCTGCCGAAATTTGAGTAAACGTTGATTTCCTCAAAAGTCTGGGTGAATGGAAATTTTCACAGTTGGTGTCCAAATGCCACCAATGTATAGGGGACAGGCACACCTCCCTATGAAGGGGGTTTCATGAATGAGGTTTTGCCCCATCATGGGGCCAAAAGCATTGGTGGCACTGCCATTATGGTATCTAACTAGTCAGACAGGTGACACAAAGACCACAGGAAAGCTGATATATGGACACATAGTTAACACACACACTTAAATAATAATAAATCCCCTTGAACCCAAGCCCCTTTCAGGTGTTTGCCCTCACGGGATTAACAACCATGTGAGGGGGGCAGTGAGACAGCCCTTCCCCCTCATAATCCACACATTGGAGGGATGGCCTGGAGAGTAGATTCTGTTCTCAGGGAGTAGGCTCCCTGTCCCCTGGTTAGAACCCTGCCTGATTAAGATTCTAAATCACAGAGGGAGCCTATGCACACCTGGGACAGGTTACACCCTATTGTTAACTGTGGGAGGGTGACTGCCTGCAGTGCCACCTAATTTTAAATAGACATGCATAGGATTGTGCTGCTACAGCTGACCTGTGGGGCTCTCCCTAGGCCATGTTCCTTCTCCTCAGGACATGCCCCTGGATTTTTTTTCCTGGCTGGAATGTGTACTTGAACCTCTCACTTGTCTGAATGGAGGATGGAGAGGTGTGAGTGTAACCATTCCTGAATTTTGTGCTATTGAAATACAGTGGTACACCGCAAGACGAATGCCTCGCGCAACGAAAAACTCACAAGACGACAGCGTTTTGCGTTGTGCGAGGCGTCTCGCAAAAAGAAGTTTTATATGGCCGTGCTTCGCAAGACGAATAGGGACGCATTACAGTAAAGTCCCTTGCCCTCGCTGCTGTGCCGCGCTTGCCCTCAGGGATCCACTGCCGCCCGCTGCCGTTGCCGGCCCAGAATCTGCCCCCTCAGCGCCGCCGCCACGCGCTTTCTCTTGCTCGCCCTAGGGCTGGGCCGGGATTGGCCCCTCAGCGCCACCGCCACCGCACACTTTCTCCCACTTGCCCTCGGGCCGGCCTGGGATTGGCCCCCTCAGCACCGCCGCCGCCGCTGATCAGCTGAGAAGTGGGTACAGTACTGTACAGTGTAGTGAGTGTTTGCGAGTGTGTGTGTGTGTGGAGGCAAGACGAATAGGAACGCATTAATTAAATTTCAATGCATTCCTATGGGAAATCATGCCTCGCAAGACGAAATTTTCACAATATGAAATGACTCGCGGAACGAATTAATTTCGTCTTGCGAGGTACCACTGTATAACGTACAAAGGTCAAAGCCATATCCATTGCAACATTCCCCTGTGCCCCCACCCACCACTGGAACGCGGCCCCTGGAAATTTTTTCGCAACAGAGTGCGGCCCTCATGCTCTGAAAAAGGGTCCCCGCCCCTCTTTTAAAAGGTGGTGTAAATGCTTCTAAGTCTGGATTTATCTCATTCGCCCCAAGAGTGTGAGAGGTTTCAATGCACTTTGAAGCAGCAATCTTGAAATCAGTATTATCTTTTGTATAATCCACGATTTTTTTTCCAACAGGGAGGCTCAATGTATCTAAACGAATCACATCCTGCACTTATAAATGAAGGTCTTATAATGGATTGCAGCCTTAAACTTGAAAAACCCCTTTGTGCTTAGACTTTTGGATTTTACCAGTATTGTGAGAATCAGATTAAAATACATGTTAGCAGGATACTTTAATGAACAGATACAAACAGTTCAGATGTAATGGCACCCTTCCCATGCAACGCAGACAATACTAAAGTAACAGACAGTGCTATTTTTCTTTGCCAACAGGTCAGTGGTATATAGGATGCTGAAAGTATAGTGGTTTGGGGGAAATGGCATGAAGGTTTTAGGAGAGAATGAGAGGGATCACCCAAAGCAAATATTTCCAGACCAAACAAGGTGAAGCCAGACGTTATTTTGAAAGCAAAACAAGTTATACTTACATTTAATGCTCGTGTTCAAACTCTTTGGAGCAGATGAATCAACAGCAGCTGAATTAACAAAACAAAACAAAAAGTTGTTTATCTATGTTTTCAGTATTTTGCTTTCAAATTACAGGAAAGAGTAATGAATGACCTGCTTCTAAGCGATAGGGTTGTTGAAAGCCTGGATTCAATTAAAAGTGTGCTCTTAAGTAACCTCCTTCTCTAAACCTTTTATTTGGAAATCTAACCGCAATATGGGATATATAAAAGAGGAAATTATTTGTGGTAGGTTTCTATTTCTTCTTCGTTGATTATGAGGTCAAATCCTCAGCTGTAGCTTAAAATTTTGGTGGTTAAGGCTGCATATGGAAGAACGAATGTGAGCTGGGGCGCATAGCATCATGCTCCCTACACAGGTTTGGTTTAATGCTTGAAACAGAGATAGTGTGCTCATGGTTAAGATGTTTGCATGGCTCCACCTCATTACCATGAACAACTGCCGGAGCCCTGCATTTTAAAAGATTTAGCATTGCATGTGACATTGATGTGATAAGGTTATCGTGGCGAGTTACACCGGTAAAGGGTCCCCGGACGTTTGACGGTCTATTGACCCAATACCTCCCTCGCCTATTTCTTCCCTTTGCTGCCACCAACCAGTATATCTGTGTACTGGTACACAATTGATTTGAACTCAGTCAGTTGATCAGTGAACAAAACAATTAAGTTTATTTATTGTGCAGATCTTACAAGCATCTCAATTCTTATTGGTTTCTCAGTTATGTTTACTTTAAGCTTAACCGTTAGTCTTAGTTCTCCCCCTGTTCTCCCTGACTGAAATTCTCTTCTTAACTCTTATAGATTCTGCCCCACCGCTCACCTCTAACTTCTCTAACCCTCTATTTCAAAATCCTCTCTACCTCTCTCATCCAATCCACCTCCACTCAACTCCTTTTATCTCCCTTTTTTATCTCCTGCTTCCCCTTATATATCCCTGCTTCTGCCTGGAGAGCTCCCATTGGCCGTTTACCTCCCTGGCAACGTAACTCTTTCTAGACTCTCTAGAGGTGAAAGCCACAGTTATCTTTCAACATCTCTACTCGGCTGTTACCTTCTTCCAAGACAATAATGCCCACTCACATCACAAAGAGCTCATAACCCACCCACTCAGCAGCCAGAAGCATCATAGCCAGACACTGGAGAGACCTGTGAGGAGTAAGCATGGACCAATGGTACCAAATAGTATGGGAAACAGCCTTACTAGAAAAATTAACCAATGAACTGGAACTGACACGGGGACAAATAGAGGAAGATGCATTCACCCTGGTATGGCTCCCCTTTATCACATACACAGCCCAACAAGACCACAACAAGAATCCACCAACAGCATACCAATCAATATGGCTAACCTGACCCCAAAACACCCACCCACCCACCCACTCCACTCACACATGAAAACAAAGTTCACCACAGCCAATTCAAACAACCACACCCTAGGCAACCCCAACTTCTCTCACCACCAAAGGAACACAAGCGAATAGCAAAGAAAAGCTGCACAAGCGACGCTGACACAAAACCCCACACATACATTAAGTAAAACAGAAACATCGCCACCCGACCCCACCCCCACCCACCATGGCCCCCTTCACCTCCCCCCTTTTCTTCCTAATGTAACACTAATGTCTCAACAAATGAAACTGATCTGTAGAAAACGTAGCTTGAAAAAAGAGACATTGCACATACTTTTGTAAACCAAGAAATCTTTAATAAAAATACATTTAAAAAAAACAACTCAGCTGTTACCTTAGTAATTAACTGAGTAAATAGTACATCATGCATTAAGCAAGCTGGACATTTTGCGGGTCTGTACTACGAAAAAGGCAAAAGATCGAAGGTAATAAACAATGGTTAACTGCCTCCAAAAATTGTTATTTATTCCATAAGAGGGGGGGGGAAAGACCCTGGGGGGGGGGAAAGACCCTCAATATATTATTTTTAATATAGGTAGGACCTCCTGAGATAACAAAATCCCAACCTTCCTTTAGTTCCATTCTCATCAAAGCCTCGCTGTTCTGCCTACAAATTGGCTGCTAAGAGCCCTGAGAAATCAAGGGTACTGTACAGAAGGGCTTATTCTGCAGACCTGTTTAGACAAATGGGTTTAGACAGAGCAAAAGTGGAAATGCCATGGCTGGGATGCTCCAGCAACAGCCACCTTATCCTTGTCAGAAGTCACCAGGTGTTGCTCAAGCCCGCCTCAGAATTACTGTTCTTTGGTAGGGACAGATTATGTGGATGCATGGAATCTGTTATATATATATATATTTATAATTTAGAAGATTGTTTTCAAATTAGCTTTGCATCTTCCAAGTTACACACACACACATATATATAACAAGCTATCTGTTTACTAAGGCACACCAGGTGGGCTCTTGGAGCCAAACTACAAGATAATGTGAAATCCCCAGGTTCGAAACGAGACAACCTGACTGGAAGGAAAATGCCTCCCTATTCCAAAATATGTCAGTGAATTAGCTGGGGAGTGAAAGCAAAACCTTTCCATTCAAGATGAATGTTTTCTGCTCTTAGCATGATACAACTCATACTAAAACCAGAATACCTAAGGGAACAATGGATGTTAGTTTTGTTATTTCAATACCCACACCTCAGGGATATGCTGGCATTAGGGGGGGGGGGTGGTCATAAGCAGTGCACTACCTATATTTTCACATGCAGAGCTTTTATTTAAGCAAGCCTGCCATTTTTCTCCATTCCCCCTGTTTAGCCCAGTAGGGAACTGGTGGGAAAGATTTGCAATGCATGAAAAGGAAATCCTTCACAGGTTTTATTTTTGTGCTTTGATGCTTTCAAATGACTCTGTGCAGAGTTTGAATGCTTGAAACCGAGCTTTGAGGGAGATTTCTTCTGAACGCCTGAAACCTGGGTAAAATGCAGCTGCGACTTGCCACTCTGCGTTTGTTCCAGCTAGAGTTTGTTCCAGTGAGTGCAGTTTCAACGTGGGAGCGAAAGTAAGACTTGAAGTTGATTTGGACAAATGAGATCTTCCATCCGAGGACCTGGCGTGTGAAGAATTCGTCCCTATAAATTTTGGCTTCGGCTTCAAGGAATGTAATGGACTGAAAGAATTGGCTGAAGGTCATGCGAGTCCTTGAATTAGTTCCTTCATGTTCTGTTGGGAACCTCTTCTTTCCATCTTCACAGGGGCAGAGAGCAGAGATAAGGTGCTGTTCAGCTTTGTTGTTGTTGTTGTTTAGTCATTTTGTTGTGTCCGACTCTTCATGACCCCATGGACCAGAGCACGCCAGGCACTCCTGTCTTCCACTGCCTCCTGCAGTTTGGTCAGACTCATGTTGGTGGCTTTGCGAACACTGTCCAACCATCTCGTCCTCTGTTGTCCCCTTCTCCTTGTGCCCTCAATCTTTCCCAACATCAGGGTCTTTTCCAGGGAGTCTTCTCTTCTCATGAGGTGGCCAAAGTATTGCATCCTCAGCTTCACGATCTGTCCTTCCAGTGAACACTCAGGGCTGATTTCCTTCAGATTGGATAGGTTTGATCTTCTTGCAGTCCCTGGGACTCTCAAGAGTCTCCTCCAGCACCATAATTCAAAAGCATCCATTCTTTGGCAATCAGCCTTCTTTATGGTCCAACTCTCATTTCCATACCTCACTACTGGTAAAACATTAGCTTTAACTATACGGGCCTTTGTCGGCAAGGTGATGTCTCTGCTTTTTAAGATGCTGTCTAGGTTTGTCATTGCTTTTCTCCCAAGAAGCAGGCATCTTTTAATTTCATGACTGCTGTCACCATCTGCAGTGATCATGGAGCCCAAGAAAGTAAAATCTCTCACTTGTGAATTATGGAAGCCTCCCCTCAGGTAGTTGAGATGCTTCTAAACATTTACGAGCATGAAATTTCCAATGGTGAAAGTTTGTGAGCTTTGCCTGCAATAATCCTAGCTGTTTCTTCTCTGTGTGATTTAAATGCATTGGGGGCCAAAGGTGGACAAATGTTACTTCGGACCGAAAACAGGCAGGGGTGCGTATGCATGATGGCATATTAAAAGAGAAAACACACAAACACACCTGTGGCATTTTTTGTAGGTATATTCTGTAACATGTAATTGATGCAATAATGGTGGATTTATACAGGACCGTCCACACATTATTCTTCTTTATTAGTTCTTCAATACTTCCCAAATATTACTGCATTATTGCTATCTGGAAGGGCACTCTTACACTTCAGCGCAACAAAAGACCAACCTCCCTGGGGCCCCCAATATTTGTGGTATACACCAGTTGCAGGATTTCAGCAGGAGAACTGTAGGCCCAAGATCTCACCGCATCATGCAAGATAGGACTCTGGTCTTGGAACCTCAAGGCATATATAACATATAAGACCAGGCTGTGCTAAGTAGGAAGCATGATGGAATTGCCTTAAGGAACAGAACTGGAACGAACCAGGAATCAGTCCACCCACAGGCCCAGGAAATAAGCTCGCACAGGCATTAAAGATGCCATGACATAATAATAAAAAATCATCACCATCACCTTCATCTCCCACTCATGTAGGTGGGAATGCAACACAGATTTTGCTCATGGTCACATGGTTTTTTCCCCCCTAAATCAAGGAATGGGGAACCTGTGACCCCCCCCCCAGAAGTTGTTGGACTCCAACTCCCATCATCCTTATCAAGGGACACGGATGGCGCTGTGGTCTAAACCGGAATGTTGGCAGTTCAAATCCATGCAACAGGGTGAGCTCCTGTTGCTCTGTCCCAGCTCCTGCCAACCTAGTAGTTTGAAAGCATACCAGTGTGAGTAGATAAATAGGTACCGCTGTGGCAGGAAGGTAAACAGCGTTTCTGTGCGCTCTGGCTTCCGTCACAGTGTTCTGTCAGAAGCGGTTTAGCCATGCTGGCCACATGACCCAGAAAGCTGTCTGTGGACAAACACTGGCTCCCTCGGCCTGAAAGCGAGATGAGCGCTGCAACCCCATAGTTGCCTTTGACTGGATTTAACCATCCAGGGGTACTTTACCTTTGCCATCCCTAACCACTGGCCATGCTGGCTGGGGATGATGAAGCCCAACAACACCTGGAGGACCACAGTTTCCCCATCCCTGTTCTAAGTAGTGACTACCTCACTTGCTAGACAAAAACAGGGAATTAAAACTCAAATCTCAATATTTATTTAAGATTTTTAGACATAACATTTGGAAATGTGATCCCTTAGAAATTACTCTCACACTCTGGTTTTGCCTAAGTTTTTCTGCCAGTTGCTAAGATGCCAGTCAACCGCCAAAGAAACACGTCCTGTTATGTGATTGTAGCTATCAGCTTGATGGGCACACTTATTATTCGACAGTCCAAATACCTTTGGCAGATAGCAATTTTCTGTAATGTGTAGACATGTGATCTTGAATGATGTACTGGCTTGACAACTTGCATGAAGAACTGGGAGAAAAGGCTAAGAAAACAAAAAAAAGTTTTTTCAGTCAATGGGCTTAAGAAGTATCTTGCACATTCATTTATTTTGAAAGATCTGGATTCTTACATAAAGAAATACACTGTATGAGAAATCTGAAACAAAATAAGTGATAATTCAGCATAGCTTCTCCACTTCTGTTTGATTACTCAGTCACTATAGTTTACAATAAATAATGTATGAGTTCTCTCTCTGTATTCTTATTAAATCACAATTTTAATGTATCATCTGCCATTTAAGCTCTCATGAGAGCATGGTGCTTGCTGTTGTTTAATCTTCAATATCATCTTCATTTGGAAAGATTTTAAAGGGATGGAGGCGGAAAAGCAGAAAGAAATGTATGCATGCCTATTTTCACTGCACTACAAATATGCAGCCAGGACTTTATTTGTTTTTTAGATTAAACGAGTAAGTGAGAAACATATAAAAGTTTGGGAAATCTGAATGCCTTCTTCCATTACTTCTGCTTTCCAAAGTTGCCACTCTAAAATATTCATCACACATGACGTCATCATGTAATTGTAACTGTAGTCCTGTAAACAGGGTCACTAGCTGACCATAAACTAAATTAAACTGTAGCTGAGGGTTGCTTTGGGGCCAGTTGCATAAAAACAAGTGACAATATTCTTTTGGCTCCCAGTACGTTTCCGAGCACAATTCAAAGTGTTGGTGTTGACCTTTAAAGCCCTAAACGTCCTCGGTCCAGTATACCTGAAGGAGCGTCTCCACCCCCATCGTTCTGCCCGGACACTGAGGTCCAGCGCCGAGGGCCTTCTGGTGGTTCCCTCACTGCGAGAAGCAAAGCTACAGGGAACCAGGCAGAGGGCCTTCTCGGTAGTGGCACCCGCCCTGTGGAACACCCTCCCATCAGAGGTCAGAGAGATAAACAACTACCTGACATTTAGAAAATACCTAAAGGCAGCCTTGTTTAGGGAAGTTTTTAATCTGTGATATTTGATGTATTTTAATGTTTGTTGGAAGCCGCCCAGAGTGGCAAGGGAAGCTCAGCCAGATGGGTGTGGTATTAATAATAATATATTATTATTATTATTATTATTATTATTATTATTATTATTATTATTCTCCTTCAGGTTTTGTTTTATATACCTTGGAGAATTCTGGATCTTCACTGCAGTAAGAGCTTCTCCCCCACTCCCTAAAATGCAAATGGCAGCTGCAGGGGTGTGATCCATATCAGAACCCCAGCATGCAATATAGGCAGGCTTTAACCTTATGCTCTCCTCTGAGGTCCAGGTCAGCTCCCTGACGCCTGCAATTTGCATTTGGAAAAAACCTCCTGTCAGCCTCCTTGCATTCTGCCCTACCAGTGCCAATGGTCTTCTGCTGGAAACAGAAGTTGGAGAGATGGGAAGCAGAGCTCACCCCACCGGCTCTTCAGTGACAAACCTGCTCCATTAGGCTTCCTCTCCCTCAACCGTCACCTGGGGGCATCCGGCTGGCTCCAGGGGAGAGGTGGGAACAAGAGCTCGTTCCATTAGCTTTGCTGAAAGACCACCTGTATCAGGAACCTCCTAGCCCTCAGCTGTACCAACTGGTTATTATAAGAACAACTGTTTAATAGTCAGTGCCCAAATTAATTTGTTCATCTTCCCTCCCTGCCACTTCTCCCTTGCGTGCATTCTCTCTGTGTGTTTAGATTGTAAGCCTATGGGCAGGGATGGTCTTATTTTAATTGTATGTAAGCCAACCTTTTTGCCTGAAGAGTAAGTTACAAATGCTCTACCTAAGTAAGTAGGTAAGAAAGAAAGATAGAGTGATATCCACCTGAGTGGGTCCATTTGACTCATAGGCTTCTGTTCATGCCAACAATACTTTCTTATCCTCCCTGCACTCCCCCCCCCCACATGCCCCCAATCTGTTCCAGATGGCTGGGTGACCCCCTCCTGGAGAGAATTAGGTGCATGGGGGGCCCTGCAAGGGGAAGGCAAGGCCTGTCATGTCTGCTGGTGCAACGCTGGCTCCCACCCACAGATACTTCACTGGGTCAGTTCAAGTCTGCGTTGGCAGCTGGAGCTGTAAAAGCGATTGACTGTCGAATGCTTTGTGTCTCCAAGGGCCAGTGTTAATTGTCAGCGTTAGGCTCCAGCATTTTTATTTGGTAGGAAGGCAAGGATAAAAGCAATCTGAAGTAGGTGTCCATATGTGATGGGCAGTGTGGGTCACAGTAACCCTTTCCGGCAACTTGAAGTTAAAGTGGTACCATTAAAGTAATTTCCCTGAATGCATTCCCCATTTGCACCGGCACTTGTGGCCACAGCAGTCCAACCCCACTGGTTGGAACGGATGAGTAACATATACAGGAAAGCAGGAAACGAGTGGCATTTCTGGAACCTTGGAGCTGGATTATGGGATGAGTCACTTTGGCTTGTGTTTCATTTGGGAAAGGCCATAGCGCTGCAAAACTCATGCTCTCTATGCAGAAGGTCTCAAGTTCAATCCCTCACATCTCCAGGGGGGAAAGGTAGGTGTTGAAAACTCTGGAGAACTGATGCCAGTTAGCTTGGATAATACTGAGGTTGTTGTTGCTGCTGTTGTTAATTTCCCAAACAGGGACTCAAGGCGGCTTAGGCGAATGAAAACCACATATAAAGGGTAATACACCTGCTGAGAGTCTGAGGGTCCTGCTCTTGCCTCTCTCCACCAGGCCCAGAGTGTACTCTTTACTTTCTTTTAAACTGCTTTTTAATTTTTTTTAATAAGAATAAATAAATTTTTTTCAATTGTTTTAAACTATTTTTATGTGTGTGGTTTTTTGGGGGGAGGGGGAGTTATTCGGCTCTTTCCGTTTATATTTTGATTATGTATTTTGTGTCTTGTGAACCGCCCTGAGACCTGCAGGTATAGGGTGTTTGATAGATAGATAGATAATAGTTAAAAAGTAATTGAACTATAATAGAATTAAAACACTATAAAACAAATATATTAAATTACAGTTAGTAAAAAAACAGCACAGCACTATTTAACAGCCCTTTCCTTTAAAAAAATAGCTGGTCCCCAAAAGGAAAACAATCTTCACCTGCTGGTGGAAGGACAACAAGGAGCCACTGAGAAGGCCCTCTATTTAATTGCTCAAACTGAATTTACCACCCGAATCCCACCCGAAAATAGTGAAAAATTGAAAGTGCTCTGGGTCTCCTGTAAATACTCCCCACTTAGGCTGCATTCACACAGGAGTAAAAGGTCATGAAAACGGAGTAGTTTCCACGTTATACTTGAGCGTCCACATGATGTAAAAGCGACTTCTGGAACTATAACGGAATGCAGTTCAAATATAACACTCATTTCCATATTATTTGCAAACAGTTTGTTTTTACTGGAAGCAAATAACATGAGAATGAACACTAAGGTGTTTTTGAAATAAGACTGTAGCACTTGTTTTTGCTAAGAATGCTTTAGTATGTTTCCAAGCACAGTTCAAATTGTTGGTGCTGACCTTTAAAGCCCTAAACGGCCTTGACCCGGGATACCTGAAGGAGCGTCTCGGTGTTCTGCTCGGACACTGAGTTCCAGTGCCAAGGGCCTTCTGGCGGTTCCCTCATGGCGAGAAGTGAGGTTATAGGGAACCAGACAGAGGGCTTCTCGGTAGTGGCGCCCGCCCATTTCATAGAATCATAGAGTTGGAAGAGACCACAAGGGCCATCCAGTCCAACCCCCTGCCGAGCAGGAAACATCATCAAAGCATTCTTGACATATGCCTGTCAAGCCTCTGCTTAAAGACCTCCAAAGAAGGAGACTCCACCATACTCCTTGGTAGCAAATTCCACTGCCGAACAGCTCTTACTGTCAGGAAGTTCTTCCTAATGTTTAGGTGGAATCTTCTTTCTTGTAGTTTGAATCCATTGCTCCGTGTCCGCTTCTCTGGAGCAGCAGAAAACAACCTTTCTCCCTCCTTTATATGACATCCTTTTATATATTTGAACATGGCTATCATATTACCCCTTAACCTTCTCTTCTCCAGGCTAAACATACCCAGCTCCCTAAGCTGTTCCTCATAGGGCATCGTTTCCAGGCCTTTGACCATTTTCGTTGCCCTCCTCTGGACATGTTCCAGCTTGTCAGTATCCTTCTTGAATTGTGGTGCCCAGAACTGGACACAGTACTCCAGGTGAGGTCTGACCAGAGCAGAATACAGTGGTACTATTACTTCCCTTGATCTAGATGCTATACTCCTATTGATGCAGCCCAGAATTGCATTGGCTTTTTTAGCTGCTGCATCACACTGCTGACTCATGTCACGCCCTCCCACCAGATGTCAAAGAGATAAATAACTACCTGACATTTAGAAGACATCTGAAGGCAGTCCTGTTCAGGGAAGTTTTTTATGTGTGACATTTTAATGTATTTTTAATCTTTGTTGGAAGCCACTCAGAGTGGCTGGGGAAACCCAGCCAGATGGGCGGGGTACAAATAAATTATTATTATTATTATTATTATTATTATTATTAGTAGTAGTAGTAGTAGTAGTAATACTTACAGCTACTTTTGATACTCATGTGTCCTCTGAAAGGCCCCATCAAGGAATACTTTGGGATCATGGTTATCTGGGACCCTTGAGGAGAGAGGAAAAAATGGGCATAAGTAATAAATACTTAGAATGACAATTTTTATCGTTTGTCACCATACAGTGGATGTGAGTAAAGAAAACAGGACTACTCAGTTTGTTTGTTTGTTTGTTTATATGTTGCTTTGGTTATTTATCTGAAGTATTCAGATGCTGCCTTTTGGGGACAAAGGCCTCCCAAAGGCAACTAAAACAACAACACCAAAACCACAAAACAGTATTTGAAATGATGCATATAGAGATCTACAAGGAGAAGGAGCGTTAGTGCTACGAGCCTTCCATCTCATGCTCAGCCACTACATCGGTGTGCATAAACTTTATATCAAATAATACACCACCAATCTCCATCTGTCTTCATTCCAAGAAAACCAGACCCAAGGTTTGTGTTGGGCCCCCCGAAACCTCTTAGCGCTTGGAGAATGGGATGTGTGTAGCCATATTAAGGGCTTTGGGAGCAATACACAAATACTCACAAATCAGATTTCATAACACATGAGTGCTGGTCCAGCTTATTGTTAGTTGGCAGACAGAGAGGATACAGGACCCTTTCATGATTATGCTATACTTCACATGAAGTGCTATTTCCTGGATGATCTATTCATGTATAAATCCAGAAATGCTATTATATACATCCCCCCACCACCACCAAGAGTATGGGGAAATGAGAGATCCATTGTTAATTTATTTGGTTCTGCTGTATCCAAAAGTCCTTGTTTTAGAGCTTATTCTGTCAAAGCTGCAGCTGAAGAGTTCGGCGAGCTATTGCCCTGAGTAAAGTAAGATTGAAAACAGAAAAGAGAGAGAAGACACCACCATGGGGACCCAAGAAAATTAATTAGCTCCCTGCCAGGGCTCCACGATTTTACCTTCAACAAGTAGCAATAAATTGTGAAGCAAGCAAGGAGCTTGATTTGAAAACACAGTCGTCGAATGGAAGAGAGGCTCTAGTAAGCTGTTCAAATTCACAAGTCTTTTCATTTCGTTTGTTCTGTGCTTTTTTCTATTTGCCTAGATCATGGGGAGGAAATCTAAGGCCCAGGGTCCAGATGCGGCCCATTCGCCTTCTAAATCCGGCCTGCGGACTGTCCGGGAATCAGCGTGTTTTTACATGAATAGAAAGTTCCCTTTTATTTAAAATGCATCTCTGGGTTATTTGTGGAGCCTGCCTGGTGTTTTTACATGAGTAGAATGTGTGCTTTTATTTAAAATGCAACTATGGGTTATTCGTGGGGCATAGGAATTCATTCGTTATTATTTTTTCAAAATATAGTCCAGCCCCCCACAAGGTCTGAGGGACAGTGGACCGGCCCCCTGCTGAAAAAGTTTGCTGACCCCTGGCTTAGATTCTATCATTTCCTACATTCTCTAATAAAAAGACCCTGGGGTCTGGGTGCAAAAATAGCTTTCCTTCTAGTCCACCATCTTCCTCCCGGGAAATCCGCTTTCCTTCATGTTTTGGGTGCATACTTCATCCTGGAGAGTAGTGACTAGTGGGGTGCCACAGGGTTCTGTCTTGGGCCCAGTCTTATTCAACATCTTTATCAATGACTTGGATGATGGGCTTGAGGGCATCCTGAGCAAGTTTGCAGACGACACCAAATTGGGAGCGGTGGCTAATACCCCAGAGGACAGGATCACACTACAAAATGACCTTAACAGATTAGACAACTGGGCCAACGCAAACAAGATGAATTTTAACAAGGAGAAATGTAAGGTACTACACTTGGGCAGAAAAAATGAAAGGCACAAATACAGGATGGGTGACACCTGGCTTGAGAGCAGTACATGTGAAAATGATCGTGGAGTCTTGGTAGACCACAAACTTGACATGAGTCAGCAGTGTGATGCAGCAGCTAAAAAAGCCAATGCAATTCTGGGCTGCATCAATAGGAGTATAGCATCTAGATCTAGGGAAGTAATAGTACCACTGTATTCTGCTCTGGTCAGACCTCACCTGGAGTACTGTGTCCAGTTCTGGGCACCACAGTTCAAGAAGGATACTGACAAACTGGAACGTGTCCAGAGGAGGGCAACCAAAATGGTCAAAGGCCTGGAAACGATGCCTTATGAGGAACGGCTTAGGGAGCTGGGTATGTTTAGCCTGGAGAAGAGAAGGTTAAGGGGTGATATGATAGCCATGTTCAAATATATAAAAGGATGTCATACAGAGGAGGGAGAAAGATTGTTTTCTGCTGCTCCAGAGAAGCGGACATGGAGCAATGGATTCAAACTACAAGAAAGAAGATTCCACCTAAACATTAGGAAGAACTTCCTGACAGTAAGAGCTGTTCGGCAGTGGAATTGCTGCCAAGGAGTGTGGTGGAGTCTCCTTCTTTGGAGGTCTTTAAGCAGAGGCTTGACAGGCATATGTCAAGAATGCTTTGATGGTGTTTCCTGCTTGGCAGGGGGTTGGACTGGATGGCCCTTGTGGTCTCTTCCAACTCTATGATTCTACTTAAATATTGTCCAATTTATAATTTAATGCACTGTTCTTATTTCTCACTACAGGAAAACCACCACCACCAGCAGCAGCAACTTAGCTAGCTGCCTGAAGCATCTGTGGCATGCAGAGAAGACCAGGGTTATGCCAGTGGTGGGGTTGCAGTGTGAGTAGGACACAGCCTGGCATACATTTGTGCCTTAGGCAGCCTGGTCCACAGCAATCAGCAGGTGAAACTTTGTATTGCACGAAGTTAAAACACTATCAAAACTCCTAACTTCAGCACATTGCTGTTAAAGACACAAGAGCTAATGAAAAGGAAATAGTTGTGGCTCCAGTGGGGCACAGACTCTGCTACAGCACGGTGTCATACTGTAGGTGTTGTTCTGCCTTCTGGACCTACAATGTGTAGCCTTTTGCTTCCTGCCTAAGTGAGGTAGAGCCAAAACAGCCCAGGGAGGCTTTCTCTTGTTTTTAGACTTGTGGTAGGGTTGCCAAAAATGGCTGGCCGTCATTGATACAATGTTTATGGGCATTGTGAGGGATGAGGAAACGATGACAAGAAAAGTAAGTCTAAGCTGTGTTGCAGCTACTATGGTTTCGTTCTTTCGACTCAACATTATGAAACTACACTGGTGTGAAATTGGGATGGCACCAGTTCTGGAAGCATCGCAAAGCAAGTTCTGATATTTATCAAAAACAGAAGGTCTTGTACTTTCAAAAGATCTTCTGTAAGAGTAGGCTTGACCCTACTGTGTTTGATAAATAACGTAACTTGCATTATGGTTCTCTTAGAACTGGTTCCATCAATGGAGACATCTGGATAATCTTCCTGAAGTCAGTGAGAAGTATGGCCTTTGTTGTTGCTGTTATCTTCTCATCCAGAGCCTGGTTCTTGTATATACCGGTATGTTTGGATAGGACAGGGGTGTGTTTGAACTCTCATGCCTCTTGAGCTTTGAGACACATGAAAAATGCTTCCTCAGGAACAGGCAAATAGTATCCATAATGGTGTTAATGGAGGGTTAATGGTGTTGTTTTAAATTGTGAAATTGTTACGTGTAAACTTTTTATTAGTTTAGTTTCATATAAGTTAGTTTGCTTTTAAGGGCAGAGGCTCAAGGCTGCCTCGGGAGTGGGCCTTAGCCAACATAATGGCTGGGGCAGGTACCACTAGGGTGGGTGCAAAAGGACACCCAACCTCAGTGATCATGGGCAGGAGGAGGAGTTGCTTGTGGGCCAGATCATGTCATTACCGAGAAGCCAGGTATAGTCACTGTATGGAGACTATCCCTGCCTTCAGGTCTGGCCTTGGCCAGAGGAATACAGGTATCAACAGGGGCATCCCATATGATCTCAAAGTGGTGCTGTGTAATGCCAGGTCAATGACTAATAAGACCAGTGCCACCCATGATTTGATCATGGGTGGAGGAATTGACCTGGCATGTGAGACAGAGACATGGTTGGACACAGCAGCTCAGGGGCGTAGATAGATAGGGGTGGTGGGGGCGGGTCGCCCCGAGCGGAGGGCTCCAAGGGGTGCCATCGCGGGCACCCACCCCGCCCCCAAAATGCATGCCACGCCCCTCTGGGAGGCGCACCCCACCCCTGGAATGCTTGTCACGCCCCTCCAGGATGCACACCATGGCTCTGGAACGTGCGCCCCGCCCCCGGAACGCGTGCCAGCCCCGCCCCCGTGCCAGAGCATGAAGCTCTGCCACTGCAGCAGCTAGTCCTGTTCTTGCCACTTCCTTGTCTACCAAGTTTCTCTTATGCACAGCAACCCAAGTCATGTGTGTGTGTGTGGGAGGTTTGAAGTGATTTTTATGAAGTCTTAATTTTCACCGAGTTCTTAACTATGGTTGGCACAAACCATAGTGTTACACTATGTCAGAGCCCAGCCACTGTGTGTCCATCTAGCCCAGTCTTGCCTTATCTGTCTGGCAGGGAACATAAGAAGAACCTGTTGGATCAGGCCAATGTTTCGTCTTTCCCAGAATCCTGTTCTCACAGTGGCCAACCAGATGCCTATGGGAAGCCTGTTGGCGCAAGAGGACTGTCGTCTCCTCCTGGCAGTTTCCAGTGACTGGTGCTCAGAAGCATACTGCCTTTGACAGTGGGGGGTCTTTTCCAGCCCCGCTCCCTTTGAATCTTTTCAATTAAAATGTCAGGGACAGAACCTGACCTTTAGTACACAAAATATCTGATGTCGCAATGTGCTTCTTTGGTGATCAAGGGGCTAGTCATGTGTCTCCTCTTCTCTTACAGCTCTTCTCCTTCTTTCTGTCTGAATAGGGATTGCATTTTATAACTCTTTGGCATAATAAAATTTACACTTCTGTCGGCCCCACCTGCAGCATGCAGGCTTTCAGCAGAGGAGGACACACCAGGCAGTCTATTCATCAGCATTTGACCTCCACATGGGGGAAGGACCGGAGAACCTGATTGCTTTCTGTTACATTCAGAGCACCTCTTAAACTAGCAGCCATGCTGTGGGGCTCATTACAGATGTCGCAGAGGAGCAGAATTAAACACCTTTCCCAGTGATGGCAAAGGACATTTTTAGCCCAACAAAGCCAAAGCTTTGTGGAAGCAAAACACTTTTGCTAGTTTCCATTAGCAAGGGGGAGGGGGGGGATATGATTCTTGTCTCTGGTGCAGTTGTTGTTGTTTAGTCGTTTAGTCGTGTCCAACTCTTTGTGACCCCATGGACCATAGCACGCCAGGCACTCCTGTCTTGCACTGCCTCCCGCAGTTTGGTCAAACTCATATTCGTAGCTTCGAGAACACTGTCCAACCATCTTGTCCTCTGTCGTCCCCTTCTCCTAGTGCCCTCAATCTTTCCCAACATCAGGGTCTTTTCCAAGGATTCTTCTCTTCTCATGAGGTGGCCAAAGTATTGGAGCCTCAGCTTCACGATCTGTCCTTCCAGGGTGCACTCAGGGCTGATTTCCTTAAGAATGGATAGGTTTGATCTTCTTGCAGTCCATGGGACTCTCAAGAGTCTCCTCCAGCACCATAATTCAAAAGCATCAATTCTTCGGCGATCAGCCTTCTTTATGGTCCAGCTCTCACTTCCATACATCACTACTGGGAAAACCATAGCTTTAACTATACGGACCTTTGTCGGCAGGTGCAGATAAGGGTGAAATAGGAAGGCATGGATGGGCAGGGAGGCACGCCTGAAGGAGTATTTTCATCACACACAAGAACAAGACAAAGTAGAACAAACTACATCCCCACAACACAACACCTCTCAACTTACTGGGGAACAACCATCACCCTCCAAACGCATCAATGAACAGAACATTGACCACCAACTACCACCGAAAAGAAGTTACACAAAAAGGGACTCCACATGGACCCCTCCTGATGGACGCAATACCACACTAGATCTGTACATCGAATGCTTCCGCCACAGAATCCAAACGGATGTGACCAGAAAACACCATCGCTTACAACAAAATCTAAACCATGCTGAAAGGAGAGCCATAGAAAATCTCAGGAACAACCCAGACATTATAATTAAAGAGGCAGACAAGGGTGGAGCTGTCGTCATCATGAACAAAACTGATTACATCCAAGAGGCCCACAGACAACTTTCCAATACTGCCTTTTACATGAAATTGGACTCAGACCCCACACAAGCATACAAAAAAGAACTGAACAAGATTATTAAGGAGCTACCCCTACACATCCAAGAACAGATCCTCACAAACACACCAGCGGAACCTCGGCCAGGAACTTTCTATCTTCTACCCAAAATACACAAACCAGGAAACCCAGGACGCCCCATCATCTCAGGTATTGGCACCATTACAGTGGGTGTTTCCGGCTATATGGACTCTGTTCTGAAACCATATGCTATCAGTGCTCCCAGCTACGTACGTGACACCACAGATTTTCTGAGGAAAATACAATATTTGAACAATCTTCCTAACAATACTATACTAGCCACTATGGATGTGGAATCTCTATATACCAACATCCCACACAATGATGGTTTACAAGCCATAAGGAACACCATTTCAGATAAAACCACAGCGGACTTTGCTACCAAACTCTGCCACTTTGTCCTTACCCACAACCACTTCAAATTTGGTGATGACCTGTTCCTCCAGATCAGCGGCACAGCCATGGGCACCCGCATGGCCCCACAGTATGCCAACATCTTCATGGCAGATTTAGAACAACGTTTCCTTAACTCCTACCCACTCAAACCTCTCCTGTACCTGCGATACATTGACGATATTTTTATTATCTGGACACATGGACAACAGACCCTGGAAACCTTCCACCAGACATTCAATGACTTTCACCCCACCATCAACCTAACAATGAACCAATCTATGCAAGAAATACATTTTTTGGACACTACTATAAAAATACAGGATGGACGTATAGACACCACCTTATACAGAAAACCAACTGACCGACAAACATATCTACATGCTTCTAGCTACCATCCCAAACATACCAAACAATCCATCGTATACAGCCAGGCCTTACGTTACAACCGCATCTGTTCCAACTCTACAGACAGAGAATCTCACCTAAGAGATCTACAGCAAACCTTTTTAGAACTAAAATATCCACCTGATGAAGTTAAACAACAGATCAACAGAGCCAGACAGATACCTAGAGAGAACCTGCTGCAAGACAGACCCAAAAAAGAAAATAACAGAACACCACTAGTCATCACATACAGCTCCCAAGCTAAAACAGTACAACGCATCATCAGAGATCTACAGCCTCTCCTGGACAATGACCGCTCCCTTTCTCAAGCTCTGGGAGGAAGACCTTTCATTGCCTACAGACAGCCACCCAATCTTAAACAACTCCTCACCCACAATAATACAACCACCAGACTTAACATGGACACTGGTACCAGAGCCTGCAATAAACCCAGATGCCAACTTTGCTGCCACATACACCCAGACAACACCATTACTGGCCCCAACAACATCCAACATACCATCTCAGGACTATTTAATTGCTCATCCTCTAACATTGTGTATGCCATCAAATGCCAACAGTGCCCTTCAGCTCTCTATATTGGACAAACAGGCCAAACCCTACGCCAAAGGATAAATGGACATAAATCTGACATCAGGAACCAGAAGACAGAAAAACCAGTAGGAGAACACTTCAATCTCCCAGGACATTCTATACAAGATCTCAAAGTAGCTGTCTTACTACAAAAGAATTTCAGAAATAGACTGGAAAGAGAAGTTGCTGAATTGCAACTTATCACCAAGCTCAAAACCATGGAGGGACCTGGTTTGAACAGAGATATCGGATTCTTATCTCATTATACATGATAAGCGATCTTCAGCCATCTCAACCCTTGCTTTTTCATGCAAAACCATTTGCAGTCGTTTGCGGTCATCAACAGCTATCAGTCAGTCAATCACCCATTTCCACCACCCTTCTGAGTGATCCCCCCTCCCCATCCCCACCCCTCCCCACCCCTTCTCTACATAAGTGCCTGAAACTTCCATTTCACTGTATCTGAAGAAGTGTGCATGCACACGAAAGCTCATACCAAAATAAAAACTTAGTTGGTCTTTAAGGTGCTACTGAAGGAATTTTTTTATTTTACTTCGATCCAGACCAACACGGCTACCTACCTGTAACCTTATCAATGCAATATTAGTAAAATGACTAGCAAAACACCTGCCCAAAATCATGGGTGAAGCATGGTTAAAGACCCGTCGCTTCGGGAGGACATAAGAAGAGCCTGCTGGATCAGGCCAACGACCCACCTAATCCAGCATCCTGTTCTCACAGTGGCCAACCAGATGAGAGCCAGTGTGGTGTAGTGGTTCAGTAAGTGCGAATTAGGCAAACTCACCTTGAAATGCAAACTGAATGGTTTCACATGAGAAACAATTTGCCTTATGGAAATGTTAAATTTCACTGCCAGATATTACTACTGTTGCTTGACCTTTATGGAAAGATAGAGGCAGTAGTTGATGCTGCTTCTGCTTCTGCTGCACACAACTGTTTCCCTTCCGTTATCTATTCCCTTCCTAAAAAGGTATCTTAATGCATTCTCAATCAAACCTCATGTTGAGATTCAGGATTTGCTGGTCCTTGGATGCAATTGCTGCTTTAAAAGCTACAAACACTTACCGGTAAATAGAGTTGATTAACCGATTAATGGATTGATTAGAGCTTAAAAATAGACCAGCAATTAAATCAAAGCGAAGTAGCTATTCTTCTGCCATTAGTAGCACACAGATTCAGTGGCAAAAAGCGAAACGAAAAGACCAACCTTCAGTTAAAACACATGGTTAAGAATTCACACACTAAAATGCAAATGTATACAGACTACTATCCTTTCCCTGTTCCAGTTGTGATAAGTTTGTTCAGTAGGTTCTCTCTTAAATATTGTCTCTTTTGCTTCCTCCTGATGCAATTAATGCACAGGTGCTACTTCTGTGATGGACAGTAAAAGAATGAATTTCTAAATTTTGCATCTTACTGCAAACATATTATAGAAACATAATAAAACATTAAACATTTTTTTAAAAAACCTTCCCTATACAGGATTGCCTTCAGACAGCTCGGGAGTTGGATAACTCCATACCCTCCAACATGTCTCCAATGAAAATAGGGATGTCCTAAAGAAAAGCGGGACATTCCAGGATCAAATCAGAAACTGGGATGGCTTTTCTAAATCAGGGACGTCCCTGAAAAATAGGGACACTGGGAGGATCTGCCATGCATATTGCAGCCATGGCTCCCTTTGATACAATGCTGAAATACATTTATTTGTTGGCCTCCCTTTAGGGGCTAGCCCATCCCACAGCAGCTTCCAACATATAATATTGAGTTTAAAATCATAAAAATATAATTTATTTAAAATAACCCCCCCAAAAGAAAAATGAATGATAATACAGCATTCATCCCTGGAAAAACAGCCCTGTTATTGCCAAACAATCAGTTTGTTCTGTTACCGATGTATTGGCATTAACAGGGATAGTTTTTAAAAAAGGGAAAGAAGGGCAAGAGAGAAATGACTAGGTGAATGTTGTGGTGTTAGCTGCATATGCACAAGGACCAGTAGGTGGCACGGCGCAGGAAGGTCAGACTCTGTATCCAGGAAAATAAAGGTTCCTCACGCTTTTCCTCTCCCCAAATGATGTCCTGGCTCCCTATTAATACACAGATGGTACATGCTGTCTATCTAAATCTAGAGTGTATCCCTTCCTGGCTGTTGGGTGAGAAGTTATTGTGTAAACCTCACATTTTAAAATATAAATGTTTAATAGATTACTGTATTTTATTTTTCTGTTGGAAGCCGCCCAGAGTGGCTGGGGAAACCCAGCCAGATGGGCGGGGTATAAATAATATACTATTATTATAAAAGGTAAAGGTAAAGGGACCCCTCACCATTAGGTCCAGTCGTGACCGACTCTGGGGTTGCGCGCTCATATCGCATTATTGGCCGAGGGAGCCGGCGTATAGCTTACAGGTCATGTGGCCTGCATGACAAAGCCGCTTCTGGCAAACCAGAGCAGCACATGGAAACGCCGTTTACCTTCCCGCTGTAGCGGTTCCTATTTATCTACTTGCATTTTGATGTGCTTTCGAACTGCTAGGTTGGCAGGATTTTATTATTATTATATATTATTATTATTGGTTACACATGGTGGTCCCCACTCTCCTTCTTCCCTTCTGATGGCCATTTGGCAACGCAAAGAGATGTTCTGTGGTAAAATGACTGTTGGAGCAACTATACCAGCGACAAATCTTGGCCCCTGCTACTTTCACAGCCTGCCATTAAGTGATTTGCAGAATTGGGAACACAACCTTCCCATGTCACATACTTAAAGTGTCCTCGCTCCCCTCATAGTATAGCAGTACAATTTTATGCTGTCTCGGTGCAGACGTTTGCTCTATTTCCGGGAACCCATTAGGAGAAAAGGAAAGAGGAGTGCCTTTTTTTGGAAGAGAGGCCAGCGACTGAGGACACCTCTCGGTGGACTGTAGACCTGCTAATTGCTGGCCTTTGCTCTACGTCAACCCGGAAACTAGCAAGGATTAGCTTCATGGATCAGCAGTATTTGCGTCGCAGTTTGCTCCACTATTAACACCCGAGGTTTCTACTAATTGTTCCACCGCTGTAAGTTTCAGCACATGAAGGTGCGGGTTTTAATCACAACACCGCCATTCCAATATTGTGTTAATGAGCCCTGGGCACACAAACATCAGCAGTGAGCACTTTTTAATAAGAGCTACAGAGCAACTCTCATTTTATTAAGCAATGAGACAGCGGCATATTATTGCCCGATGGGCTGATGCTCGATAAAGTCTCCGTGTGTCAAGGCCTGACACAAATTGACTGCCCATCAGATTCTAAATCACAGCTGTTCTATCCACCAGTGTGGCCGGATGCAGGGCGGTTGTGTGTGTGTGTGTGTGTGTGTGTTGTCTGGTGCTCTGCTGCCTCTCCAGATTGTTGTTGTTTAGTCGTTTAGTCGTGTCCGACTCTTCGTGACCCCATGGACCATAGCACGCCAGGCACTCCTGTCTTGCACTGCCTCCCGTAGTTTGGTCAAACTCATGTTCGTAGCTTCGAGAACACTGTCCAACCATCTTGTCCTCTGTCGTCCCCTTCTCCTAGTGCCCTCAATCTTTCCCAACATCAGGGTCTTTTCCAAGGATTCTTCTCTTCTCATGAGGTGGCCAAAGTATTGGAGCCTCAGCTTCACGATCTGTCCTTCCAGGGAGCACTCAGGGCTGATTTCCTTAAGAATTGATAGGTTTGATCTTCTAGCAGTCCATGGGACTCTCAAGAGTCTCCTCCAGCACCATAATTCAAAAGCATCAATTCTTCGGCGATCAGCCTTCTTTATGGTCCAGCTCTCACTTCCATACATCACTACTGGGAAAACCATAGCTTTAACTATACGGACCTTTGTCGGCAAGGTGATGTCTCTGCTTTTTAAGATGCTGTCTAGGTTTGTCATTGCTTTTCTCCCAAGAAGCAGGAGTCTTTTAATTTTGTGACTGCTGTCACCATCTGCAGTGATCAAGGAGCCCAAGAAAGTAAAATCTCTCACTGCCTCCATTTCTTCCCCTTCTATTTGCCAGGAGGTGATGGGACCAGTGGCCATGATCTTGGTTTTTTTAATGTTGAGCTTCAGACCATATTTTGCGCTCTCCTCTTTCACCCTCATTAAAAGGTTCTTTAATTCCTCCTCACTTTCTGCCATCAAGGTTGTGTCATCTGCATATCTGAGGTTGTTGATATTTCTTCCGGCAATCTTAATTCCTGCTTGGGATTCATCTAGTCCAGCCTTTCGCATGATGAATTCTGCATATAAGTTAAATAAGCAGGGAGACAATATACAACCTTGTCGTACTCCTTTCCCAATTTTGAACCAATCAGTTGTTCCATATCCAGTTCTAACTGTAGCTTCTTGTCCCACATAGAGATTTCTCAGGAGACAGATGAGGTGATCAGGCACTCCCATTTCTTTAAGAACTTGCCATAGTTTGCTGTGGTCGACACAGTCAAAGGCTTTTGCATAGTCAATGAAGCAGAAGTAGATGTTTTTCTGGAACTCTCTAGCTTTCTCCATAATCCAGCGCATGTTTGCTATTTGGTCTCTGGTTCCTCTGCCCTTTCGAAATCCAGCTTGCACTTCTGGGAGTTCTCGGTCCACATACTGCCTAAGCCTGCCTTGTAGAATTTTAAGCATAACCTTGCTAGCATGTGAAATGAGCGCAATTGTGCGGTAGTTGGAGCATTCTTTGGCACTGCCCTTCTTTGGAATTGGGATGTAGACTGATCTTCTCCAATCCTCTGGCCATTGCTGAGTTTTCCAAACTTGCTGGCATATTGGGTGTAGCACCTTAACAGCATCATCTTTTAAAATTTTAAATAGTTCAGCTGGAATGTCATCACTTCCACTGGCTTTGTTATTAGCAGTGCTTTCTAAGGCCCATTTGACTTCACTCTCCAAGATGTCTGGCTCAAGGTCAGCAACCACACTACCTGGGGTGTACGAGACCTCCATATCTTTCTGGTATAATTCCTCTGTGTATTCTTGCCACCTCTTCTTGATGTCTTCTGCTTCTGTTAGGTCCTTACCACTTTTGTCCTTGATTATGGTAATCTTTGTACGAAATGTTCCTTTCATATCTCCAATTTTCTTGAACAGATCTCTGGTTTTCCCCATTCTATTGTTTTCCTCTATTTCTTTGCATTGCTCATTTAAGAAGACCCTCTTATCTCTCCTTGCTGTTTTTTGGAAATCTGCATTCAGTTTCCTGTATCTTTCCCTATCTCCCTTGCATTTTGCTTGCCTCCTCTCCTCCGCTATTCGTAAGGCCTCGTTGGACAGCCATTTTGCCTTCTTGCATTTCCTTTTCCTTGGGATGGTTTTCGTTGCTGCCTCCTGTATAATGTTACGAGCCTCCATCCATAGTTCTTCAGGCACTCTGTCCACCAAATCTAAATCCTTAAACCTGTTCCTCACTTCCACTGTGTATTCATAAGGGATTTGATTCAGATTGTATCTTACTGGCCCAGTGGTTTTTCCTACTTTCTTCAGTTTAAGCTGGAATTTTGCTATAAGAAGCTGATGATCTGAGTTACAGTCAGCTCCAGGTCTTGTTTTTGCTGACTGTATAGAGCTTCTCCATCTTTGGCTGCAGAGAATATAATCAATCTGATTTCGATGCTGCCCATTTGGTGATATCCATGTGTAGAGTCGTCTCTTGTGTTGTTGGAAGAGAGTGTTTGTGATGACCAGCTTGTTCTCTTGACAGAACTCTATTAGCCTTTGCCCTGCTTCGTTTTGAACTCCAAGGCCAAACTTGCCAGTTGTTCCTTTTATCTCTTGATTCCCTACTTTAGCATTCCAATCCCCTGTAATGAGAAGAACATCCTTCTTTGGTGTCATTTCTAGAAGGTGTTGTAGGTCTTCATAGAATTGGTCAATTTCACTTTCTTCAGCACCGGTAGTTGGTGCATAAACTTGGATTACTGTGATGTTAAAAGGTCTGCCTTGGATTCGTATCGAGATCATTCTGTCATTTTTGAGATTGCATCCCATTACAGCTTTTGCCACTCTTTTGTTGACTATGAGGGCCACTCCATTTCTTCTACAGGATTCTTGCCCACAGTAGTAGATATGATAGTCACCCGAACTGAATTCACCCATTCCCTTCCATTTTAGTTCACTGATGCCCAGGATGTCGATATTTATTCTTGTCATCTCATTTTTGACCACATCCAGCTTACCTCTATTCATGGTTCTTACATTCCAGGTTCCTATGCAATATTTTTCTTTACAGCATCGGACTTTCCTTTCGCTTCCAGGCATATCCGCAACTGAGCGTCCTTTCGGCTTTGGCCCAGCCGCTTCATCAGCTCTGAATCTACTTGTACTTGTCCTCCGCTCTTCCTCAGTAGCATGTTGGACGCCTTCCGACCTGAGGGGCTCATCTTCCAGCGTCATAACTTTTATATGCCTGTTGTCTTTGTCCATGGAGTTTTCTTGGCAGGGATACTGGAGTGGCTTGCCAGTTCCTTCTCCAGGTGGATCACGTTTAGTCAAAACTCTCCACTATGACCTGTCCATCTTGGGTGGCCCTGCATGGCATAGCTCATAGCTTCTCTGAGTTATTCAAGCCCCTTCGCCACGACAAGGCATTGATCCATGAAGGGATAGAGCCAATCATATCTGATAGAGCCAATCATATCTGATCCCAGATAGAGCCAATCATATCTGATCCCCATTGCTTCCCAGCAGTGAGCAGTGCAGAGCCTGATCTCTTACAAAGGTAACAAAGGCGCCTTTTGTGCAGTACAAGGAGAGGTCACAAAAGAGATGGTTGCAGGGGAGGAGAGAACAGAAGTAACTCTTCCTGATGCTGGTTCAATAACTAGACAACAAAGAACCTGTATCTCATTTTTCTCTCCCCCATTTGTTTTGGATCATGTCCACAAGAGCGTTGCACTCGGGACTATATTAATACTGCTGGGGATTTTGTAATCGCACCATGTCCTGCCCTGACTGCAGGGTCGGCCATCAGGAATGCAAATATTCCAATTGTTCAGGGCAGTTTTAATCAACAGGCAGGCAAAATAGCTCATGGAAACAGAGCTATGATGTTTCCCAGGCCCTACCAGATGAAGTAGCCCATTATCCCATTCTGCCTGTCATTTTGCCAGTGTGGCGTAGCAATTAAAAAACATTGGATTAGGAGCTGGGAGATCAGGGTTCAAATTCCCATTCAGACATGAAGCCACTGTTTCTTAGCCTCAGCTTCCTTAGAGGGTTGTTGCGAGTACAAAATTCAGAGCAGGGCCTTGAGCTCCTTGAAGGTAAAGTGAGATACAAATGTAATAGTTTGCAAATAAAACGAACAAGACTGTAGGGCTGTGCCAATATTATAGAGGGTGGGCCAAGAATGCCAAACTGGATGCCATGCTGTTGATGATTCATCTTCTGTTATGGTCCCTTTGCCAGCGGCGGAGCTTCATGCTTCGCCACCGGGGGCGGAGAGCAGGCACGCTGCCCTCCAGGGGGCGACGCGCGGTGCACGTTTTGGGGGTGGCACGCACCGCGTGCAGGGGCGGGACACACATTTTTGGGGTGGGGCGCACCGCGCACAGGGGGGTGTGCACGTTTTGGGGGCGGGCAGCCGTAATGGCACCCCTGGGATCGCGCCCCGCCCCCACCGCCCCTATCTTCCTACACCCCTGACCATACCTACCAAGTTCCTGTGGGAGAAATAAGGGACCTGACTGGAAGTAGCAGACCGGAAGTAGCGCTGCCGCCATTTTGGAACTGGGTGGAGCATGCTCAGAAGTGACTTTTGATGCTGCTTTGCCCAGTTCCAAAATGGCCGCCGCGCCAGAAGTCGCACTGCAGCCATTTTGGAACTGGGCAGAGCTGCATCAAAAGTCGCTTCTGAGCATGCTCCACCCAGTTCCAAAATGGCCGCCGCGCCAGAATAAACCGGGGGGAAAACAAAAAAAAACCGTTTTTTCAGCTGAGAACAGATAGAAAAACGGGGGTTTCCCGGGGAATACGGGAGACTTGGCAGCTATGCCCCTGACCTTTGCTAATTTGCACTATTAAGAAAGAAAAAAATTCAACCTTTGAGCTACAACAAATATGTATTTGACTCGCTCTAATTATGCCTTTTAAAAAGCAATACACAGACTTCACAGGTGAACTGAAAAGTTATATGCTGCTCTATGCATTACTGCCAGTCCTAGAGGTGGCATGACTTTGAATGCTGGCATTCACAAGTGGGCAGGCCGTTCTTGCACTCCTGCAGGCTTCTCAGAGGCATCTGGCTGGCCAGTTTGAGAACAGGATGCTAGACTAGATGTGCCGTTGATCTGATCCAGGAGCGCTCTTATGCTCTTAAATTCTTGAACCTGGAACGAGATACCGGGCCCGGAGTATAATGTCAGATATACTTCTATCTTGGAATGAGAGGCTGCTTGATAACCCCATGTCAGTGTTCTCTGAGCTCTTTAGCATATGCTGCTAACATTCCACAGACAAAAATGGGGACACTCTTAAGCACATATAATCATAGCTGCCAAGTTTTCCCTTTTCTCGTGAGGAAGCCTATTCAGCATAAGGGAAAATCCCTTTAAAAAAGGGATAACTTGGCAGCTATGCATATAATACCTCTATTCTGACACCAAGTATCACCGCCTACAAATTCCCTCTACAATTATCACACATCACAGAAGGTTCTTCTCTGCCTGCTGTTCTGCAGCATTCAGTCACACTGCAGCAGCGTCTGAAATGGGGTACATTTGTAAAATGACCATTAACAGTTTGTTTTTCACACCTTAATAACCTTTTACAGGATGATTACAGTCCCAGAATGGATCTGGTTGGATTTACTGTAAAATAGGCTGCTCGTGGGCAACATTTGCTCCTCGTTGGCACTTGGGAGGGACACAAGGGTGTGTGGTTGATTAATTGGTTAGAATAATAGATCTTTCAGACTATTAACTTACTCTAAAACGGTAAATGAATAGGGCAGATTTTTGTAATGATCTGCGGTGCACACGCTTATAAGAGCTGCAGAACACAAGCACCGTCCAAGAAAAAGTATTCTCATTCCTCCCACATGCAGAAGGAAGGCCCCTTTTTAAGATGTGTGCATCTGCTAAAAGCAAACAAAATACAATTCTTGCCTTTGGAAAAGGTGGTTGTAGCCAGATTTATGTAAATTCACTCAGCTAAAACTCATGCAATTGATTGCTTAAAAGTGTCTTAAATTGATTAAAACTACTTTAAATCTCTCTTGGGTTCCTCCCCCTCCATTTACGCTGCCCACCCCCCATCTGCCTAGATAACTTTATGTTATGGGACAACATGCAAATGTCATAAAATAGTTAATAAATATTTTGAGGGTAACTTTTGCAAACTTTGGGCATCCCTGATACATTCTTCTTGTGTGCAGATGCTTTATAATATTCTTTATAATATTCACATGCCTATTAAACATGTGTGAGTAACTGGCCCAAGGTCAACCACTGAGTTTTGTGACTGAGTGGGGATTTGAACCCTGCTCTCCTAGGTTCTAGTCCAACACTCTAACCACTACACCATGATGACAAATTGTGACAGCAGAGACAGGAAAGGAAGGCTAGAGTCCATATGTAAAGGGAATACAATGCATTTGATGGGAAGGGGCGTGGGGTGTGTAAAGCAAGACCAATTTTGCTAATTTTGTGATAGGAACAAAAAAAAAAAACCAACCCCACTCAAATCCTGGTGTCCTCAGATCTCCTGTTCTTTTTGAGCGCTACTGCAAAGACTGGAAACAGAACAGAGAGGGAAGGGACATATGCTTCAATTTGAGCTTTTAAAAACAAGATTCTCTCTCACACACACTCCCTCCCTCGCTGAACAAACAGACTTCTAGTAAAGAGGGGAAGAAAAGAAAGGAACAAGCCCAGATCCTTTCTTACCCTGCTGAAATGGCTAAAACCGTCCGGTTCTGGGCGCAAAGGAAAGTGAGTGTGTTTCTCAGCGTTTTCTCAGGAAGTCTGCAAAGGCTATAGGAAGGTGTTAGCGAGCAGTGAGATTATTCCCATAACAACAGGAACTACAAACCTGTCACCCAGGGAGCAATGAACAGTTCAGGGCAAACAGGCCTCTGCTTGGAAACCTCAGAGCTTGGGTCATTCTAGGCCAGACTGGCTTCTGCTTTGAAATGCTTTAAAGTCCATGTGGAATTGTTTTTTTTTCCGGGAGAGCAAGAGCTAAGGCACACGTGTGGGGAAATGAAGACTTTGGCTCCGTACACACTTTACATTTGAAACTCATGGCTCCCCCCCCCACCGAAAAAATCCCGAAGGCTATAGCTTGTTAAAGGTCCTGGGAAATGTAGTTCTGGGAGGAGCAAACTACACTTTCCAACATCCTTTGGAGGAAGACATGTGCTTTAAATGTACGGTGTGTGCATGCAGCATTTTGTGAAATTATTTGGGAAAAGGTGGGGTGAAAGAAAGTAAAACCAATCCTAGGGGAAAAAAATTGACTGGCATTTTTGTTCACTCTCCTTGGGGACATGACTATAGGAACTGTCCCAATGAACTTTTATACAGTGCAACCTCTGGTTAAGAACTTAATTCGTTCCGGAGGTCCGTTCTTAACCTGAAACTGTTCTTAACCTGAAGCACCACTTTAGCTAATGGGGCCTCATGCTGCCACCAGAGAACGATTCCTGTTCTCATCTTGAAGCAAAGTTCTTAACCTGAGGTACTATTTCTGGGTTAGCAGAGTCTGTAACCTGAAGCGTTTGTAACCCGAGGTACCACTGCACTTCAAAATTTGTCGCTATATCCCCGACTCAAAATGGTAAAGCTTAGTGACATCATTTCTGCGCTGTAGGCAGCCCTCCCCAGACAGTTTTTTGCTCTGGTTTAGGAGACATTCTCTTCCAAATAAGTGATTTTTGTAATCCCACCGAGTTCTTCATAAAAAATGCATTTTTATTTCAAAGCAGTCACGTTTATTTGGGAGTTTTAAAAGCTGCTTTAATTATCTCTATTTATAGAAACCCTTTTTTATTTTTAGTCCCAAGTCTCAAGATTCCTGCAATAAAGATTAGAAGTGTATGCCTGTGTGTGTGTGTGTGTGTGTGTGTGCAGAGAGTTAGGGAGAAATCAATGCGGATTTTCAGGTTTGAGAGAAAACGCAAAGCGCTTGGGATGTGTGATTAACAAGTGGTGCTTGAGAAGAAACATACCCACCCCCACTCCCCAAAAAGCCTTCTGTCAGTGTGTGCTCTCTTCTCCACTTGATCCAGTTGATGAAAGTGTTAATGAATCCATAAAGACTCCCCATGCATAGGGGAACCCTGAGTTTTCATGACTTGGGCAGGGATGGAGGGGTGTGTGTGAGTAGACTGTATGGCCCACTACAAGGGGCAGGTTGCTATAGGGGAGAGACTGCTAGAACCCGAGGGGCAAGCTTTTTAAACTGCCTAGGAACCCCCACCCAGCCCGGAACCCTTTTAAGGAGAAGCTGCCGCCTAAGAATTTACTTCTCTCTCTGATATTTTTGTGGGCACTGCCCTTTGCCTGGAGCATCAATGCATTGGGTCATTAATGCATACGTTAAGATTTTGCTGCCTTGAATTTTTACAGTTTGTATTGCATTTGAATTTTGCACATGTGTGCAGCTCTCTGTGAGACACCTTGGGGCCGTGTTTTTTGTTTGTTTTTGCTGAAAGGCAGCATATAAAAAACAATAACGTAACACAACACTGCCCCTCCCCTACATGAGTTTAATTAAAACTTGAAAGTAGCGTCTGAAGAGTAGCGTCTAACAACACGGGTCGCAGTACACACGTGGAGGCATTGAGACGGCATGAGGCAAAGGGATGGAGCAAAGGAGTTTGCATACCTTCCTTTGCAATGGTCTCCCATCCATATCATGGAAGTCTGTGACAGACCTAATTGGCGTGTGTGTCCTGATTATTATTATTATTATTATTATTATTATTATTATTAGCTGTACCCGGCCACGCGTTGCTGTGGCTTAGTCTGTAAAATGGAAAAGAAAGAAAAGAGAAAGCGTACATTTCTAATATGTTTAATTTCTCAATGCTTGTGGGTATACAATATTTTTTGTTGTTCCATTGTCTGTGTAGATATAGAGATTGCCTGGTTTGCCGACTTTAGAACATGCAACATAGAATTGTCCATATGAGAAGTACTCCGTGTTTAGATCTAAACAAAGCGTACAGTTGTAAAGATTGGCCCTGAGGTTTGTTGATAGATAAGACACACACACACCAGGCTTCCATTGAAAGGAGAAGCACCGCCCCCCCCATCTTCAGAGTCCCCCTTAATTTTGCAGACAATAACTCCCCCCAAAAAAGAGTCCCCCACCCTCGCGTGTTCTTGAAAATGTCCCCACCCCACCCACCCCCAAAATTAACCGTGGGGAAACCCCGCCCCGCCCCATTCTTCTTCCCCAATGGTACGCCCCCTCCTCCACTCAGCGCCCCTGTTTCTCAGGGCAGCCCCATGATGTAATGACACCACTCTCTCAGGTCCCCCCGATGTGTGATATCATCTTCCTCCCACATGATGTCACCCGCCACCCCGACCCCCCCTCACATACCCCATGTGTATCTTCGGGAGGGCCTGGCCGGTTCCCCTGGTGGGTCCCAGCGGGTGAGGGGGCAGGCTCTCCAAGGCGGACATGGGGAGGGTGGCTGGGAGAGGCGAGGCGGAGGCAGCGAAGGGGCAGGATCCGACCCCGGCCTCCCAGAAGGAGCCACCAACCAGCTGCTCCCAACAGCCTCTGCACGCTTGCATCGGAAGGATGGCACCCCATGTCCCAAGGTGTCCTGGGAGTAAACTATTTAGTATAGTGTGTGTTGCTTTGACGTCCAACAGATGGCACTGTTTTTCAAAAAAAATGTTTTTACCTGTCATAGGTGTGACATCTATATAATCTTATTATATAAAAACACTCCCATATTCAAATGCAACGTAGTCGACTTCTATCACTGATTTTTTTTTTAAATGCCCATCTCCCTTTATTTGTCATCATGTGCCCCACTAGTTACTATGAATGGGGGGGGTCAATGTTAGTTCTACTTAAAGTAAACCCATGGAAGTTAATGGGCCTGACTAACTTAGGCTCATTCATTTCAATGTCTACTCTGAGTAGGACTGAATTGAATTTATTATTTATATATCCAGGGTGGAATGTCAGCTATCAAATATTGCCATATTATTTCTCTGCTTCTTCCCTACTTAAGAGTCGTTTTTCAGGGTAGGGAAAATAAATAGAGCAAAAGCTCTGCACATCAAACATAACTGTAGCGACATTTTGGCAGTGCTATTATTTATGGCCATTATTGCCTTTTTATTTTAATATGGCTAAGTGCAGGGGCAGGGGGAGTTTGCAAAAGCTCTGTTTTGGTGTGCAACCTTTGCCAAGGCCACGCTTAAAAATCTGGCTGCCTGGAAAGGTCTCAGCCAAGGTCTCAGCCTGTCTCCCAGGCAGTCCCATGCTATGATCCGTGCATTCGAATAAGCGTATCCTCTGCTTACCTACCCCCTCCCTTTCTAGCAGCAACGGAGTCACCTGGTGCTGCAGAAGGGAGAACTCAGCAAGCGACTTGTTTTATGTTCCCTACGGAGCTGATTCCTAGGCAACTGTCCCATCCATTAAGCAAAAGGACCATCCCTGCCCATTTATCAAGGGAACATTTTCTGTGCAATTTCAGGAAGGTAATGCATGTTTTCAGTCAGCTGTTTGGAATTAAAGACCTTAAGCATTTCGCAAAACACATCCCTAGTCAAATTTAGCTTAGTGGCATTTCCTGTGAAGCACTCTCTCTGGCTGTACAAACATGGCTGAACTGCAGGACACTAGCTAGTGCAAATTCTTTGCTGGGTGATTCATAAATAAAAACAAACCAAAAGGTGAACATTAATAAGCTTTCACTCTCTTGCCCCCCTCCTCCCTACTAATTTTTAAAACCACAAGTAGGATCAACACCCAAGAATGCTTTTGAGCAGAACAGCAAGCCACAGCTTTGAACACAGCTTATACCTATTAGTTTTGGTTTTGCCTGTGTTTGTTATCCTGCGCTATGATGACATGGCACATTCAAGAGAATTCTCACAAGGAGAGTCAACAAGGAGATAATCTCCACCCCTGCCCCGCAATCTTAGAGAATAAATTTCTTCAAAAAGCGAGGACACACCAGCAGTTTCACCCAAACAAAAATATATTTCAAATTGAAGAATATAATGTATAAGAATAAACACTTCCACTGTACTGTTCATTCCAAAATCCAATCAGAACTCCCACCAAGTGTGGATAATCAGTCATAAACCTAGGAGGCAGAATTGGCCAAACACTTAGGGTGGGTCAGAACTGCTGAGCTGCCTTCCACAAAGGTGGGTGAGATGGTGACCTCACTGTGGTGCAAACACACCAGTGAAGCCTATCCAGTGCTCCTGCAATTGTGTTTGCACAGTGCCAATCTCCCCACCACCTTGCCCCTCCTCCCTTTTGGTCAGCAACATTGATCCACCTGCCAGGAAGAGCACGCTGCACGCTGTGTCCCACCTGACAAGTCACTTCTAGTAGGACAAAGAGGGGTGGGGGTTATTGTTGTTGAGACATTCACCGAAACTGGGAAGCCAACAGCCCCCCTTCTTCTTCTTCTTCTCTCCCTCCAGGAGCCGGTGTCTCGAAGGGAACACGACCCAGGGACCGCAGTAGCCTGGGCACGCAATTAGCAGAGCTTATCCACGCAGGGTTAGCAGTGTTTGTGGAGAGGACGAGGCAGATGAGAGGCATCTTGTATTTTCATAAGCAGTTTATTTTTACAGCATCTTAGAACTCTTAGAAGAGAGAGCAAGCAGTGCTCCTCCTCCTATAGTGAGTAAAGCAACCATTACAGAGCACAGCACAGTCACGCTACAAACTCATACAGCAAACTCAGCATATATCAGAAATGCCTAGACATGTGACACGCTATCTCAGCAACATGTCTAACCCTTAAGGTATAATGCTTAAGGTGGAACTGAATTTACTAACAATTGTTTGGGTATATTTTTGTTCTAACCAATTATTTGTGCTTTTATCTTGTATTTTCAGCTTGTGAACTGCCCTGAGATCTTCAGAAAAAGGGCAATGTATGAATTTAATAAAATAATTAAGGGTGTCCTAGGTTTTACAGAGGTTAGGGAGAAGCAGCTCCTCTTCCCATTCCTGTCCCTATTATCATCATTATTGGTGTACAACAACAAATCTGAAAACAGCAACATACAGTCATACCTCGGTTTAAGTACGTTTCAGTTTGAGTACTTTCAGTTTAAGTACTCCGCGGACCTGTCTGGAACAGATGAATCCACTTTCCATTACTTTCAATGGGAAAGTTCGCTTCAGGTTAAGTACGCTTCAGGTTAAGTACAGACTTCCGGAACCAATTGTGTACTTAAACCGAGGTACCACTGTACATAGTTAAAGTTAACGACACATAACAGTCTAAAATCTGGTCTCAAGCAGCGGCGGAGGAAGCCGCTTGGGCGCCTGGGGTGGTGCGAGCCACCCATAAGAGCAGGGCGCACGGCAGGGCCTGCGGAGTCTGCCTGCCTCCTCCCACTCAGCTGCCCTAAAGCTGGGGGGGAAAAGGTAGCGGGTGGACCGTTTGGGCAGTGCAGAGCCTGTGAGTGCCCAAGCCGCCGCGTCTCTCCCAGGAGAGACATGTGGCTCGGGCACGCTGCAGGCCCCGCAGTGACTGCCACCCGGCATTTTGTCACCCCCCTCAGTGGTGACACCCAGGGAGGCCCGCACCCCCTTCCTCCGCCCCTGGTCTCAGGCGCATATAACATACATTAAAAAATGGCTGAGTCACTCTTCACCCTCTTTAAAAGATGCTGTTGCACACCAGCGCAATCTCTGAACAGCACAAGATTCTAGGGGTTCCTGGCACTTACCCAGGGTCCGTGTTCCCTTTTGGGAATGAGGGACATTTATGTGTTGCCTTTATGATGCGTGGTTCATTTACACATATATACAACCTGAGCCAGCAATGGAGGGATTCTCAGCATTAATACCCCAAGAGGATCTTGTTTCTCCCATAGCTGCAGCCTTAGATTCAGACATCATTGATCTCCACCGTTGCTCTCTCCTGCTTTCTCCAGTTTGCTTTATCTGTTGAGAGGTGGGGGCAACAATTTCCTGTCTAGCACAAACCCTTCGATCCTTTGTTTCCTTAATGGCCCAACAACCAGGAGGCTAGCCTGGCTTAATTAGCTGCAAACACTTGCTAGATCCAGGGATTAGAGTAGTCTGACACTCAGTTTAACACCCTAAACCTTGACTCAATTATAACACTTGCTGAATCCAGGGATTAGAAGTGCCTAGCACCCAGAAACTCACAAAAATACTTTCTATTTAAAAATTCCTCAGCCCCAACAGGTTTCCATTCCTTCTGCGAACCTTCACCACATGTGCACAATTCTCATCAGGCCATATGCTAGTGACAGCATAAAAGTGATGACTTGAAAGTGATTAAACAACTCCATTCACTTTCATACCATTTCTGCATTTGACACACATACACAGGTTTTTATGGAAGCAACAAGAGCTACCAGTTTGATTGGCACTTGATCTAAAATACCTGTCTGTATCTGTCATCTTGCAGATATAAATAGCATCAAATGCTTCTTGGAATTCTGCAATTTCTTTGCACAATAAATTACTAAAACATACTGGCCAGGCCTTTAGCCAGGAAGTCTAATTTGTTAATATTTTAATCACCAGTTTAAAGTAATGATCTGGAAACCTGGACCAACAGGAAGGATGTGAACGAAAAGAAAAGCCACAAATAGCTTGTTGACCGTGCACATTTAATGTAAATTTCAGTGACAATATCAACCAGCGTGTTGTACAATTTGTCCTGTACTGCGTGATCCTGACCCTCTTGGGATACATCCTGTCTCAATTTTCACAGCTCTACTTGCTATCCCCAGGAAATTATGTGTTAACCTATGAACTATAAACAGTGTAGCAGGAGAGCATCAGGGGAGTCAGGGAGAGAGCCTACCGTCTCTTTCCCCCCTGCATCATAATAGACAGAATTAATGTTTCTAGGTAGAAAGCTGTCTAATCTAACCCTCTGCTGTAAGGCAAGATGCGTAATCCACACCACAGAAAATTTAAATCCATCACAGAGGACCATAACAGTGCAATTATGTTTTATTGTAATTTATATTTGGTGTTAGCTGCCTAGCTGCCCTGAGCCCTGGAGAATATAAATTTTTCTTGTTTTCCTTGCCACTGTCAAATGCTGAAATGGGGGGGGGGGTGTTCGCAAGAGGCAGGGTTTTCCTTCCCCCCACCTCACAAAATGCATACCCACAAACCAATGCCTGCATCTTTTCCCGGAACGCTGCAGCAGCCAACAGCAGTCCTACTCCGGTGTAAAGCCTCGGATCTGGGCCCATAACCTCAATGTCGGCTTCTGGGGTCGAAAGGCCAGCTGGCTAGCCCCCAGCTGGATCGTCTCCTTCCAGCTGTTTGGCTGTGAAGATCCATCAACCTCTGGCTCTGTCATAAATCAGTGACCCAAGCCTCCCAGACTTGGGCACCCTATATTCAGCAGTGTAAACTGCACAAACTCAAGAGGCTGAGACTTGTGAATACATACTATTAACTACAGATTTATTAAACATAAATCAAGACAAAGAAACATATCATCTCTCCTTGCCATCTCCTCGGAGAGAGAGTCCAAAGCAAAAGCAATACAGCGGAAGCTCCGCTCACGCCAGCAAACTGTGCTGGAATGTAAACAGACATGTGATCCATAATAATTCCATGTCTGCAACTAAAGGTGGAATGGAAAATTCCAACACCCTGTTCCCTGCTTTATGTAACAGAATTCTGGGGAACCTGAAAGCTTGCCATGATTTTGTGACATTTTGCTTGATTGTAATAAAAGTATTGGCACATATTCACCATTGTTTGCTTAATTTTATTCAGGTCCATAATGACTTCACAAAATATGGCATTATTGTTGATGATGGGCCAAGAGTAAGAATGATTTTCATCAGGTTGCTCACACAGTTCATAAATAAAGTGACATCTGAAAAAAGGTCCAAATATGCATTCTTCAGCTGCCTCACCACGCTGAGACTGAGCACAAACTAAAGCACATTCAAAGCACATTCCCCCCCCTCAAAACGTTCTGGGCACTGTAGTTTGTTAAGGGTTGCTGGGAATTGTGAATATGTCAGGGGTAAACTACAACGCCCAGAATTCTTTTAGGGAAATAATGCATTTCAAGTGAACTTTAAAAGTATAGTGTGTACGCAGCCAGAATAAAAAAAATTGTGGTACCCAATCTACTACAGTGGAACCTCGGTTTATGAACACCTTGGTTTATGAATTTTCGGTTTGCGAACGCCGCAGACCCATCTGGAACGGATTAATTCACTTTCCATTACTTTCAATGGGAAAGTTCACTTCAGTTTATGAACGCTTCAGTTTATGAACAGACTTCCGGAACCAATTTCACCCATGCTTTGGGTTAAGTACGCTTCGGGTTGAGTACTCCGCGGACCCGTTTGGAACGGATCAATCCACTTTCCATTACTTTCAATGGGAAAGTTCGCTTCAGTTTATGAACGCTTCAGTTTATGAACAGACTTCCGGAACCAATTGTGTTCATAAACCGAGGTACCACTGTAATGTGATTGAAGCCAGTGGGTGCTACTTAATTGAAAGGTTTGTACCAAGGACAGAAAACATTACAAATGAAATAAAATAAATAGTTTTTTTTTAAATGTCCAGTAGCACCTTAGAGAACAACTAAGTTTGTTCTGAGTATAAACTTTCATGTGCATGCACACTTCGACTCCACAAAAAATGACTACTTGTTTGCCAGTCATGAAGAATCTAGATTTTGCTTTCAGCTGACATCACTACTGGGTTTAGTGGCACCCAGATTAGATCCAACATTTTCATAATCTTGTTTAAAGATAGGATCCAGCTCAAACCCTTGATCGGAACAGCAGGTATCTTATTGGTTCAAGCCAGCTCCCATCTCAGTTCAAAGTGTGTTGTGTCCATTTTGCCTCTTTCTTCACTTCATTTGCTGAACTGTCGCTCACAGCCAGGGGCTCAACACCATGTGGCCCTGATCAAAGCAAGCACATACCAAATCAACAGCATGAAACTGGCCGCTTTGCAGAACCCGACAGTTTTATGGAGAGACAAGGTTTCGCTCAGTAAGTGTCATACTTTTGGAAGCGGTTCTCTCTCATTTCCTTGCAGGAAGAGAACTGTTGTCTCATTCCAGTAATTCCTCAACTGCCTAATTCTGTGAAATCAAACAAAAACCTTGGACATGTGCATAAGACAATCCTTCCAGATTTTATAGCAGAAAACTGCAATATAAGGTCACACGCTGAAATATGTTTGGTTCAAACGGCAGAGAAATGGTCCTGCTCCGCTAAATTTGTTTGTGCCCCTCCTACAACTCTTCTCTTCCCATCCCCTGTTCTACGGAAGAAATAAAAGACAGCGCCACATGAGAGATTAGTGGAAGTGGGTGCTGGAGATGAGAGGGAGACTTCTCATCTGGAGACTTAGTTTAGTGCATCGTGGTTTGTCCTTTATCCTGTTTGAAAGACTTGGTTGCTTGTTCATTTGCTATTTTCATTGCTGTTTGCGATCTTAAATACTTTTCACAGGCTGCACTATCCACCCCCAGCTAAGTCAAAGTGTCCTATTATATTGCATAACTTTACAATAACAATAACATCATGAACTGCATGCTCTTGGTGAGGAATCTCTTCTATGTCATCCATATCTATTCAAGATGGAGAAGGCTGCCATAAGCATTGTCTACTGAGAGTCACAGATATATTCTTCTGTTCCGTTCAGCCTTCCTCAACCTGGTGTTAAAATGCAAGAGCCCTGCTAGATCAGACCATAAAATAGTCCAACATCTAGTCCAGCACCCTGTTTCCAGAGTGGCCAACCAGATGTCCACAGGAAGCCTGCAAGCAGGACCTCAGCTCAAAAGCATGGTCCCCACTCATGTTCCCAGCAATTGGTATTTGGAGGCATAGTGTTCCCGATACTGTATGAAGTCTAGCCATCACAGTTAACATCAACGGAGAACCTCATCGTCTGTGAATTTGTTTTATCTCATTTTAAAGCTGTCCATCGCTTGATCTCGTGTTAGTGAATTCTATGTTGTAGGACAGTTTCATCAACCTCAGCCAACATGGCCAATGGGAAGAAATCATGAGAGTTGTAGTACAAAGCATGTAGAGGGCACCAGGTTGGGGATTATAGCTTCAATCTAAACTGGGGGAAACAAAAAGTGAAAATTTATTTTGGATTTGGGTGTTTTCTTGTTCATTTTTTGTGGATCTGATAAATTGTTTCTTTTCTCAGGTTTGGAGGTGGAGCTGTTGTTGTTGTTGTTTAGTCGTTTAGTCGTGTCTGACTCTTCGTGACCCCATGGACCATAGCACGCCAGGCATTCCTGTCTTGCACTGCCTCCCGCAATTTGGTCAAACTCATGTTGGTAGCTTCGAGAACACTGTCCAACCATCTCGTCCTCTGTCGTCCCCTTCTCCTAGTGCCCTCAATCTTTCCCAACATCAGGGTCTTTTCCAAGGATTCTTCTCTTCTCATGAGGTGGCCAAAGTATTGGAGCCTCAGCTTCACGATCTGTCCTTCCAATGAGCACTCAGGGCTGATTTCCTTAAGAATGGATAGGTTTGATCTTCTTGCAGTCCATGGGACTCTCAAGAGTCTCCTCCAGCACCATAATTCAAAAGCATCAATTCTTCGGAGATCAGCCTTCTTGATGGCCCAGCTCTCACTTCCATACATCACTACTGGGAAAACCATAGCTTTAACTATACGGACCTTTGTCGGCAAGGTGATGTCTCTGCTTTTTAAGATGCTGTCTAGGTTTGTCATTGCTTTTCTCCCCAAGAAGCAGGCGTCTTTTAATTTCGTGACTGCTGTCACCATCTGCAGTGATCAAGGAGCCCAAGAAAGTAAAATCTCTCACTGCCTCCATTTCTTCCCCTTCTATTTGCCAGGAGGTGATGGGACCAGTGGCCATGATCTTGGTTTTTTTAATGTTGAGCTTCAGACCATATTTTGTGCTCTCCTCTTTCACCCTCATTCAAAGGTTCTTTAATTCCTCCTCACTTTCTGCCATCAAGGTTGTGTCATCTGCATATCTGAGGTTGTTGATATTTCTTCCGGCAATCTTAATTCCGGCTTGGGATTCATCTAGTCCAGCCTTTCGCATGATGAATTCTGCATATAAGTTAAATAAGCAGGGAGACAATATACAACCTTGTCGTACTCCTATCCCAATTTTGAACCAATCAGTTGTTCCATATCCAGTTCTAACTGTAGCTTCTTGTCCCACATAGAGATTTCTCAGGAGACAGATGAGGTGATCAGGCACTCCCATTTCTTTAAGAACTTGCCATAGTTTGCTGTGGTCGACACAGTCAAATGCTTTTGCGTAGTCAATGAAGCAGAAGTAGATGTTTTTCTGGAACTCTCTAGCTTTCTCCATAATCCAGCGCATGTTTGCTATTTGGTCTCTTGTTCCTCTGCCCCTTCGAAATCCAGCTTGCACTTCTGGGAGTTCTCGGTCCACATACCGCCTAAGCCTGCCTTGTAGAATTTTAAGCATAACCTTGCTAGCGTGTGAAATGAGCGCAATTGTGCGGTAGTTGGAGCATTCTTTGGCACTGCCCTTCTTTGGAATTGGGATGTAGACTGATCTATATCCCAATTACTGATCTACATCCCAATTACTGATCTACTGATCTACATCCCAATTACTGATCTACATCCCAATTGGAGGTGGAGCTAGGCGAGTATAATTTCCCCCATTTTCTCTTCCCTAAATGTTCTCCTCCAATGGACTTTTTTGGTGGCTTAAAAAGAAGTAGAAAAACTCAATGATTTCTATAATAAAGGAGATTGATGTTGAACTTAGATCCACCTTTGATAAGACATTCTTAAAATGGCTTCTTGGGATGAATTTGCTGAGAGGGTAATTTGACAGAGGGCAGGTGCAAAATGACCTTTCCATTTGCACTTTATCATTCTGCAGCTTTGAGACAAAAGTTACATCTAGGTTACAGAGGCTAAGACTGGGAAGCTTATTAATATTGCCCTAGACCCCTTCTTAAATGTCCAAACTTTTAAATAATTACACACGTCGTTTGTAAGGGTTCAAATTCTTGTCAGTGTGAATTGATTTTGCATGAGTGCAAAGTGTGCAAAGGGTCAACTTTTGGGGGAAATAAATATTCACCGAGTTAGTTCTCCACTAAATTCAAATACTGTCTTTCAGGTCACTGCCTTGAAAATGGTAGCGGGAAAGCCCCTGTGCTCAATATCAACATTTGGTGAATGGGGATATTTATATATTTATCTGGACCTTGGAGAAAATGTAACTATAAGAACTATAAGTACAATTGCATGTACACTGTGAGGATATCTGAAAATAATTCAGGTTTTTTAACTGGAGCAAAGAGGGGGCCAGTTTAATTCAGGCTTCTATGTATTTTACGTGGGAAGTGGGTGGAGCTGTGGTCTAAACCACAGAGCCTAGGGCTTGCCGATCAGAAGGTCAGCGGTTTCAAATCCTGGTGAGCTCTTGTTGCTCGGTCCCAGCTCCTGCCCACCTAGCAGTTCGAAAGCACATCAAAGTGCAAGTAGATAAATAGGTACCGCTCCGGCGGGAAGGTAAACAGCATTTCCGTGCGCTGTTCTGGTTCACCAGAAGCGGTTTATTCATGCTGGCCACATGACTCAGAAGCTGTCTGCGGACAGACACTGGCTCCTTTGGCCTATAGAGTGATATAAGCGCCGCAACCCCAGAGTCGTTCACGACTGGACCCAATGGTCAGGGATACCTTTACCTTTACTTTTATGTATTTTACATTTTTGCACTTTTAGGGCATCACCTTCCATATCCAAAAAGGAACATGTTCCTATTCTTTGGTGGTCCATTTTTTTTATGCCAAAGGGAGTTTGTTTTCTTTTGTCAAAATGAGAAACAGGAAATTACACATTCGTGCAGTGGCAAAATATATTAGCTTTTGTTTTAAATATTAAGAGTGGCCAAAATTCAACCCCCAAATTAAGATATACTTCCAAGGAATTTCCTAAATCAGCGTTTCTCAACCGCTGTTCCGCGGCACAGTACTGTGCCGCCCGACGCTGGCTGGTGTGCCGCGACGTCTGGCGGCCGCCAATCTTTCACAAGGCATTCCTCCCTGCAGGGAAAGAAAACAGGAGCAGCTTACTCGCATGTAAGCGGCTGCCGCTTGCTTTCCGTGCAGGAAGAGGGGACACGCGGGGCTTTCCTCCCTGCAGGGAAAGAATGCAGCAGCCGCTTACTCGCATGTAAGCAGCTACGGCTTTCTTTCAGTCCAGGGAGAGGGGATGCACGGGGCTTTTCTCCCTCACGGAGCTTTCCTCCCTCCTCCCTCGTGGAGCTTTCCAGCTTTCCTCCCTCCTCCCTCCTCCCTCCTCCATGCAGGGAAATAAAGCGGCACCCGTTTACGCGCGTGTAAGCAACTGCCGCTTTATTTCCCTGCAGCTTCTTTCTTTCTCTCCCCACCCCCACTCGCCTTGGTGCCTGGAACAATAGAGTGCGAGTGGAGCCGGCTCTGGGCTGCGCTCCCTCCCCTTCTCCCTCTCTCCACCTCTCCTCCCCTCCCTCCGAATGAAATCTACCTTAGCATGCCTGCAAGTAAGTGCATTTAAACATCTGTGCATTTAAGCACTGTTGTCTCTCTTTTGGCTTCATTTACTGGTATTTAAAAAGCGGGGAGAGGAAGAGATACAGAATAAATTACAGTCATAATTATATAGTCAATATAGGGCGGCACAGAGTTAAATTTTTTAACTTTTTTAATGGTGGTGTGCCTCGTGATTTTTTTCATGGAACAAGTGTGCCGTGGCCCAAAAAAGGTTGAGAAACACTGTCCTAAATAACTGCATCCCACAACATGTCACTTGGGCTCATGTATCTGAGCCACCTAACACAATTTACTCATCTGAATTTGTAATGGAAAAGTTGCTATGTTACTATGAAAGTCGTGCTAATTTTCCTGCCTGAGCAGAGTTTGTGAGATTTCAACCTTGCCTGCTTCAAACCTAATAGCAAGATGCAAGTAAGTAAACTTGTTTGCAAGATTTCCTATAATGCCATTTCACACACAGGTTGTAGCACCTACATGTGAATGAACTTATGTGCAGGTAATGCCCTTCCACCTTGCCATTTCAAGCAGCAAGCTTTTCCACCTTCCTGTAAGTAAATCTGTTTCTGGTCAGGCACCCTAGGATATAAAAGGGAATTATAGTCCAAAACATCTGGAGGGCACCAGGTTGGGAAGCCTGCCCTAGTAGCTGGGAACTGCTCTTCTCCGTAAAGTTCTCCTGACCTAAATAATAATTGCAAGGCCAAGTCTTTAGTTCATATATCCAAGTGCATTACCCTGAACTGACAGCAGCTGAATACTAACTAGGGATAATTTCATGTACAAGTGGAAGCATAACCTTAACAATAAGGTCTACTCGCAGTACTCAAGATATTCACGAGTGCATTTGAGAAATATCGTTATCTGCTTTATTGGTTGGTATTAAAAAGTCAAATGGCTGACATTATACTTTTCTATATCCCTGGCATTTAATCCGCTGCTGTGCAGTTTGATTATGGGAAAATGGCATTAACGAAGAAAGGGTAATTAGCTCATTTACAATGTGCAAGCTGTCATTGGTGTAGCTTATGGATTACTGTAGGAATATTTTGTTCAGTGCCTTCCCCTTCCACCCTATACCTAAAGCCTGGTTGTCACTGAAGTAGTAAACCTGCCAGGGCTGTGCCACTGCTGACTGCAAGCTTTTCTCTGCCTCCTTTCAAGGTAGAAAGCTTCTCCACATAACAAACTAACAGTCTGAGCAACAGCGTGAGAGATTGCTTTTGCAATGGAGTAGCATTTGGACATATAAGGCTACAGGATCCCCATCCCTGATGTAGGAAATATAATATTATCAGATTGCAATCCAAATAATTGCAGTGGAAATCCTTTTGCCAAACCTCAGACTCTTTGTGCACCTTCTTTATAGCCTCAAGCCATGGCTAAAAAAAACTTGAATACAGTTTGGCATGATTGAAAACTCACGGTTTGTACTTGGCTGGCTAGCCATAATTGGACACCATCATAGTTTGAAATTGGTCCACTGACTCCTCAGTCCAGGAACATGACACACCCCTCCCTGAACGAGATGCTGAATAAAATGTTATCCCCTGGTGAAACAAAGGAATTGAGACAATATTTCAATAAATGACTGGAGTCCTTGCTGAGAAACAGAGTAAAGAAATAATAATCCCCCTGCCCACCACGCTACAACCTGGAATTGAAAGACACACTTGGATAGAAGATTAACTGAAAATTATCTGAATAATACACCATGGTATGCTTGGCATGTAATCAGGTTGTGTCCCCTACTCTCAAGACAGAAACCTGAGGAAGAACAAGCCCAACATCTGATTCACAAACAAATCTCTAGTCCAGGCTATTTATATTCTTGGACATCAAGGTTTTTCTTACCTAATGTTGTGTGCACCCCAATCTCTGAGCAGCAGTGGAGATGGCCATGGTTTTATTTATACAGCTTGAGCATAGAATGTGAGGGCTCACAGCATCAACAACTCCAATAGATCTTGCCTCTCCATTAGGTTTCCAGAGATGCTCCAAACTCAGCTTTGGGTCCAGCGCTGAGCAAGAGATGTCCCTGTCTCTCCAGCTTCCAGCAACAGCCAAAACTGACACATACACAGTTTCCATTGGCCTATTGTTCTATATCCCAGGATGAATTTGCACCCAGGTAGGTAAGGGGCGGAGTGGAGGTATTGCCTAGTCCTCTGAGAGCACAATGGCAACATGGCTCACTCTTTGAGATGCTGAGAGCACTTAACTGGCCAGCTGAACAAAAGAACTAGACTGACCAGGTTTCCTCTTGTAGATGTTAAACCTCACAGTCAAAGGATCACAAGTTTGGAAGTGACCCAGGGGGATCATCCAGACTGACCCCCCTCCTATAACAATAACCAACAGTGCAAGCCCAACAATGTCCATTCAGAAGTCCGATTAAATTCAGTGGGGTTTACTCCCAGCAAACTGGGGTTTGGACTGCAACTTCAACTCCTAGTTCTTTCACTTTAACACTTCTGTACTTCTTTGACACCTTCCTCTCCCCTGTCATACTCCTCTTTTAGCCCTTTACCTCTCTACAAACTACAGGGTAATTCGCTTTCCCCATTGCTCCCCCCCACCTCTCCACCATCTGCCATCAGAGGAATCCCCTCCCTTCTTAAAGAATCATGGTGATAGTTTCCAGGAAATGGATCTGTTTTTGCAATGGACTTATATTTGATTTATGGTAAAGGCTTTGTGCATTCCAACTCATGGAAATGCTAGACATTAAAAACTCCTGTTCTGCAATTCTATTCTTTTTTTGTTTTGTTTTTGCAAAACTCTTGAGTGTTTTATGAATTAGCATGATGCACATCTCTCGGAGACAGATGCTTCTGTTTCTGTAGGGTAAGTAGACCACAGGGAATGTTTGAGCCAACCATGGTACAGAATTCCCCACAAAGGTTATAAGCCACAATGTTCTTGCCTCCCGTTCTCCAGATCATTTGTCCCTTTATTTGCCTGGTTAGGCTTTCTGAGAAGGAAATGATTACTGAAAATCATTTTCTCTAGAATCTCAGGACATAGTAATTGCATCAAATCGTGTCATCTTATTTATGCATTTATCATTTGCTCCCTGGGACTTTCAAATTCAATATCCTTGGTCTGTTAGTAACCTTTAATAATGCATTTAAGCCAGGCTTGTTGTTTATTTGCGTACTGAAGAGTAAAAAGAAAGAAAGAAAGAAAGAAAGATGAAATTTCATGACAGCATAATGCTTCTTGGCTGTTTTTAAGTTATTAAGCAGCAACTTTGTTATTCCTATAGGCTTTATGACGTTAGGAAGACTAGCAGAGGCAAGTTCAGGATGCAAAGTAATTTACTAATTTAAGGGCCTTGTTATATGTCAAGCACACAGTGACCAGATACAAAGCAAGACAGGATGCGGATCTCTTCAGCAGTGGTGCAGAAGAGGGAATTTTGCACCTGCAGCTTTTCTCATCCCTGCATGGAAAGTTATACCTGCCAACAGTCCCTCTTCATCATTAAATCAGTACAGGCTGCTTAAACAACACTTAGCTTCCCAAACTCGGGACTCAATAACAGTTTCACTTAGGCCAACACTGGGCCGGCCCTGCCATTAGAGAAGGAGTGGGCAACACTTTTCATGTGTGCAATGCCGCGAGGAGCCAGGGGGCAGAGCTGATTTCCCCCTGAATATTGAGGGGGCTTGGCCCCCTCAAAAAATACTTTGGGGGGCCCAAAACTGCCTCGGCCCCTAGGAGTTGGTGCACCTGGGCTTGAGTGAGCAAGGATAGCCTGTGATGGAGCAGCTCAGACTCAGAGGCTGAAGCAGAGGAGAGGCATGGCAGAGGCTGCAGGAGAATCCCAAGTCTGCCTTGCCTATTATGATAAGCTCCCTCCCCCTTTTACTCCAAGGACAAGCAGAGCGATGCATAGGGAGGAACAGAGATTATAGATGCCCCGACCTTGGGAAACATCCGCCAAGGAAAGAGACCTTGGTCTGCCTTCAGTCAATCCCCACCTGCCTCTCTTCTTACTTACATCCAACCAACCAGTCCAGTAGGTGGTTCTGGAAGTCAGCTTCCCCTCCTCAATCACTGTAGAACAAAACAGAGAGGAGGATGGGGGCAAAACTAGAATTGGTTGACTCCACCTCTCATTGGCTCTGCCTCTCCTTACTCTTGACCTCCAGCCCTACCATTCTCAATGGGCACCAACCACCAGTGCCTCCAAGTGCTGCTTGATTCCAACTCCCATCAGCCCCAGACAGCATGGCCAATGGGCAGGGATGGCAGAAGCTGCAGAGACTGTCCCTGTTAAATAGGAATAGTTGGAGTACACAAAAGTATATATTAATTTTCTTCCCCAACATAATAGCACAGGGTGAATCAACAGCGGCCAGATGGGCGGGGTATAAATAATAAATTTTATATTATTATTATTATTATTATACCATAAAGGATACAGAGAACCTGCCTCACATGATACATTTCTAGTGAGCTTGTGAAGAACGTCCTGGGAAATAGTCCACAAACTGCCTTAGCAAAAAAAACATTTCAAAGGATGGTGATTGCAGGAAACAGTGCTAAAAGTTATTGTTCTCCTTGAGAGCAGATCATATTTTTACCTAGTGTGAAATTTCATTACTGGAGTTTAAGTGTGTTGAACATTTTACCACATGGGCCAAATCCTGAAGTTATAATTAGACAGAACTTCCATTGACCCCAGTGAAAATAGCACTGGCGTAAAAAGTTGGTTTGGTGGCTGTGAAGAATACAATGCAGATAGGACCGGCGTATTCAGGGGGGAACAATTCACCAGTTGCACCTCTTGAAGTCCTCCTCTTCTGTGTCGTCCTCACTCCCAGTGGCCATTTGGGTGCATCTGTCCTCAGGGCCGTCTTAAGCATATCGGGCGCCATGGTGCGACGATCCCTCCGGCACCCCCCCTGCCCCGTTTCTCCACACGCCTTGCGCCACCCACCCTAACCATAGGGGGGGCCTGTCTGTCCTGAACAAAGCAAAATACTTTTACTGCAGTGGTTGCAACATTGAGGGGCCTGGCCCCTTACCAACAAAGACTGAGGAGGCCAGAGACACATCAGCCCCCTTGAGTTGGTGCTCCTGTTGTAGCGTTTTCTCACCCTTTCATGCATAACATAGTTGTCTTGTATATCAGCCATATAAGAGCAAAACCATTTTAGTCAGTGTAAGTAGTCATGTGAATAAACTGCCCACATTGCACCCCAGCTGTTCATGTGCAGCCTGTACCTATGCAGAGTTAACCCACTGAAATCACTCAGATTAGGCATGCCAATCTCTTTTTAAAACTGAGCTTACCTTATATATGTTGCTATACCTGATAAGTCCACCTGTGAGCCACAGTACCACTGAATCTGAACTTATTTGCCTGATGTTGGAATCACCTGCCCCAATTTGATCAGAAACATCTAGAAGCGAGTGCCTCAATAATGTCACTAATGATTATTTAGGCCACAATCCCATAACCTAGGAGTAAACTTGATTCAACTCAGTGGGCCATAGCTCAGTGGCTGAGCCTCTCCTTTGAATGCAGAAGGACCTAGAATCCATCTGCACCCCCCTGCCTATCTGCCCCCCTGCTGCCAGTAAATAGTACTGTGCTAGATGGAACAAGGGTCTGACTCGGTATAAGGCGCCTTCCTATGTTCCTGCATCAAACTTGAGAAGATATGTATTGTAGAGGATTACGTTGTTCGTCTCCTGAAATACAATGATCAGGAAGTAGTTCATGTCTTCTTCTTCTTTTAAACCAGCTACCTATACAAAGTCAGAGTTGCTTCAAGTTGCGACTTGAAACTCTGTCCTGCAGCCCCAGGCCACAAACAGTGATCATGTTCTCAGCTTCTTCGGTAATGACCTGCGCTGGCCTTTATTACTCATAGCCAGTGCATTATGATCTTTGCTGAGAGAGAAGTTCATTTGTTTGATTTTCCACTTGCTGGAGTTCCAAGCAATACATCAATCTTTTAGTGCTTTCTCAGCGTGAACTCAGTCACACACAATGAGCAGAAAATAAAGAACCTCAAAGCACAAGAAGAACATCGCTGGGTTAGACCAAAGGGCCTTCTCTAGTCCTGCTTCTCACATTGGTGAACGAGATGCCCCTAGGAAGCCTGCAAGCAGGATGAGAAAGCCATCACCAAAGCCCTAAACGGCCTCGGTCCAGTATACCTGGAGGAGCATCTCCTCCCCCATCGTTCTGCCCCCGGACACTGAGGTCCAGCACCGAGGGCCTTCTGGCGGTTCCCTCGCTACGAGAAGCTAAGTTACAGGGAACCAGGCAGAGGGCCTTCTTGGTAGTGGCACCCACCCTGTGGAATGCCCTCCCACCAGAGGTCAAAGAGAACAACAATTACCAGACCTTTAGAAGGCATCTTAAGGCAGCCCTGTTTAGGGAAGCTTTTAATGTTTGATGGATTTCTGTATTTTGGTGTTTTGTTGGAAGCCACCCAGAGTGGCTGGGGAAACCCGGCCAGATGGGCGGGGTATTATTATTATTATTATTATTATTATTATTATTATTATTATTATCCCTGGTAGCACCCCTTATTTTCTCAGACCCCACTTCATATTGGTTTGCCTCTTACTCCTGCTTCTTTTCCAGCTCCGCAGTATTGCTATGTGCACCTCTATCTCCTAGTGATAAGAGATCTTAGGTGTCCCTTGGAATGAAGGTCCCTGGAGGTGGATGGCTTTTTCCTTGTAAGTTTTATCTATACACATATATACAGGCTGAGCATAAGATGGAAGGTGCATGCACAGCATTAACACTCCCAACATATCTTGTATCTGCACACAAACATAACCTTAGGTTTCTAGCAGGGAGGCCTAGGGCCATAGCTTTGGATTCAACTTAGAGGCTCTTTTCAGCCTACCATAGTTCAAGACTTCTCCCTCACAGACACAGACTAGAACCATTAACTTAACAGCCCTATTTTCTTTGCAGAAAATAGAGATAAGCACTCATAGGTTTGGAGGCGACCCCAAAGATGACATCTAGACTAGCCTCCCAAAAAAACATACAGCAACAATCTTTTTGAGATGCAGCGACAATTGTACACAGTTATTCCAAGTATGGTCATGCCAATTGTTGCTGGCATCCATCTGTCTCAAGAGGCAATGAAATGTGCCTTTGGAGGTAAAGTTAAACTGCTGCATTCGTAGCACTGAAGTGACCTCCCCAGGACGCAAGCCTGGGCAGTGTGTATTGTCGTCCTGGGCTCAAAACAATACATTTGGCACCAGCTTAGCTGTAGGAGTTGCCAGACAGAGGTGTACAAGGCACCATCCCACCATCTTGGGGACTCCACTCTGCATTTGTGTAGGGTTCTTACTCCTTATCCTCTTAGAAGATATCCTGCAAAGCAATGGAGGTTTAGGATCAGAGTTTTCCTTCTCCTAGATGGGCTACCTTCCCAGGCTGACGAGCCCTATTTGCCCCTCACCTCCCTCTATGCAGAAGGCGTCTTCTTGACCATAGGACTCACTATCAGTCTTGTCCGCTCAAGTTGGAGCCTGACTTTGCATGCAGGGAAGACCCCAACCCACCAAGGGTTTGAGATCCATTGGCTGGCCTCACCTGGTTTAAATGGCCAATCGAAGCCATGCCCAGGATGTGGCTGCTGTTGCATGCTGACACCTTCTAGGACCCACAGGTCATACCATAGATCTGTATAAATATGGGAAGGGATCATAATGCTGATGTGTTGCTGTTTTTAATGCACTCCCAGTTCATTGTCATGTGCATTTTTTTATTCTTGGGAAATCCGCCAACCTTTTCCCAACCTTTCAGATCTTATGTATGACTGCAAAGAGACTTATAGAACAGTTAAATATGTCTTCCCACAGCTCAGCAAGATGTAAGTTTTAAAAAATCCCCCCTTTCCTGTGCTTTTGAGGGAAAAAGAACAAGGAAATCTCCCTTACTCATGTTGGGTCTCTGAGAGGCTTAGAAAGCAGTAAGACCTCTCATTGCTTGCAGGCTTCTTCACAGCTCAGAGCTGCAGGGTTAAGCGCCTACCTTCTTTCCCTTTTCTAGCATCCAAATGATTTAAACAAAAATACTGCTGCACCTGTGCTTCTGTACAATGAAGTAGCTTCAGGGCTGGCCCAGGAAAGTTTGCTGCCTGAGGCAAAGACAAGATACCTACTCCCCCAGTTCCTTGTGCAGAAGTCAACCAGATGGACAGCTGAACTGGAGGCTTCAGGTAGATGTCCTCCAGCATCCCAGCGTCTTCTGCCTGGGACAGATGTTTCCCTCTGCCTAATGATAGAGCCTTTCTTGTGATGTTGTTGTTGTTGTTGTTGTTGTTGTAGTAGTAGTAGTAACAACATACAACCCAGAGTGGCTGCAAATGGAATGTTGTTGTTGTTTAGTCGTTTAGTCGTGTCCGACTCTTCGTGACCCCATGGACCATAGTACGCCAGGCACTCCTGTCTTGCACTGCCTCCCGCAGTTTGGTCAGACTCCTGTTCGTAGCTTCGAGAACACTGTCCAACCATCTCGTCCTCTGTCGTCCCCTTCTCCTAGTGCCCTCAATCTTTCCCAACATCAGGGTCTTTACCAGGGAGTCTTCTCTTCTCATGAGGTGGCCAAAGTATTGGAGCCTTCAGAATAGATAGGTTTGATCTTCTTGCAGTCCATGGGACTCTCAAGAGTCTCCTCCAGCACCATAATTCAAAAGCATCAATTCTTCGGCGATCAGCCTTCTTTATGGTCCAGCTCTCACTTCCATACATCACTACTGGGAAAACCATAGCTTTAACTACTATACGGACCTTTGTAGGCAAGGTGATGTCTCTGCTTTTTAAGATGCTGTCTAGGTTTGTCATTGCTTTTCTCCCAAGAAGCAGGCGTCTTTTAATTTCGTGACTGCTGTCACCATCTGCAGTGATCAAGGAGCCCAAGAAAGTAAAATCTCTCACTGCAAATGGAATGGGGACATGTAATTGTGAAGGACATGCAATGGCAGGAATGCAAGCCAGGTGAATCAATAGAGTTCAGTCCATCCACATGTGCTGCTATTCC